>NC_134582.1:81279233-81588733 GCF_037038515.1 Microtus pennsylvanicus | reverse complement strand
CAGTCTTTTCCAGGAAGAGACGAGCAGGATAGATGGCGGATAAGCACACTTGCTACTCGCAAGCCAGTCTGCCTGTGACCTAAGCTAGACCATGGGGAAAACCAAAGGCTATGCTTCCTCATCTACACAGGGCAGGAGGGACAGTCCCAGTCCGGGACTAAAACAGGGTGTCCCACAGAGCATGCTCAGTCCAGCATCCTCACCAAGCACTGTTGAGTTTGTGGTATTACCTGTTCGTGTCATGCTTCTTCCAGGGCTTTTAGTAAGTGAGCAGCAGGGTTAAGGCTGAGCACTGTTGGGTCCTGGAGTCCTTGGTGATAAGTGTTTGTGTTATCTGATGAGAAAATGAAAGTGTGTGTGCACAGTGTGTGTGAGCAGTATGTGTGCATATGTGCTCACGATTTTACTCCGCAGATCTTCTGCTTTAAGAATCTATAGTGTGTGTGTGTGTGTGTGCAACTGAAGTTACTTGACATGAAGGATGATGCTACTCCCCAAAGCCACAGGTTGCCAAATAAAAAGACAAGTGCCAATGGTGGGATACTTTCTAGGAAGTTGCTTTGTAGGAGTGTTCCAGAGACATTCCCTAAACCATACAGGCTACTACCATCGCTCTTGGTTCTCCATCATAACTCACCTTCCTATAAAGCAGGTAAAGCCCAGAAATGGATGTTCTTATCAGAAATAGGCGAGACCGGGAGCTGGCTCTGTGGGTGTAGTGCCTGCCGCTCAACTGTGTAAGTTTGATGGTAAGCTGCTGTTGCTGAAGACACCACACGCTTTGGCCACAGGACATGGAGAAATCAAGTTAGCATTGACCCAAAGCTTCCTCCCTGCTGGCTAGCTTTCATGATACCAGGAAGTGTCATGTAAGCTGTTGGGAGGAAGAAGTCAGCGACAGTCTCATGAAACTGTGAACCTACAGTAATGACCGACATTGCAGGATATGCCCGTGGCTACCAGCCACACGAATGCTATCAGGATAACCAACCACTTTCTGATTGGACTCAAGGCCTGCTCTGCAAAAGGAAATGCATTACTGGTATTGGAAAACTGGGCCAAGAACCCATAGTTGGGGAGCTCCCAGACCGCAAGGTGAACCTGCTACTCTTATGTTGCTAACTGGATACCAGTTATCAAAGTACTCTCTAAATTTGGGTCTTTCTACCCATCAGTGAGTGCAGCCCTCAGAACTCATAGAGAGATTTCTTTATACAGCGGATGGTGCTTAATGCAGAAACTCATGGTTAGTGGGAGTGTAGAGACTGTGTCACTGGGGTGACAAATGAGACAGGGCCCCTGAATCAGGAGCTCATGGCTGCTGTGCTCACTTACTTAAGATCAAGCTGGTCAACACTCTAGCAGAGTGGGGAGGCCCTCATGAGCCTCCATCTCTAACTGAGGACCTATGCATAGTGATGGCGTCTGGGGAAGAGAGTCAGTTTTCCATATGGAAAGCTTACTCCTGGTATGCTGACTGTGTACCAGTACATGTCCCCACACCCAGGTGGGCACCATAAGTGGGACTTGCCAAGTTATAAAAAAAATGGGGGAGGGGATATGAAGTTGGAAAGGTAGGGGCGGATTTAGGAGTTTTGGAAAGGAGAGGGAGTGAGTGTAATAAGAATACATTGTATGCATGTATGATGTTCTCAAAGAATTCTAAAACTTTAATACTGGAGTCTGTATCTTAGTCAAACCACAGCTCCCTCTCTCATATCTCAACATGAGCTCTCAAATGTTAGCAGGGCTGGGCCCGGGGCTGAGCAGCGGTACATTTCTCTCTGCTAACGATTTGAGCTTCATCAGTAACATCATCTCTCACCCCTTTTCACATCTCTTCTGCTTTGCTATCTCTCTCTCTCTCTCTCTCTCTCTCACACACACACACACACACACACACACACACACACACACACACACTGTGATAGTAGGTGTTGACTGTGGTCAGAATCTACAGTTGCCCAGGAGTCTGACCTCTGGACACGCCTGTGGGTATTATCTTATTATGTTAATCACTGTGGGCTGCTCTACCTGAGCTGTGGGTGGGTTGTTCCCTGGGCAGGGAATCCTGTACTCTATAAAAGGAGAAAGGAGGCTGGGCAGCAGCTTCTATTTACCGCTCATGTTTTCTGATTGAGGGTGTGACATGACCAACTGCTTCCGGCTCCTGGTGCCTGGACTTCCCTGCTGTGATGGACTATGCCTTCAGCTATGAGCTAGGATGCTCCCTTTCCCTCTAAGCCGTACTGTCAGGGTATTTTGTCTCAGAAACAGGAAAAGAAAGGTAGAAAATATATATTGAAGCTATTTTTATTCCCTCTGGAATATGTTTGGAAGCTATCTTGGAATGCTCTGCAGGGGCCAGCAATGACCAGGGCACACTGCTGCATCTAAGACAGGAAGGGTGGAACTTGCCACTCAGCCATCACAGGACTCAAAGCAAGGCCTAAGGAGCCCCTGAAGTATGTCTCCCCTCTTCCTGCTGCTGTTGACTTTACTGTGTCACCCAGTGGGCAACTGGTGCATCTGGATGATGGCTGCTCTTCTCTGCAGTGCGATGGGAGACGTGAGCTATAAGCCTCTCAGAGCTCACTGTCTTCTGGCCACACAAAGGATGCCCGGATCAGAGGAGTCATTTCCCGCAGCTGGCATTTACCAGTCAAGCCGGTCTGGAGAGTCACGGAGTCACGGAGAGGCTCTAGGGTAGAAGGACGGGGAATGCAGAATGGATCCACACATTATGGAGGTTAAGATGGCCACAGTATCTGTCATCTGCAAGTTGGGGACCAGGAATTGCTGCTGATGAAGTTCAGGCCAGGGGCAAAGATCTGAGGACCAAGGGACTAAATGGTACGAGCTCCAGTCAAAGGGAAGAAGAATCATGTCCTGGCCCTCGCAGGCAGGACGCTTGTTGTCTTTTGTTCTGTCCAGGTTCTAGGACTGTGTGATGGGCACCCATCCTGGGGAGGGCATTCTGCTTTACCCAGTTCATCAGGTCCACTGCCGGCATCGCCTAGAAAGGTCAGACACACCTGTCAGACATGCCTAGAAACACTGTTTAGTTACCTGGGTACCCTGTGATCTGGTCAAACCAACACCAAAAATTAACCTCACATCTCACCTTTGAACTCTTTTCTTTCAGATTATGGAGTGTCATTTTGATTCAAAAATATTAAGCAGGAACTATTAAGTGGTTCCATTGGTGAGTCACAGATTGGGTGTTAAATACAGTCATCCCATAAGACACCGAGAGCCACAGAGGGCTCCGGCTGTATCACAATCATCTTGCATATTCCCTGTGAGCCTGACATCCCTCAGTTCCCACAACTGTGTTTCCTTTAACCCCAAGCTGTTTGAAACTGGGAACTCTGGGATGGGTATGGAGCTCTCCTGTTCCCCTTTGAGCACAATCAGCTGCTGGTGCCTGGTACTGTTTTCTTTAGGCCTGTGGCTGTTACTTTCTGGAAGTGACTGTCTACAGTGACTTTTTGCCGTCCCTAGGGTCTGATGCTTCTGGGTAGGTGGTATCTTGTCCCTTGTTTTCTGTCTTGGAGGTCTGCTCTCCAAAGTGTGTCACCCCGAGCCTTCGCTATTCTCTCACGGAAAGGTTGACCCCAGGTTGTTTTAGAAACTCTCACGAGCGTGGTATCTGAGGGAACCTAGGTTCACACTGGTCATGATTCTTTCCTAAGCAAATGCGCTGCCCAACAGCCTGCCTCGCTTCGGGATGTGACGCTACCTCTTGCTGCAGCAGATAGATTAAAAACACACTTGGAAGGCTTCCTGCGGGGCTGTACGCACTCCAGGTGGCATTTGGGAAAGTAGGGTAATGAGATGTGGGGGCCATGGAACAGAGCTGGGCCAGCTGGTTGAGACTAACAGGGCTCTGAGCTCAGTCTGCTGGCTATAAATCTCCTCAGAGAGGAACCTGAGAACCTCAACAACAACGTGAGGCAACAGTGACTTCCACATGCCCCGTGGGTACCTGACCCAACTCTCTCTACAAGATGCCCCCCCTTCCCGTCAACAGGACGGGTATTGTGTGCCATCCAAGAGACCACAACATTGAATGACGCTGCCTGGATTTCACCCCAGCATTTTGTTATGAGAATTTTCAAACATAACAGACGACTGAGATAATCTCAGTATATTCCTGTTTACCCAAGCCCTGTTACTGCCACACAGATGGTGGCTGGCTGAAGTTGGCTTGTCTTAGGCTTTCTCCATGTAATGCTGCTATGAGAAGAAAGTGTGCTTGGAATTGTAAGTCTGGCTCTTTTTGCAGCACACAGTACCATCCTCATTCGTGACGCCCCTGCAGTAGCAACAGCAACAGCCTGCACAGGATCGTGAGGGTGACGATCTAGTACCCTCCAGTGCAGTGTTGTATGGCCATGATACTCCAAGGAGTGATGTTTGGACATCAATTCATTTTAACTCACAGTGGGTTTTTAAGGAGCCCCATGCAAGCTCAGAACCACCTGTAGAGTCCTGGCTGTAGCACTTGTCTGCCCTGTACTGTGAGACTTATTGACCACCTAGCCTAGCCTCCTTGACAAGTTCTAGGTCCAATGAGAGACCCTGTCTCAAAAATACAAGAAAAAAAAACAAGCTGGGCAATCTGCTGGCCTTCATACCCGTACACAGTCTGCTGGCCTTCATACCCGTACACAGTCTGCTGGTCTTCATACCCGTACAGTCTGCTGGTCTTCATACCCGTACACAGTCTGCTGGTCTTCATACCCGTACACAGTCTGCTGGTCTTCATACCCATACACAGTCTGCTGGCCTTCATACCCGTACAGTCTGCTGGCCTTCATACCCGTACAGTCTGCTGGTCTTCATACCCGTACACAGTCTGCTGGTCTTCATACCCATACACAGTCTGCTGGCCTTCTTACCCGTACAGTCTGCTGGTCTTCATACCCGTACAGTCTGCTGGTCTTCATACCCGTACAGTCTGCTGGTCTTCATACCCGTACACAGTCTGCTGGTCTTCATACCCGTACACAGTCTGCTGGCCTTCATACCCATACACATCATGAAACAAATGGAAGCCTGTTAACTATAAGCCATTTTCCACGTGAGGGCTTGAGAGAGGTGCCCTTCCAGAGGATAGAATGGTAGATCAGACAAGCTTCATGCTCACGGACGGTTGGTCTAGTTAACCTGCAACCTGCAAGGATGGGGGCTCAGTATCTGGGTGTAGGGTTGATGGGGCAGGGTGGATTTGTGATAAATTTCCCAACTTCCAAATATTTGCAGCCTCTGTGGGAACTCCTGCGACTGCATGCAGCCCTAAATTATCAGGCTTATCAGATCCTAATGGAGTCTCAGTTTTCTTACAAGGAAGTTGGGTTCCGTGGACATTCAGGAAGGAAAGGAATTTGAATACAGTAGTTCCCTTGTCCACGGTTTCTCTTCCTATGGCTTCATTTGCTTGTGGTCAGTTGTGGTCTGAAAATATTAGGTGGGAAATTCTAGAAGAGAAATCAAAAACTTTCAGTTACATATTACTTTTAATAACATAAAATTCTGCATAGTTCTTCTTTTTCTCATCCGGAATGTGATTTATCCTGTGTCCTGTGTATCCAAGTGGTACCTGCTCTGCACTCAGTAGTCATCCAGTAGGCATCTCCATTCCTGTCACAATGGTTATGTTCCAGAGACCAATATATTCCTTAACAATAACCTGACATAAAAGTATTTACTCCAGCAAGATGGTTATAATTTTTCTGCTTTGTTATTGTTATGCTTTGGATATAAAAAAGGCTCATGGTCAACAGTTGGTAGACAAGGAGGCAGGGATGCCACTGAGGCTCACTGCCATCAAAGCAGCACCAAGCAGATCGCTTCTGTATGCGCACGTGCGGCACTGAGCCTAAAGCTCCGAACTTTCTCTTGACGTGCCTACTGCCTATGCCCTGACTGGCTTGCCACCTTCTGAAAAACAGCTGGCTGTGTGTGTATATACGCCTCTCTCTCGACTCCCCACTGCAATTACCTGAAGGACAGGTTTTACTTTATGCCCTATCTTTCTCTCTTTGGCTCCAGCTAATGCGAAACATGTTTCATGGGCTGCACCTGGCTTTTAATACAAACTTAAAAATAAGAACCGAAAGCCCTTTGCCTTGTAAGAGGAATGCATTGCTACAGACCCAGCTGCGTGCTCTGGACATCAGAGTGTAATATTGGGTCTTTCTTCCTTTTAATGGGGCAGCGGAGCTAAACATCGCTGAAGCAATTGGTTGCTTCGGTGGAGTAGCGGGGCAGTCAACACAAACAAAACAGGAAGAGATGAGCGCTAATGTATCTCTGCAGCACTCTCCCTAGTTCATGACATCCTATATATTTTTTGAAAAAGCAGGCCCATACTTAGAAAAAAAATCCAATCAGTCTTGCCTATTCTCCTTCCATTTCCTCCATCCGTCCCATAAATTCAATTTTCAAGCAGTGTATCAGCCACAATGGCAACCTCTCAAAGGAAGAGAAAACTTGCTCAGATTGTGGTCAAACGGGCCTTGAAGCCCCAGCGATGTTGATTAAGAAGCTCAATAGATTCAGAGGACTGAAGGATTTCTAGTTTATTGCCTTCACATCTGTGCTGTATCCCCTCAGACCTCAGATGCTCCCTTTGGGCTCAGCATGGGTCTGCTCACTCAATACCATTCTTAGACACAGAGCTCTCCAGAGGAAGAAGAGGGTTGGCTGTGACTTCCTGTGGATAGAGGCATTCCAGCTGCTACCTTTTGGGATGGTAACCTTCATCTTCCACTGCCCAGAGCATGGGCTGATGGTAGCTCATCGCAAAGTCCTCCCCCCAGAACTCTGCCATTCAAAAGACCCTTGTACCTTGTATCCAGGGCCTGCTTTCCTTCCTGGGATCCTATGTTGGCTATCTTGTATCAGAACCTGCTCCCACAGTGGGCATAAAGGCCCTATCTCCTTGATAGTGGCAGAGAGGCAGACATCAAGGTTCAGTAGGGAATCACCAGGAATTCTAGGTTCTGTCTCTGGGAACAAAGACATCATACTGGGGACACTGTACTGGGGACACTGTATTGGGGACACTGTACTAGAAGCACCAAGAATACTTTTTAGTATAGTGGTGCATGTGAGGACAGGGGAGGACGTTTAGCAGCTCAGCAGCATGGATACACAAAGGATTTGGGTCCCGGGGGCCACTTGTACAGCAGGGAAGACACTGGAGCTGAAATAACTGAGGGTTCTAACAAGCATGAACCATTAAAGATGAACGAGTGTGACAGAGACGCTTCCTCCAGCAGCTAAGGGGAGCAGATACAGAGACCCAGAGCTAAATATTTGACTGAGTTCAGGGAATCCCACAGAAGAGGCAGAGGAAAGATTGTAGAAGTCAGAAGGGTCAAGAATACCAGGAGAACCTGGCTCACACAACTACCTAAGCAGGGCTCATAGAGGCTCACAGAGTCTGACACAGCAACCGTGGAACCTGCATGGGTCTGCATTAGATCCTCTGCATATATGGTGTTCAGCTCAGGGTTTTTGTTGGGCTCCTAACAATGGGAGTGGGGGTGTCGCTGACTCTTTTGCCTGCCCATGGGACCCTTTTCCCCTCATTGGTTACTTCATTCAGCCAGGGTCTATGTCTAGTCTTATTGTGTCTTGTTATGCTATGTTCGGTTGATATTCCTGGGATGCTTGCTCTTTCCTGAAAGGAAATGGAGGAGCAGTGGATCTGGGGGACTCAGATCACTGTGGGTGGTGCCACCCCTGGGCTGGTGGTCCTGGGTGCTATAAGAAGTAAGGTTGAGTAAGCCATGGCAAACAAGCCAACAAACAGCATCTCTCCATGGCCTCTGGTTCAGTTCCTGCCTCGAGTGAACACCTTGGCCTCTCTGGATGATGGACAAGCTATAAAATGGAATAAGCCCTTTCTTCCCCAAACTACTTCTGGTCACAGCAACAGAAACCCTAACACACACAGTTTGTGGCATCAAGGCCAACCAGGCACGGCTGTGATGATTCATCCCTATTTTGAATAGGACAGCAAGTGTCTGTCACAGTCCTGGGGAATATGGCAGGGATAGTCCACATTCCACCCGAAGACCACCCCAACTGAAGCCACTAGGTTAGACGTGTGTCAACCTTTGAGCAGATGAAGCAGCACCAAGCAGATATCACAGTATCCAGCCTCTGCACTGATGAATTCTCTCTTGGTCCATTCCTACCAGGAAAGTTCAGAATTAACATGTGATGGTCCCTAGCTGTTGCTTTCTGCTACTGTTAACATTCATTGTTAACTGGCTTGGACTTTGAACTAACTGCCTTGGAGACACACCTCTGGGAGTTCCTGTGAGGGCGTTTCTGGAGAGGTTTAACTAAGGAAAAAAGCTCCTCCCACTGAATGTGTTTGGCACTATCCCATGGATGTCCTGGGGATTCTAGCCTCAGAACAAGGGTGGGGGTGGGGAGGGAGTGGGGGGAAGCAGTATATGTACCAGTGTTCATCTAGCTCTGCTTCTTGACTCTGGACACAACGCTACTCCCCTTGAGCTGTGAGTCAAAACCAACCTTCCTTCCTTAAGTTGCTTCTGTCAGATCTTTTGTGACGCAAGTGAGCAAGCTAACTAACACTCTTTCTTCACTTTTCTCCTAGTAGCGTCCACGGGGGCCTGGTCCACTGGAACTGTGTGCAGAGGCTCACTCTGGCCTGCTGTGTTGCTAACACCAGGCTCAACACAGCCACAGTGAACAGGCAGTGTAGAGGAAGCCTGGGATCTTGCGGAGCAAGTATAACCCAGAGGGTGAGGACACCCAGCTCCCAGTGTTATGGAACGTATGACAACTCCTAAAAGGGGCGTGTCGCTGGCATTTAGCCTCAGCCTAAAGAAATACGCTTCTGGAGGCAGCATATGTCAGCTCCAATGTTTTCTGACCCGTAAGTTTGTTAGCTGCCCCACCAATCTGAGTCTTGCACAAATGAACCCGGAAGCATGAAAAGGAGACAATAGGGTCTGGATTTCTAGAGGAGGCAAGTGTGGTGGGGTGCGGGAGGAAGGGCCTGGCTCTAGGTGATTGCCACAGTTTCCACGTGGTTCTCCTTTATGTCTGTTGGTAACTAGACAGTATGGCAACCGGGTAGAGACTTATGCCAAAGGACTAACCTGTGACTCCATCCCCTAGGTTAGTAGAGTAGAAGCATGAGATAAGAGTGTGGAGAACCTGGGAAGGGCAGTGGGAAGGGAGAGGAGAAACATCGGGTATGGCCTGGTGATGAGCTGTTGAGATTCTAGCCATGGTACCATCCACAAGTCTTCCTTGACTTGCTCCCCTAGAAATACCCCAGTCCGGGAGGAGATGCTTATAGAAAAGACTTCCACTAAGCCTCGGAGCCTGAGCAGGACAGGGGGATACTGCAGTGGTACCCACAAAACTACCTGGCCAGTGTTCCTACTTTCCCCAAGTTGCTGCAAGTGCTGACTGCTGATGGCTCAAGTAAAAAAATCCCTCCTGGGGAGAGGGTCACAAGATCCAGGACATGTTCACATGCCAGAGATGGCCCACATCAGTGCACCCTTCACCCTGCCAAGAACATCTGTGCTCAAGAACTGACAACAACCACATCCAAAGGCAGAGAAGGAAAACGAGTCCATGTGTAACTCCCTCGAAAGGCCACCTTAGACCACCTGGAGCTGGATTGGTTGAAGCCCTGCTGGAGAATACATCACAGCCAAGATTCTTGGTCTTTTTAGTGATCTTCTCCCCTCTCTTGTGGTTGTTTAAATAAACTGCCTGATTCGTAAACCTCTGCCTCTGGGTTCTTTTCCAGGAACTCCAGAGAAAACCATCGGCCATGACAGAAATACCTCCAATGGCATGCTTTCCCTCTAATGGGCTAGAACAGGTCACATATCCACTCTCTGGTGGTTTCCCATGAGAAGAGTGAGCTTTCACTCTCAGAGCTGTCACGTGACTTTTCCTGGAGCCATATGAATAAATGTCTACTCACCCCTTATGGCATTGACAAACGCAACCAAAGTAATGATTCCACCGAAGCCCAACTTGGCCAACTCTTGAGTTTATTGGAGTTACTTACAAGAGCCTGGATGACTTAAAGGCAGCTTCATCATAAAAACAAAAGAAACACACCCCAGCATCTATGAAGATTTTTAAACAGTTTCATCCCTGAACTTGCCAGTGTGGCTTCCAGAAAGGTAGGTTGCTCAGAGTCTCCTGTCCCCGATTATTTTTTGCTTCTCCTTTAGGTCAGGGCCTTGTAAGCCATGTTAGCTTCAGGAATGTCCTTAAGACTTGTGAGTTGTTTACCTTCCGAGTCTCATGAGCCTCCTGGATCCTTCTGGAGAGACTGTTTCAGTTCAGAGGAAACTGCCACCCTGTAACAGGACGAAACTGAGTGATGGTAGAATGTCTGTCAGGGAAATGAGCAGCGTCACCATCACCGGGATGCTGGGAAGTCAGTGACTCACTCACAGAACTCTCCAGAAATGCCTCCAAGTTGTGTCAGCAGGGAACTGGAATGGACAACAGCTGCTGTTCGTGATCCCTGGTGGCACTGGGCAGGAGACTGTGTTGTATGTCATTCCAGCCACCTGCCTCCTGGTGGGAGAAAGCAGCTGCCAGTGTAGTCAGTGTCTGGTGCGAGCCTTTGCTCTGCCTGGCTGTTGCACATGCAAACAAAAATGTGCAAAAGTACCATTCAACTTCTACATGAACGGTCACCCCGCCACGGCTTAGTGCTTCCCTTTAAAAATTAAAATGGGGCTGGGGTAGTTTTTACCTTCTCTCTGCTGGCACCCCTTTCTGCAGAATGTTATACTAAAAACTCATTTTCATTAGTCTCTTTAATTTATGGAAATGAGGGTCTCATGTCCCACAGATATTCCTCAAGGAAGAACATCTGACGTGGACCTCTGGCCTTTCCCTGTGTATGCACACCTACGCATGTGCACTCCCACACATAAACATGCACACACATTCACACACGCACACCACCACCAACAACAACAACAAAATATATTAAAAGAAGAGGAGAATTCAGGATCTGGAGCTTTCTGCTCAGTGTTAAATTTAACGGGGTGTTAGGATTTGGATTTTGGCTCCCAAGAGCCCAAAGCTGGAGGATGTTGTGTGGGACCCAGCAAATCCCACAGTGTATGTCTCTGATACAAGGGTTGCAACATGAGTTTCAGAAAAGTAAGATGTGAGTCCGTGAGGTCAGGTGTGCTCAGTCGCACTGGCTAGTGGGATAAAGGTCTCTTTACTACGTGTGTGCTGAGAGCATCCTACACCTTACACACAGCCAGGTGGCATGCTGCAGCGTGACCTCAGGGGACCCCTGGTACAAGGCTGTGCGTCCTTCTTGTATCAACTGTTCAGATGACCCAGTGGCCCCTGACACACCAAAATAGGCACTGCCTTGTGTTTAGAGGACCTAGTGTTATGTAAACATGTTCACAGTGCTTCCTGTGACCGAGAAAGTTACCTGCTCTGGGCGTCTCTTGCTGAGTCTGAAATCGGAATGAGACCATGTCTCCTGAGAGGGGGAGCATAGTGGGGCTTTCTGGGGTAGAAGAGGTCATGCAGCTAAGCCATGCAAGGTGAGGCATCGGCTGGCTGAACCCCTCGGAAACCTGAGCCCTCACAGGTCACTGCTCTATTTGCCCAGAGTATTTACCAGAGATTCTATTTTAGGTTTGGCCTGGTTTTGTTAGCAGCCCGGTCTATCAGGAATATTCATGGCAATTGGCTGAGTACCTATGAAAATCAGCAAGAGGTTGCTTCAGACGTTCTCAAAGATCTATAGATAAAGGGTTTACTGAACATGACAAGCAAAGTGTTATTAACTGTGGCTATTATAACAGTTATATAGTTTGAGATAGATAGATAGATAGATAGATAGATAGATAGATAGATAGATAGATAGATAGATAGATAGAGAACAGTCCTGGCTAGTTGTAACTGATACAACTTGGTACAACCTAGAAAGTACCAAAGAGGAGAGAACCTCAGATGGGGAATTAGCAATCAAGATTGACTGTCTTGATTGTTAATTGATGTAAGAGGGCCAGCCTACTGTGGGCAGCATCATTCCCTAGGCTGTTAACCCTAGACTATACAAGAAAGCTACCTGAGTATGAATCTGTGCAAGCCATCAAGCTGCTGGTCCTCTCAATTTACACCCATGCTGCCACTTCAAGAGACTCTAGACACACAGACTGTTATTCTTCTGAGGAGCTTCTATTGCAAGATGTTCATGAACCACACATAGTCTGGCAGATTTCTGCATTGCTAGGACTCTCTGTATCTCAAAGGTCCCCTGGGACAGATATGGGATGATGACTCTCATTCTCACACTTAGTCCACAGTGGTGGTGGGGGGCTTGGTGTGCATAATCTAAGCAGCTTTAGTATTAACTAGGTGACCGAAGCAGTTAGGGACCCCGTATCTCTCTAGGCATTTACTTTTTAAAAAAATTTAGGACCTTGGGGCTGGAGAGATGACTGCGTTGGAAAAGTGTTAGGCTATGCATTTGTTTGTAAGCATTCAGATGTGAGTTCGATTCCCAGCAGCCATGTATGAAAAGCTGGGTGTGGTGGTAGAGCCCTGCAATCTCATTGCTGGGGAGGATCACTGGGGCCTGATAGCCATTCAGTCTCGCTGAACCGAGGGGCTTCAGGTTCACTGAGAGACCCCATCTCAAAGCATATAGTGGAAGGTAATTGAGGGAGACACCCAGTGTTGACCTCTGACCTCCACATGCATACACACACACACACACACACACACACACACACACACACACACACACACAGAGCCTTGGGAATTTTGATGGAAAGAGCCGAGAGGCAATATGGAGATATTATCAAGCAGGCTGGCACAGAGACTTGAAGATATGTTGTCTCCTGTCCAGCTTTTCCTTGAACGTTCCCAGTTACAGTGCTGTGGAAGAACCCACCCCAGCAAGACAGCCACCATCTTCATCAGATCAAGTGGATAGTCTTCATGGAATTCCATTCTACCTAAGATTTTATACACTAGAACCAGTTTCTTTTAATGATGCCTGCCTTATTTCATTCCTAGAAAAAAAATATGAAGTATTACCACAAGGCCAAAGTAATGCTATTGGTCACAACCTCTGCAAGAAATAAATCATTACGGCCCATTTTCAGAAAGAGGCGCACTCAGAGATGATCAGAGTCAGAGATAAGCAGGAGGTACAAGGTGTCTCTCTGCCCTCCCAGGTGTCTGGTGTCTGCTTGTCTCGGAATGCTGGGAGTTGGGAAGTTGTAGGCGGTCTCCTATATGACTGAGTCCATTGTCAGAGAAGGGACATTCTCAAGCCCCAATATATCCATCAGACGGCTTTGCATCCTTAACCAACAGGATGTGGGATCAGGGAAGAGTGAGAAGATTGCAACTCTTCGGGGTCCCAGCCTGTGGAAAACAGAGAGCTAAGTTTCTCATGGTCGGGGACTTTAAAAGCCACTGTTTGGTGCCCAAACAATAAGCCAGCCATTTGTGCCTCTCTTCTTTGCTGGCGTCCCTAGCTGCAGAATGACATGCTAACAGTGGGTGTGCCTTCACTGGCTCCTTAATTTATTACAGGGTGGGGATCTTGTTTCTCATGCCTCCGTGTTGTGGGCTGAACACCCCAATGCCTGCAAACCTCCTATATCAAAGTCCTAACTCCCAGTGCAGCTGTGTTTAGAAACAAATCCTCTATGGGGGTCACCACAGATACAAGAGGCCATAAAAGCAGGTCCCTGGGACAACAAAAGCAATGTCCTTATAAGAGCTGGCCTTCCCCCCTCCTCCACATAGCCACACATTGAAGATGCCATGCAATCACAGTAGGAGCCCTGCTTCCTAGGCATCTTGGTCCTGGGCCTCCCATTAAATGTCTGTTGTTTGTGTCATTTGGTCCCTAGCCAGAGCATCCTGATGGAGCCCCACGAAAATGCACTCTTTTCCACTATGATAGCAATGCTTATCAAGGTCCCAGCTGCAGGATCAGTGTTTAGTGATGGCTTGCTGCCTTCTGACATGTTAACCACCTCTCATCCTTTACAAGATTTTTGGTAGAATAGTTGTTGTATTGTGAAACCCACACTTCTCTTCTATTTAATAATATGTTATAGTCTGATAGTTCCATACATTTATACAACATACATCGATATAATCTACCCATTACCTCCCTCTAACTCCCCTTTAGTGCCCCCTCCAAGTTCTCCCCAACTTCATGGCCTCTCCTTGTTGTTTGTTTTCGTTTTGTTGTTAATAGCCCCTCAAGTCCAATTAGTACTGCCCATTTGTCTGTGGTGTACGGCCACCCACTGGGGCATGAGAAACCTACCAACAGTCATGTCCTCAAAGGAGAGTGACTGTCTCTCCCTTAGCAGCAACCAGTTGTCAACCACTTCTCCAATAGTGGTAGGGCTTTGGGGCTCAACCGCTTTGGAATTTCGACTGGCTTGATTTTGTGTGCCCTGTCTGAGGCTTCTCATTCACGATTATCTCTTCTTTTGTGGTGGGAATTTTTCCTTTCCTGTTCTTCCAGGGTGCTGACCTGGAGGCCGTGGCAATCCTGCATGTAACCTGAGGGGCACATGCTGTGCTCAGGCAGGCCGCTGTGGTAAAGCCATAACAAACACTGAGTGGTGACCCCAGTTTCATGTATTTCAATCCCCCTGGGTTTACATGAACTGGACAGATTACATTTCTGTTTTGCTTCAGTGTTTGGCGTCATGTGACAACCTTTGGATCGCCTCAATTGTCAATCTCATGGGCTCCTGTGTCCAGCCACGATGTCTTTGGAACAAGGTGTCCTGGTGGGAAGTTGTGCAATGAGTGAGGGTTGCAGGACTCAGAGGGAAAGGTCCAGTCTGGGGACCTGACTTGCAATGACTCCCCTCCTAACCACATCACTCAATACATCTAGAAGACACTGCCTTGGGTAGATGATGCCTGGACTCTTTCATTGCCTTCTTCCATCCCAGTGGGGAGTTGCGTGGGGTCTGGGAAGAAAATGTTTCCTGTGGTACTCTGCTAAAATCAGGGGTACTAGGATGAAGTTTGAGACAAAGAAAGGAGAGAAAGATGCCCAAAGCCTCTCTCAGCGCAATTCAGCTTAGGATCCTATCACCCACAGCATCTTGTGACTGCCTTGCACTCCGGGAAGCTTAGCTCCCTGCTGGAGTTTCATTGTCTCTCCCTCTCTTTATCCTCCCACTTGAATTCCCATCAGTGACAGAATATCCAGCGCAGCCTCTGTGTGAGCTCTGGGCCTGAGGGTTGAAAAGGGATCAGGACCTTCTCTCTCAACCCCAGAAGTGTGCAATCCATTGAGGTTGGCAAGCCAACTTTGCCCATTGCCAAGACGAAAGGTCAGGCCAGAAGAGCAGCACACACTGGCTCCCTGTGGGCACAGTCCTGTTTTCAGTCCATTTGAAGGAGCAGAGCACACTGAGTCCACGGAGTGATGTGAGGACCTCACTTCCCACCCAGAACCACATTTTGCGCTTCTCTGGGACAAGCCCTCGGCCATCTCCACTCTAGACATCATATTTGCTTCACATTTCTACATGGAATATAAACTGCCAGCCATTCACAAGTGGCTCTCTTAGAGACCGGAATTTCCCAGGTGTGTGGGGGTGGGGTGGGGATGAAAGCCAGGATGTCTTCCCTTTCTTTTCTAAACACAGTGTGAAGCGCATTCTGTAGAAACCAGTGCAGGCAGGTCACTGTTGCTCCATGCAAGGAGCCAATGTGCAGCTTCAAATTTCGACACAGCTAAGCTCTGGGCTCCGTCTTCCTCAGAGGTAATTCATCTGCCTGCTGAAGGCACAGCAGATGACCCAGTAACGTTTATTCTCTTGATCGACACATCAACAGGCACAGCTTAGCTTGCCATCTAAAAAATAAGCAAAAGGGCTGACGTCAAGGACTGGAGGAGGTTGCCTGCTTTGCAGGGCTGAGAACTTGAGATCAAGCCCCAGAACTGATGCTTTGTTTTGTGTGTGTGTGTGTGGGGGGGGACAAAGATCTGCATGATGGTACACACTGTGGGCAAACCAGTGCTGGGCAGGAGGATGCAGATGGGTCCCTGGGGCTCGCTGCTCGGCCAGACTAGCATGCTTGGCAAGACTGAGTCCAGCGAGAGAGTCCCCCACAGAAAGAACGCAGATGGTACCTAAAGAAAGGCTCTTGCTGTGAGCCTGCACTTGTGCACACACACCTGACACTCCACGAATGCGTGTGCACACAAAACTTTTTAAAATGATATGAAAAATTAATTCCCGGCTATCGGTCAATGATAGTTTTAGGAATTAAGTAGATAGCTTTTCTCCACCCATAGGACCTACCATTTCTCCATGTGCCCCTTTGCCCTGCCCCGCTACCTCCTTTCTCCTCTTCCCTCTGTTTCCCTGCCTTCCTGTCTCCTTGTCTCCCTGCCTCTCCTGTCTCTCCCTGCCTCTCTGACTTCCTGTTTCCTTCTCCCTCCCTCTCATGGCAGCAACTTTCTGCAGCTGCCCAGCATCCCCCATGAATAAACAGCCTTGGCCCTCCACACCTAGGAAGGAGTCTTTTCACTAACAACTTTTTATTTTACCCATCTAGGATGACTGTGTCCTCCCAGAACTCTGACCTGCAGGCCCCATCAGAAAGAGTTAGAGGGGTGTGTGTGTATATAGCTTTCTGTTAATGAAAATATGGGCAAGCATGCACACACAGGAACATGCTGGGATTCTGACCATCCTAAGAGTGATAGAAAAGGGGTAGGGTGGAGGGAGGATTCCACACAGGAAGCGTGCCGTAGAGGGTGCACACCTGTATCACATGAAGTGAACTCTAGGGCAGCACTCAGACACGTGTGCTCTGTCTCCACAGGTGGCTGCCTGGGTCACTGCTTGGCCTCCTGGCACCTTCCCAGCTTCCTGTAGCTCTTTTCGGCTTTCTCCCTCCGGTCAGAGTTCTGCCCCCACTCTGCAGCCTCCAGTGTGGTCAGGACTATGGCTCAATGAGAAAGCTCTTCGTTCCCTACCCTTGAAATCTTTCTCAATAACTGGAGATGAGCATCCACTTGAGAGAGAAAGAGAGAGAGAGATAAATGGATAGATAGATAGATAGATAGATAGATAGATAGATAGATAGATAGATAGACAGACAGACAGATAGATAGAGATAGAGATAAATGGATAGATAGATAGATAGATAGATAGATAGATAGATAGATAGATAGATAGAGATCATGGTTCGAATAAGACTAAGTCATTGACGTGAGGTTCTTTATGACAGGGAGAGAGAAATGACAGCATATTCAGAGATTCTGCCCTCAGGTACATGGAGGCAACTTTCTACCTTAGCGTGTCGTTCTTGTAACTATCCAGGGCACGAAGAACCACACAGTCAAATGAAGGAGGCTGAGCAGCTGAGGATCTGGAAGCTGTGCCCTGCTGACTACTGATTTCACCCATTGTCCCAGCAGGCTATGCCAGCTCCCTGACTCCCTGGGTGAGAGGAAAATGGTCATCTGGTCATACCCATTTGATGAGGTCATCCAGAACATTCTCTGAGCTCTCCCGGCTTGGCGCAGGGTGACTGGAAGAGAGTGAGCCTCTCTCAGGTGATATTCCTAAAGTCACCCCAGGGCCACACTGTAGGGCTAAGGACCTTGCAAACCCCACATGCTGCTGTGGACACTGAGCACTGAGAGGAGCCAAAGTCCCGATGGTACTTGTTACGAGGCTTCTCACCAGACAAATGCAAATCCACAGGAAGGCCTGAGAGGAAGGTAGGTGCAGGGCACTCAGAACACAACAGTCCCTTGCAGGAGCTCAGGCTTCCATGCCCTGGGCTGGAAGGACTGGAACTTTCCACCCCATGACAGGGTAATATGGCCGAGCTTGGAGGCTGTAAACAATTGCTTGTTGCACAATCGTGATTGCTCTGTGCTCTGAGAAAGGAAGACTGGTGTTCTCCTGGGGTCTGATGGGCTAGACTCTCCGGTGCGAGGTAGACCTGCTTCTCATACCAGAGCACCCTGCGGTCTGCTCTGCTGTTTTTCTTCTGGGAGACAAGTTGCATAAACCCAGCTCCCCAGATGGCCCCGCGTGAGTTAGGTAACCACCTTGTCTTGTCAGTCAAAACAAGCAGTCGTGAAGAGTGCTGGGCTAGCAGGACGACTCTAATTGTTGTTATTGGGAGGAGCGCTTCAAGAACGTTGAGAATTGTGTTGCAAGAGACCGTGTTTATCAAACTGAAGATTGTCCCATGCACCCCCTCCCCTTTAGCTCTGGAAATCAAAGAGAATTATGGGGCACGTGTTTACTCTCGGCTGGCTTTTCCCAGCAGAGGAGTCTAATGGCTTGGGAGTTCTGCCTTGGATGAGCAGACACATTTTGGCTGTGGAAATGGCTGCATTTCCTTTTTATCGGTGGTGTGTGCGTGCATGCACGTGTATGTTCGTGTGTGTGTGTGTGTGTGTGCCTGTGTGTGCACATGTACCACAACACGCATGGGAGGATTTCACATAGGAGCTCTTGCCTTGCTGCTACTGACAGCAGGGTCTCTAGCCTGGGAGCTTCTAGGGATCCCTGTCTCCTGCCCAGCTAACTGTAGCAATGCTGTGAGCCCATATTCAGGCTACTGCTCTCTGACTAGAGGTGTGCTAGGGATATTTATGTTCACGTGGCAAGCACCTTTTGTCACTAAGTCTTCTCTCTAGGTCCTAGTTTGAGCTACCTTTTGGGAAAGAACTATCAGTAAGAATGGAGTTCGGTCCAGTCATAGGCATAACAGCAGACTGTGGAGACCTGTGTGGCCACAGCTGGACACATGTGGATACTGAACACAAGCATAGTGACTGATCTAAATGTAGATGGACATAAATGGGGGAAAATGTGCAAATCTGGAAAGACATCATGTGCAAACGAGAATTCGAAATCACTTGTTTAGGGACTGCAGCAACGGCTCAGTATTAAAGAATACTTGCTACTCTTGAGTTCCCAGCAACGATGCCAGAAAGCTCGCGATCACCTGCAATAGCAGGATCTGACGCCCTCTTCTGGCCACCATAGGCACTGCACCCATGTATACCAACCCACAGATCACATACCATTAAAGACTCCTTGTAATTAGTTTATACATAATTAAAATTTAAAAAATAACTCTTAAAAAATCAAAAGAGTCATCATATTATGAAGCCCATGTTGATAATATTTGGAGTACATTGGATGAGCTGGTTTTATTATAAATGTTCTTTGTTCTCATTTCCTTGTTATAGTTTTATTTTTTTTTAAAGCAAGCCTTCTAGAAAAAGAAGTTGTAAAGGTGAGTTGTGTCCTATTTCTACTGGTCAGGCCTTCTATGGAGGTAGTGAGGGTCCTGGATCTCTAGCTTCCTCGACACCTCCTTCTGGGCATTTGGCTCTGACGCTGCTTCTACAATCTCTACCTGTCCTAGATCAGGGAACTCCAGTGTGCATGGTGTCAGCATCCCATGCTTCAGTTTCTTGATGACCTCTGACCCCTTGACGGTTGTTCCTCTCCCTCCCAGCCACCCTACAGTGAGGTTAGCCAGCATTCTGACTCTGTGCTTCCCCGAGCTGCTCTTGACGCTACTCCACTGCTTGGAACATTTGCAATGGGTCCTGGGGCCTCCTTTCTTTCCCCAGGACCATGTGTACCTTCCTGTAGACAGACCCAGGTAATCCCTCCCTGTGTCCTTACTGTCCCTCACCTGTGTTTTGCTCCACGCCCTGACATTGTGTCGAAACAGTCTGCTTACAAGTCCATCTGCACATTAGACTGTGCGCTCCTCGAGGGTAGGAAATTATGTCTTTATCTATGTACCCATGGCACTCGGTAAATATTTGTGCAAAGCACCCAGACTGAAGAGTTGGAGGGTAAACAATATCTGGCTGTCAACAGCTTACCATTGCACAAGGCGGAGGCCGCCACTGTGGTGCTGCGGGCTTCAGTTTTAATTTTATGTTTTCTTATTATTAGCATCGGCGTCGTCATTTTAATAATGACCCCAGTGGCTCCCTCTGTGGGAAGAAGTTTGAGGTACATCTTTCTCTCCCAGGAGGTGACAGCTCCCCAGCAGTGGGTCTTCCATGCTGGCCACTCAACAGTCCTGGATTGTTTGGGGGGAACTGAAGGCTGAATATCCATCCACATGCCAGTCAGCCACCTGCTGGGTGACCCTGCTACGACTGAGCATGGAAGGTGGCTGTCACTAAGGGTGTCTGTTTGCAGAGGAGATAAGCATCTCCCTGGGCCACTCCTGCTGGGGTTTGTGTCTTTTAGATTGCATGTCTGTTTGGGGTTGTGAAGGCCATGTTGCCTCATGCAGTCTTCCTTGCCCTGATACAAAGCGCCACCCTACGTAAGGACTTACTGGCTCCTGGAGCCAGCTCTGTTCTGATTGGCCCTCCCTGTGCTGGACAGTGGGCATAAGGTTCTACACATATCACTGGGATGCCTGTGCTTCAAGGTAGCTCATTGCGCAGAAAGAATCCTATTGGCACAAGGACGGACAAGGATAGACTTCCCTCACTGAGAAAGGCACTTCCTCCTCTGGCCTCCTTCCCTCTTCTCAGGAAGATCCAGGAAACATTACTAGCTTAAAAAAAATAACATAGAGGGGAGGCAGGGCTGGAGAGGTGGCCCAGCTGTTCACAGGTGTGTGTTGCTTTTGTGAACCACCTGAGTTTGATTCCCAGCACCCAGGTGAGGTAACTGGCAACTTTGTGTCACTCCATGTATCTTCAGCTTCAGGGGACAACCTCTTCTGACATCTAAGGGCTCCTGCACAAATATGTAATATCACAAATATGTAATATCCATGCCCAAACACACACACTACAAAAAAAAAACATCTTTTAAAAGGCTAGGGGTGCAGCTTAGTCGAAAGAAAGCTTGCTTGGCATCCAGGAAGCCCCGACTTTGATCCCTGGCACCCTATAAACCAGGTGTGGTGGCACCCACCTGAAGTCCCAGCCTTGCAGGAATCTCCCTTCCGGAAGATGGAAGTGTGGTTTTGTCACTGTTGATGAGTGTTTTGCCAGAAAAGCAAAGAAAGCTGTTTCTGATTTTTAAAAAATAGTTTGTATAAAGAATTCTCATTCATTACTCCCTACATTCCCCCAACAAAGATACCAGAGGTTCCATCGATCCAGAGCCGCGGAGGAAAGAGACAGTGAAGGTATCCTGGCGTTCCTCCAGGGCCTTGCTGCTGTGAGCTGAGGGTACCAGAACCATCCTGGGCCTGCTGCCTGCCAGGATCTGGCTTCCCTCCCGGATGGTGGCCTACTGGCCACCTCATGCCCCAGCTGGCCTGTCCCATTCCACATTCCCGGTCTCTGTTCCCCAGTGCTCACTAGAGCTGTGTTTGTTCATTCCTATCCAGAATCTAAGCTTTGGTCTGCAGGTCATTTTTCCTGTGGGACTGTAGCGTCATGCTGCTGCTGAGGTGGCCTGGAGGCGGAGCTCAGGAACTATTCCAACCTGCCTTGCAGGGCTGCAAGTGCAGGGGCCCTGTTCTCCCTGTAGGCAAAATGAGAAGCCTGGATTACCCAGCAGCCAGACCTCAGCCCCGCCACCAGCTTCAACAGCCCAAGTCCACATGGCAACAGGACTCCTCGGACCCTGGGTTTTACAGAAAGTCCTAGCTATCGGCACAAAGGTTCCCTTTCGGCTCTGCCCCTGTTACCACTGTTGTCCTGTCCCATTGAGGTTCCCGTGGCACAGCTCTCTGTAGTAGGCATATTTGGCCTGCCAGCCCCAAAATCATGACACAGACTTAGTTACAAAAACTTGGCCTATAGCTTAGGTTTGTTTCTAACTTCTAACCAGTTCTTTTTTAAAAATTATAATCTGATTGGCCTAGTATCTCAGGCTTCTTATTAACTCTTATAAGTTATATTAGCCCATAATTCTTGTCGGTGTTAGCCACGTGGCTTGGTACCTTTTTCGGCGAGGCAGTCACATCTTGCTTCCTCTGCAGCTGGGTCACGACTGGAGACTGAGCTTTCCTCTTCCCAGAATTCTCCTGTTCATGTTGCCCTGCTTCTATTTCCTGCCTGGTCGCCCTGCCTATACTTTCTGCCTGGCTACTGGCCAATCAGCATTTTATTAAAAATAATACAAGTGACAGGATAAATGACTATTGTCCGTCAGCACGCCCCCCCCCCATAACTTAAATCAACCCATTTCTATTCATCTACTTGCTGCCATGTGAGTCGTGGCTTTTCTCTCTCCTCCAGCACGGCTCGTTCCTCCTGTGTCTGGCTAGCCACTCTACCTTTCTTTTTCCCAGAGCTCTCTCTGTCCAGAAATCCCTGCGGCTCCTCTGGCCCAGCTGTTGACCATTCAGCTTTTGATTGAAACAATCCCGGTGACATATTTACACAGCGTAACCAACTATCTCCCACAGCTCTTCACGGCTTTCCTTGTCGCTGTTTTTCTCTACCTCAAATGTCAGCCTTGCCCTGCCTGGACACTGATCACAGAACCCTGAGGTGGAGCAGGCAGGCCTGACTAAAGAATACACAGCGAACAGATTCCGGGTCCTTCCAGATTGCCAAGTCACTCCTTCGTTGCCATAGCTTTGATGTGGGTTGAGTGATTACATTAAGACTCATGTGGTGGGTACTTGATCCCAAAGTGTGGTGGTACTGAGACTGTGGGCCCTTTAAGAGGGGCAGCCGTGACTAAAGAGATCATAGCTACCAACCCTTGTGGGTAATGTCATGGCGGCTTCTTCCTTGGAAGGAATCGTATGTAGTTGTCTCAAGACTCTCATCGGTTGCCATGAGAACACGTTACTGTGAAGAGAAAGCTGCAGTCATGTGATCGCTTCCTTTGTGACATCCTGCATATCAAATTGAGATGGAGCCACAAAGTCCTCACCGGGTCAAGCAGCCACCAGAGCCACATACTTGAACACAGGAACTGTGAGCCAAGCAAGCCTCTTCTGCCTATAAAGCGCCAAGCCTCGGATCTTTTGGTATAGCCACGGGAGAGACATTTTCACTTGACTCATCTATAACAGGAGCCACTAGCCCAAAGGCCTCCAAATCCAGGAACAAAAAAAACCAACTCTAACCCCCAGCCACTGGCATCCTCTGCCAACTGTGTACATGCAGACAGGCATTTGCAAAGAAACTTCTTCAATGGCTACTCAAATGAACCCCAGGTCTGGGTCTTCCCAAAGAGATGTATTAAACCCTCAGAAAGCCAGCCCTCTGTAATGTGACTCGCTTGGAAGTGCATTTGAAGTTAAAGGATGCTGTTCAGAGTCCTGCCTTAGTGGCATCAGGATGCAGTCTGAACGGGGCATGATTGTAACTGTTACGTCAGGCAGGGAGTGCTCTAAGAAGAAATGGCCAGTCCATCACACTGTTGAAATGAAGGAGCCCCAACCACCGAACTGGAATCCCATGTTGGAGGAAGAGAAAGGCTGAAGCGGAGGAAGTTGCCTCCCAGAAAGAGAGGTCACACAGTTCTGACCTCTCTCCAGGTCACCTGGCAGGAGGGACTGGAGCTGAGATAATGACAGGGCAGGGATGGGCAGGACCACACCTTACCTGGGCTGCTTCGTTCTGCACCCTCTTGCCTTCCGTTTGAACCTAAACTTCATGTCGGGACCCCACAGATGGACTTGGGTAACTAGACCTCTTTGCTCTGCCTGACATGACCACACTGAACACCTCTCCTTTCTTTGCTCTTCACTGTGACTGCTTTCTTGGATGGCGTTGGGTTGAGTGGCTGAGCTCGCCTTGCTGTAGACACCAGGGCGCAGGTTTTGACTGCACAGCTCTGGGAACACAGTCAGATGAAAGACAGGCGTGACTCCTGAAGTTCTCGCCCCTGTGAAACAGAGGGGGCTGACTGATGTCGTCAGATGCTCTGGGGGGAAGGTGCCCCCCCCTCACAGCTCAGCACAGATTTGGTTTGGATTTTTTTTGAGCTCTAACAAGACAGATACACTTTCTTGGGTCTGTCTTGGTTTCCAAGGTCGGCAGTTGAGGGCCCGAGTTAGGTGACTGTTTAAAACAATGTGATTATCAGATTCTGACAGACAGGACCACAACCGGTACCGACAGCCAAGTCATGTTCTTCCTTATCCCACTGAGTCACCCAGGTTATGGGATGAGTACCGTGTGCTTATTTGCTCACGACCCTCCCCTGAGTAGGAAAGTGACTTTGCCAAGGTCACACAGCCTACATACAGGCTCCTGAGTCAGTTGTTTAGATCTGACTCTGCTCGCTCTATTGTGTCATGGATGTCAGTCAGGGCCGTACCACAGGTAAAGCTCTTCTATTAACTCGTTTCCCTAGATTCTTGCTCTCCACCCTCATGACTGATTCTGCACACAGGCCCCTGGCTGACAGGAAGTAGAGACAGCCTGGCGGTGTGTACTGTGGACTCCCCATTAGTCACGGGGCTCAGCACCTTCCCTGCCTCTAAAATGTGTTAGAAGTTACTCTCACTTGCCACTTAGACTTGATCTGTCCTCTGAGCCCCTGCCATGCCGCTGTCTGTCTGTCCATCCGTGACATTAATAACTTTTTGAGTATACTGTCACCCAAATAGCAATCTCTTTCAGCATTCCCCCGGGACTCTAAACCCCAAATCTTCCAACATGCCTTTAAAATATATAACAGGAACCTGGGGGAAAAGATGCAAGCTTATCATCCCAGCACTCAGGAGGTATGTGTAGGGGGAGGGGGATATCCTCAATATCCTGAGATCAGGACTAGCCTGGGTTAGTCTGACCCTGGCTCAAACTCCTTTACCTTCCCCACCCCCACATCAATCTGCAATGGTTCTGAGTAATCAAACAGCAGATTTAAATGAGCCAGGCAGTTATGTAACTGCTCGAAGCCAGAGAGTTTCCAGTGTGCTGTGGAAGGCTTATATTAGAAGCTGTCCCTGAGCATAAAGAGAGTTAATATTGTACCGTAATCCGGGTGGTTCTCTTCTTCATGCCCTTGGGTAACTGAAGGTCAGTTCTGGCCCTTTAAGCACCCAAGAACAACCCGTGTGTTTCAAGGCAACTTCCAGGGAGTGACATTTGACAAGCTTTTCCTAAGTTACCGAGATCAAGGTTTCGCTGGAGTTGCCCTTGAGAGCTGTGAACACACGGAAGGGTATTAGTGACTCTCTACTTTTCTTAGAAATCCCTATCAGTTCCTTGCCAATTCAACCACACCGCCTCTGGCTGCCAGAGTGCCAAGGGTCTGCTTGATAGCCGCCCACACAGCACAGCACAGCACACAAGTGACTGGGAAGAGCTCCCTGAACCCAAGGTCTTCTTGAAATACACAGCAAGGCGAGGTTCCTGCCCTTACCCACCAAGTGTGTTGTTTTCATGTCTGGGGATGTGGTTAGTGTAGAAAGGCTCTTGTCTGCCCTGTGTCCCCTGGGCCAGTGCTCTCCACTGAAGCTTAGACAAAGGTGAAGGTCAGTGTGGAAACCCTCACTGGACTCCACCACACTGCCTGGAACAAACTGTAACAGCAGGATGGGGGTGGGGAAGACAGGCCAGCGGGAGACAGCTTTCCTGGATAGCTGCTCACAGAAGGAAGTTTCCAACGTCCATCCTCTAGAGCAGTGGTTCTCAACCTTCCTAATACTACAACCCTTTAAGACACTTCCTCATGCTGTGGAGATCCCTAACCATGAAATGATTTTGTTGCTACATCATAACTATAATTTTGCTCCTGTTTGTGAATCATAATGTAAACATCTGATACGCAACCCCCAAAGGGGTCTCTACCCACAGGTTGAGAACCCATGCTCTCGCCGCTCCCCTGAGAGAGCAACTGAAAACACTCACTTGGGGAGGGGCAGCTTCGTGCTGAGGACCACGTCAGGCATTTTGCAGGAGTAGTAAGTGAATGTTTTCCAGTAATAAAGGGTGATCAAAATGGGGAGTGAGAAGCTAGATTAAATACGCAGATCTGTGAGAACAAGGAGACAAGATCCACAGTAATAAGGAGTGTGAGACCCTGTGGGCGTGAAGTCTGTGAGGTCCTGTTTGCCCTTTAGGTTATAGAATCTGTGGCTGATGGTGGGAGAGCAGTGCTTGACGTGATGTCGGCAAAGAACTTGGATCAGAAGTACACACACACACACACACACACACACACACACACTCATGCAGAGATTCCCACAGAGAAAGACTGGGCATGTACATATGCAAACATGCATGTAGTCACACAGAGAAATATATACACATGTGTGCACATATAGAAATGGGGCCATATAGACACATCTTTATGTGTAGACATACCCATGTACACGCCCATGCATGGGAGCGGTACTCAAAAGTACACACACACACATACACACACACACACACACACACACACACAGGATCATACAGTTTTTAGCAAGGAATTGTACAGAAATTTATGGACACTAAAGGAAAAGACAATGGTTACTGAAAGAGAGCTTGGAACAGTGCCAGACCTGTCTCCAAAAGAGAGAGCTGCGTCCACAGCCTCTCAAGGTCCCAGACTACTGTATACTTTCCTGTGCAGGGTGACTTTCCTAGGCTCTGGCTTCTTTCCGATGTTAATCTCTGGACCTCTCCTCCACCCTGTTCCTGTTCTCCTACCTCAGTTCCTAGTCTGTTGGGAGGACTCCTTGACACTTAGGCGGGGTCATCCCACATTCCTGCAAGAGAAGAGGTCCTGGATTTGTGTTCAGAACCCTCTCTGACAGCCTTGAGGCCTAGCATGCCACAGGTTTTGCAGCGAAAAGAGGACTGAGACTCAACTGCAAACAAAACAGAGTGGGGGATGGGCTCCTATTGCCCAGTTGGCATGTGTGGTCAGCTGACCACCACAGAGTCAACGGTGAAGGGGTTAAAAAGGTGTCACGTGATGGAATAGCATTAAGCCATGAGAAAGAAGGGAATGTTGCTGCTACAGAGTTACAGCCTGTGCCCCTACAGCCACTCCGCCTCCATACCAACCGCCGTAGCCAAATTTACAGCAACATTTGGTGGAGTCACACTTGGGAAGAGGGGCAGAGAGCAGGGATCCTCCCCGTGTGTCTCTGGAGTCTTGATGTTACAGTGACCTAGGAAGCCACTGAGGCTTTGGACTCCACCTCTCACTCCCCCACCCCAAATACTGAGAAGGTAAACACACGCTTTGTTTTGCCACTCCTCCAACTCGCGCATTTAAAGGGAGAGAGATCCCTGGGCAAAGATATTTCCTCATGGTCAAAATAATGCACTGTAAATGAGAACCCAAACATTAGTTAATCCAGTTAGGGCTGCCAATCATTCCCTCTTCCCTCCCAAAAAAATGGAGTCACCTGAACCCATGCAAAGGCAGCAGGAGAAGCAGTTACCCCACCAGGAGCTAATGCACTCTTCCTCCCTGGAGGGTCCAGCAGACACTGCGGACTATCGCTCTCGCAGCCTGCCTGCTTCTCCAAGTTCACCTGGGCACACATGCATGAACCCTCTGGTGTCTGCCCCGGGGGGTGGGGAGCGTGGGCATTGAGTTTTCAATCTGTAAGATGAAGGAGCCCAGAGGGAGGGGTGGGGTGTGTTGATAGTACTGTGAGCAGGCTTCTTTCTGCGTGTATGCCTGAAGGCCAGAAGAGGGCACCAGACCTCATTACAGGTGGTTGTGAGCCACCATGTGGTTGCTGGGAATTGAACTCAGGACCTTTGGAAGAGCAGGCAATGCTCTTAACCGCTGAGCCATCTCTCCAGCCCCTGTGAGCAGGCTTCTTGAGGGGACGCTGGACACAGCTAAGAAGGTGGATTGGGTAGAGCGTATGGTATGTAGATTTGCACAAGGAAGAAAATGAAATTCTGTGAAAATCTCGTTTGGAGCTGGCCGGGAGGTGACTAATCCCTCTCCTGTTCCTGGTGACTGAAAACAGAGGTTGATTGTGCAAAGCCTTAGGTTTGGACCCCCAGGTGGCAGGGACACAAAGGACAGCGGAGCGAAGGGTGCCTTTCCATTTGTGCCCTGGCAGCACAGAGGAAGTGGCTGAAATGAAAGCAAACAATGACATAGAAGAACTCATGAAAAAGGTAATTTAGAGCCACAGCATCTGGGGACACAATTAAGGGAGCACGGACTTCCCACGGAGCCCTGCTCTCTCTGCCTCTGCCAGGAGGGACGCCTTCCATTGGAGTTGCACAATGGTCTCCCAAGGCTTCAGAGAACTGTGTTCGGGTGAATCATCAGAGCATCCAGTGTCCTGGGGACCCACACACAACCCCCAATAACAAACGAAATTGGGATCTATTAACAACTGGTGGTTTGGTGAAGAGGTGCTGCCAATGCCAAGATTTTCTTTTCATCAACCCAGTTCAATTAAAAAAATAATATCTGAAGAAGCCTAAGACGCAGGAGGGCACCTCATAACTCTGAAGAAAAGGCAAGTGTCCCTTGTTTCATAATATTGTCTAAGGTCAGTGCTTGGGCGTGAGGGACTTCATGCCAAGTTCTTATGATCTCTTCATTTGTTGTGGTGATACAGTTACATTGAGAATTCAGTCATCAATTAAGAGGTTTCCTTGAGTAGTTTGTGACCTGAGATATGGGCTTGCTGATTTGTTGCTGCATACCCAGTGTCAGGAGCTTAAACAGCACAGTTTGGAGGGGGAAGAGTCCAGACTGTGTGGCTGCATAGTTGGGTCCTCAGCAGCCGCATGGGAGCTGGGGTCACTCACTCAGCTTAGAGCTAGGGGAAAGGCCAGTTTCCCACCTTCTTCCTCTTGTTGGAGCTGTTAGAGTCAGAGCGGGGCACTGGCAGTCGGAACAAGCTGGTTTAGCCACGGAGCGCATTATAGTTATAAATAACAATGAAAGTAGAGAAAGGCGGTTCATTCAGTGTGACCGTTTTGAGGAGGGGAACAAATAAAGAGGTCCAGTGGCCCCCAAGTTCATCTTCAGGAACCTGATGTAAGGATTCAGTTTAAACAGAAGCCTAGAGACGTGCACAGCTATGCAGTCCATCAAGCTAGGGTCTGGCAGGTCATCAGTGTCGTCAGTGTCCTTTGCTGCAGTCCTCCCTGTCTGTGGCGAACTCCTAATACCATGTATGAGGAAGTTCATGGGAAGAAATGCCAAGTCCCAGTACCTGGCACTTCTCAGGGTTTCTTTTTCTTCATTCAGGAGGTGCCTGGAATTCTACTTTGTGGTTCAGTTTGCTTGTCTTTCTCTTTTCATTCTTATAGGAGATTTTCTTTTTCTCATAGGAGAGTCTGGGAACCACTGTTCCCAGGTCCTGAACTGGTAACTTGCTGGTCCCTATAATGAGATCCAGCCATTCTTCACTTTGCTTGTTCCCTGGGTAGAGGGTGGATGAGAGGGCTGTGGCTTCATCTCCTCTGGGAGGGAATCTGACTTGGGGATTGTGAAGTCTCAAACTGGGACAAATTATTAAGGTGCCTATCTATCATGTCCAAGTAGACCTGGCCTCCAGGTTCTTCCAGCATCCCTCAGTCTCTACCTGTCAGAGGGTGTGGCTGGCATACCCTGCCCTCTACCTAAACTTCTTCAACCCAGGAGCTGGGCTATGCTTTCCCCAGAGGCTCTTCCCTATATAATCTAGGCATTTTGGTTATCCACCCCTGTTTTGTACATTTGCCCTCTTGGCTGTTGTATCTGATTCCCCTCTCTCCTCTTTCCCTTCCCCTCCCCTTCTCCCTATACGGCCCAGCTCAGCCTGGCTGTGTCTGCTCTGGACTCTCCCAGATCTCCCTGCCTCTACCTATGCCCTCCCTTTTATCTATAATCAGCTTTCTCCTCCCTATTCCTAGGAGCAGTCATGGCTTTTCCTTTCCTTTTCATTTCCTTATTTCATTCAGAGATGCTGGCAGCCCTGGGATGGGGCTTCACAGAGAAGCTTCAATTTACAGAGAGCTCTCCTTGCTCCCTCTCCCTTGGAGAACACAGACGCAGTAAGCAGAAAGCATAGAAAAGATCTGCAAAGTTCATCTTTCCATACCACCTTCCTGTGTGTCTGGTGTAGGCGATTGCTAGAACAGCAAGGGAGATGGTGGGGGCTTCAATATGCACAGAAAGACCTCCCAGGTCCTTCAGTAGGGCAGGCCAGTCAGCCTTTGTTGAGTTGTACCTGAACTGCACCTGAGCTGGGAAGGCAAGCTCACGCCCGCCATAAGAGGACTCACAGGTGTGCCTGTGTTAAGACAGATGGGTTCTGCTGGAGAGCTGAAGATCCTGCTGGCGGAATGACCATCAGATACTCTTGAAGGTGTAGACACACAGAGGGATGGTCACGTAAAGCAGGCAGTTTGGAGTGTGGCTGCCACTGGAGCTTCTGGAAAAGTCTAAGGGGACCTGGAGTCTTCTACAGCTGTCCTGCTGACACAGGTTCCCTGCTTCCTGCCTCTAGGTGGAGAGGGAATACATTCTGCGTTTAGTCAATCCAGTGTGTGATGCTTTCTTATGTGAGCCACAGGGAACACACACATCCCTCTTCCAAAACAAAACAGTCGTGATCAGCTACTATCTAGACTCTGTTAGCCAGCTGACCCAGAAAACTCAGGGCTAAAATTGGAAGAGCTGATAGAGGGCAGCTGGATGCAAGCTCGGATTTAGACACGTAGACACATCTGACCCTCAGGCCAGGCAAGGGGCCACAACGGCAGAATAAATCACAGGACAGACAAGTCCTGGGGGTTTAGGAGGACGTGGAATCCTGTGTGGAACAAGGGGATTCCATGACGACCGTGCAGCAAACAGGGCGGGGTGTCAGTATCTGATGGCACCTATAACCGGGGTCTCTGTGAGAGCTTGGGGAGTCTCTTGTTTTCCTTTCTGTTGTGACTGAAAGCAACCTACAGGAGGAGAGGGTTTATTTGGCTTAGACATCCAAACCAGAACTCACTGGTGAAGAAAGCTGGATCAGAATGCTCCAGCAGGAGGTTGAAGAGGAAACCATGGAGGGATACTGCATGCTGGCCTCCTTGCAGATTCATGCCTGCACAGCCCACGGCCACCTGCCCAGGGAGGGTACAGCCCATGCTGGTTGGACCCCTCTACATCAATTAACAATCAAGACAACCCCACAGACATGTTCACAGGCCAGTCGGTTCTGGTCAACCCTTCTTCAGATGAGGTTTTATTCTCAGATGACTCTAGGCTATGCCAACTTAACAATGTAAGTTAACTAGAGACACAGGGTCCATGCCTCTTGACCCTGTGCTGTGGAAGTTCCTGGGGTGCATGGAATAGGGGGGAGCTGGACTCTTGCAGATTTGGGGGATGGAGAAAAATCAGGGGCTGGGCACACAAGAGGACAGACCACTTGGAACACTGGTTGCAAGATGATTCCAACATGGCAGGGCATCTCAGTCCTTCTTGGTCTGTTAGGGAATGTGTGGTGTCAGATTCCCTCCGACACAGAAGTCCACTTTCAGTGGCTAGGTTACCACTGGTGCTTGGAGGATAAAGTCGTGGGACTCCTGTGGATGCTCTCCTCCTCTTTAGCCGGGAGAGTTAAGGCTCACACATGACATTCAGAGAACATGTCTGAGTGTGCCTTGCACCAACAGGAAGAGATGGAGTGTGCTGCTTGCTGCGTTGCATTAGTTAGAGCTACAGGACAAACAGGGTTTGCTGAAGGCTGACAACTCCCTTGTCCTTACCTGGCAAGGACCCACACCAAGAAAGCTCATGGTGAGGCAACCGTGGGTGATGCAGAACTGTAGACCAGCTCCGCCAATGTGACCAGACTGGGAGCCGGGTCACATTCTCGCCATTATGTTTGAGGCTGGTAGTGGACAACCTGAAGCTGCAGGTCCTACTCCAAACTCCCCATTGCTCTCACTTGCACAGAACCCCAACTGTTTTTGCCCCTACCCTCCTGCTCTTCTCTCAGCTGCCTTACCCTAAATTCATGAAGAGCTTTGACCGAGGTCTTCCACTAAAGATAAAACCAGCCTCAGCTTGACCTCCAACTTCACAGAGATTACCTGTCCTGCCCCATATTCTGTGCTAAAAACAGCCAGTTCTATTTATACCCGACGAAGTGAGCCACAGGCAATTCACTTAACCAGTAGGTCAAGATTTTGAGGGCAGATTAAAGCAAGACTTGGGGTTCCTGCCAACAGCACTCGCCCGCCTGCTTTCTGTAGTAGTCGCTGTGTATTTAGCGTGACTGGCTCTGCTCTTGTAGGGTATGTGTCTCTAACTCAGCTCTGGCCTCCAGCTTTTCACAGAAGCCGACTGGCCTGCCCGAAGGACCCTGGTCCTGTGTGAAGATGAGTTGATCAGAGCACTGGGCAGTGACCAGGGAGGCCTGAGGGGTGGAAAGATGACAGAAAGAGGTCATGGCACTGTGAGGATCCAAACGTCAGGGCCTGGAGAGAAGACAGGGTAAAGTGTTTGCTGTGTAAGAACAAGGACCCAGAGGTCAGCTCTCCAGAGCCCTCATCAAAAGCAGGGCACAGCAGTGTTTGACCATAAACCCAGCACTAGGGAGCTGAGCGCAGCTTGAACCCTGTCACTCATGGCCAACTATCCTAGCTGAATGGCTGAGATCTAGGTGGAGTGGGAGGAGATCCTGTCTCCAAAAAATAGGCGGAGAAAAATAAAGACCCCTGATGGTGTCCTCTGGCCTGCGTGTACACACACGTGTGTGCATATTCACAAATGAGCAACCCCTCCCCCCACACACAAGGGGGTGGGAGGAGAGACCCACTTAGGGCTGGGAAGGGGACTGTCCCCAGGAGAACCACACAACCAACTTTCTGTGTCTGGCTCCAAAACCCCAACCTGGAATTCACAGAGCAAGAGCTGAGCTCACCACTGCTCCCCCAAGACCAGGTTCTGGAGGTATGCAGGCTGACTCAACAGAAACGGGGAGCTTGCTCAGTGACTCAGACATCACACCGGCCAGGCTGATGTAATCCTCCATGTCAGTATTCGTGCAAATCCCAGTCTGCCTATTCCCCAGCGTGAGCTCTACGAGGACTGTGGTACAGCCGCTGGCTCCTGCTTTCGCCTCGGCACACAGTGCTCCTGTCTAGCCCAAGGCTCCTCCACCAGATCCCACCGATGTGAAAGCCATCTCAACAGGGCTTAAATGAGCACCAGAAAGGCTTGCACAGTGGAGGCTCCAACAGACTTTGACGGTGCTGGTTCAAGGGGACATTATAAAGACCTCACCGGCAAGTACGCAGCATTCATTTTCCCAGCAAAACGCTAGTGTGAGCTATTTCTCCATGGAATCCTTGGGGACCCAGGCATCTTCCATATATTTTTGCCTTCCTCCATGGACTCTACAATCTCAGAATTCAGAATGGCTGCGGATCCTGCCACTGTGTTCGCCATCAGCTGGCAAGGGGAAGCTAGGCAGAGCAGGCTTTCTTCTTGGGATCTGAATTTGAAGCGTCCCCCACAGGCTCAAGTGTTTGAACACTTGGTCGCTAGACAGGGGTGTAGTTTGGGAAAATTGCAAAATTTTTAAAAAGTGGAGCCTCCATAAAGGAAGTACATCACGGAGGACAGGTCTTGAGGTTCTACAGCCCCGAGCCACTTCCTTTCTGCTCTCTGTTTCCTGACTTCCGCCAGCTGCCTCACGTACCGGCCATAGTGCCTTCCCACGACGTTGGACAGTATCCTGTCCCACTGAGTTGAAATAAACCCTTCCCTTGCTTAAGTTGTTTCTGGCCAGGTATTTGGTCATGGAAATGGGAAACGCAGCTAGTTAAGCGCTATAGTTTGGTGATTGCATACTCTCCTGAGGCTTGTGGTTAAGGTTAGCCTAAGGCTGTGCCGCTGAGAAGCAGAAGAACCTTTAAGGTGTGGAGTCTCATATGAGGTTCTTGCGTTGGGGCTGTGAAGACCCTGTCCCTTCCTCTCTGGTTCCCTGGCCAGGAGCTGAGCAGTTTGTTTTACGACTACACATCCCCTGTTAGTGCCACTCATCAGCCCCACCGTAACCATGACAACAGTGGACCCACCGTAACCATGACAACAGTGGAGCCACCCGACCGTGGACTTGAATCTCTTAAAATCTTTTTATCCTTCTAATTTAATTCTCTCTGGCATTTTTGTTGCAGACACAGAAAACTAACTGACATACTGCTACTCAGCTGTCTCTTTGAGCAGACTGCAGGCAACAATTCTGTGACACTTGGCGTTTCAGACAGTAAAGCGATTCTAGGAAAGTTGTCATCGTGATGGAAGCTATGGGACCAGGGAACCATGGAGGTTCCTGTAAACACAGGAGCTCACAACCGGGGGAAAGCCAGGCTTCGTGTGTCTGCACATGCATAGGAACACAGGCTCTCACAACCAGGGAAAAGCTGGGCCTTGTGTGTCTGCGCATGCCTAGGAACACAGGCACTCACAACCAGGGGAAAGCGGGGGCCTCATGTGTCTGCGCATGACTAGGAACACAGGAGTTCACAACTTGGGGAAAGCCAGGCTTCAGGTGTATGTGTCTCGGAAGATGCCAGGTATTTATATGGGGAAAGAATTATCTTTCCACAAATAAACGTAAAACCATCATCGTCAACAGTAACAGCTGCACCACATTGTTCTCTCTACCTGCAGATGTTCAGTCTGAGACGCCAGAGCAGGCCCCGAACCCTGCATTGTACCTAACCCTGCATACGCTGTCCGTCTTTCTTGCCACAGAGCTCAGCTATCTCAGCATAGATTTCCTTTTTCATTTTCTTTTTTGGTTTATAGCCTGTCCTAGAATTCTCTCTGTAGACCAACTTGGCCTCGAACTCATGAGATCCACCTGCTTCTGCCTCCCGAGTGCTGGGATTAAATGCATGAGCCACCACCACCTGGCCTAAACTTTTTTTTTCTTACCTTATTGGGAACTTCACCTTTTCTTTGTAGAATAGTGATTCTCAACCTTTTTAATGCTGCAACCCTTTAATACAGTTCCTCATGTGTGGTGACTGCAATTTTGCTATTATTACACATTGTAATATAAGTATCTGATAGGCAGACTATCTGATATGTGATCCCACAAGGGTCGTGACCCATAGGTTGAGAACCACTGCCGTAGCAGCATCTTAAGGTTTCTCCTGGGCGCAGCTGAATGACTGACATCACATCTGCTGTGTATCAGGGCCGTGGTTAGGTAAACTCTTCATTGAACACAAGCACTATGACTCCACGATGGTTGCTCAGACAGCCCAAAGGGCTGTTGTGTGACCCTGGATGCATGTCACGCATGGAGCTTGGATGCGCTGGTCGAAGGGATGGTTCATGCTCCAGGACTGGATAGAGCAGACTGGTGTAAGGGCTCAGCTCCCTGCTGAGAACACACAGGATTAAGAACTATTTCTGGAGATTTTATACTTGTTCTTTTGAGCCCATGATTGGTCACAGGTGACTGACTGAGGCTAGGAAGGGGGATTTGTGGGTAGGGGGCGACTGTGGCAGGCATTGCGAGTCAGGCGAGGTTCAATGTAAAACACGAATTTTGATTTACTTCCTGTGCAAAGTAACCACGCGAAGAAACCTGGCAGAGGTTTGGGTGACTTACCTGGGTCACACAGCTGTGAAGTAACTGCCCGAGTATCCAACCAGCAGACTCGGGCCATTTGTGCCCTGGGGAATGTGTTGGGTCTGTTTTCCAAACAAAAGCACTCTCCTCTGAAGCAAGCGCCAGCTCCATGATGCGTAGTCTTTTCTAGTCATCAGCCTAACCTTCCAAGGTCACAAAGGGATTCAGCAGTGTTCCTGCCAAGTGCTTTAGCACAACGAGGAGGAGCCTGGGTCTACTCTAAGGATGCTGTAGGCTTCAGTAATTTCAAGGGTACAGGTGTATGGTGTGGCCAAATCATTAGAACTCCATTAGTTTGGTGTATCTGTCACCTTCATTTAAAAATCTGATTTATGTGACTGCAAGTTCCCCCACTTCATCTTGAATAATTGTCAGATTTAACAACCAGCTTGTAAAACTCCTGGCGATTTTACAACTGGCCGTCGTGACCCCAGTACAAGCTGACTTTGACCTCCACTGCCTGGGCCAGCCTCACAAACAACTTAAAACCACATAGGAAGAGTGTACGTGTACGCCCCTCAAAACACGGTGACCTCTGTTTTCATCCAACTGGGACTTCTGCCCGACAGACCAGCTCCACGTCTTTCTTTCTCGTGTCTGACCCCAGCAGCTTAGGGCTAATACAGGAAACCCAAGGTTTAAAATGCAAACCCTTTGCTTTTTTAAAGCTCTTACTGCTCAGAAGAGTGAGGCCCCCTTTGCTTTCCTGTAGGTCATCTCCACTGCTTCCTGGTGCTGTGTCTATGCTGAATAAGGCGTCACCTCTCACAAGTCACCAGGTGCCAGCTCATGAGCCTAGTTTGCAGGGTTTCAGAAGAGTCCAACCCATGCCAACGGGTGGCGAGGCTCCCATCCCTCAGCGTCCAGGACCACGGCTAAGTCTTGTGAGCTCACACTGCGGAGGGAAGGGATGCTGCTGGGGTTGGCCAAGAACTTGACCTGGGGCTAGGGCTGTGCTGAAGGAATGCGATCCTCACCTTGGCTTCCTGGACCCTCCATTGTCCAGGCTTTTCCATCCCAGCATTCCACGAGGATTTTATTGGAAGAAAGTGATCTACTTTAAGGAAGCCTTTGAAGGACTGGAGGTGTGGTTCAGTGCTGGAGACCCGCTTTAGTCTCTGCCACGCTGTCTATGTCACGCCGTGGCTCTGCAAACCATCGGTCTGCATAAGCCTACTAGATGAGTTGGAGTGTTTCCTAAAGACTCTGTCTCTGCTTAGAAGAATGGTCCTATAAAGTACAAGGTTCTAGTCTCCATCCTTCATTCTTTGATTCAGCTTGGGGGTGGTCACTCTTCCGCGGGATGTCACAGCCTGGGTTATTCTTCCCACCCTGCCCTCTTGGATATCATACTTCTCACCCCGCGTCTTTCTCACCAGACTGTTATCCTAGTGAGGAAGTGGACAGTGTGTATATGGACTTTCGTGTTTTCTGAATGACCTGTCGGGAAAGAGATGCTCACTTAGCGTTTAAGTGACTTAGATGATGGAATGTGTAGCATCACCACCAGCTCATTATTTTCTTATGGAAGCTCAAAGGGGACATAAAACTCCTTGTGTATTAAAGTGGTTGTTTAAATGAGAAATGTCTGCCGGAGGCTGGTGTGTTTGGAAACTTGGTTCCCGGGTGGTGGCACTGTTGGGAAATGTTATGGAGCCTTCAAGAGGTACAGGCATGCTGGAGGAAGTGAGTGGCTTGTGGGGAGGGCTTTATCCCACATCCTGTTCCCTTTCTCTGCGTCTGGTGTGGGGATGATAATCACCCAGCTTCCTGCTCCTGCCTTCATGCTTTCCTTGCCTTCCTCGCCATGATGGACCCTATGCCTCAGGAATCGTAAGTCAGAGTTGACTCCCCACCCCCAATTTGCTTTCCATCAAGGTGGTCCTGCCACAGCAACAAAGCGACAAAGGCAGAGGGGTCTGGGCTTCATTTCATTCTGGAATGTTCTTTCTCCTGGTCTGTTGAAGAAGGGATAACAAATGCATGAATGGATTTTTAAACTATTTCCGTGACAATAAGTTCAGCCATTTCCCTAGTGCAATAATATTTATGAAAATACTCTAGACTCTCTAAAGGAAAAATCAGTGCGGTGCACGCACCTAGGGAATGCCAGTGTGTACACACACAGAGGAGATGCCAGTATGTGCACACTCAGAGGGGATAACAGTGTGTGCACACACAGGAGGGGATGCTAGTGTGTGATCTAGAGGGCATGCCAGTGGGTGCACACAAAGAAGGCATGCCATAGAGGGGATGCCAGTGGGTGCACACACAGGGGGATGCTAGTGTGTGATCTAGAGGGCATGCCAGTGTGTGCACACAAAGAAGGCATGCCATAGAGGGGATGCGCCAGTGGGTGCACACACAGGGGGATGCTAGTGTGTGATCTAGAGTGAATGCCAGTGTGAGCACACACCAAGGGGATGTCAGTGTATGCACACGCGGGGGGAGGAATGCCAGTGTGTGCACACACAGAGGGGATGCCATAGAGGGGGTGCCAGTGTGTGACATAGAAGGCATGCCAGTGTGTGCACACACATAGAGGATGCATGGGAAGTTTCCTGACATCTCGACAGAACTCACATCTGGGAAATGATGTTTGAGGAGGGGAAGAAGGGAAGGATCTGGATGGGGAGATGCTTGTTCGATGCTTTATTTCTTACAGAGACAAGCAGAACACCCATGGCCAAGTCTTGACCATAATGGTGATTTTTACTAACAGCCAAGTGGAGGTGTATCCGGGAAGCAGTAAACTTCATGAGTAAAGGGGACAGCTTGGGGAGTTTTAACTTGGCCCCCCTGTGAAACCATAAACGCAGCCAAGATCAGAACGTTCACCCACTCACCCCAAGACTCCTCCTGCTTTTTTGAACCCTTTGTTTCTCAGCTCAACCCTCCTCTCCACCACAGGGGGGGGGGCTTGAATCTCTACACCTTCCAGTGTGATGAGCTGTTCTGGAATATACACCTGATATCCCAGGCAAGCAAATAGTGTCTTCTTCTGAGGACAATCAGCATCCTGGTCATGGCTGAGGGGCTTGGGACAAACAGGACCTCGGCCAAATCAACTCTTCTTTTCCCTGTCTTCATCTGACACCTCCAGTCCCTAGACATATCTGATGAGACTAAGTACTTGGGCAAAGTAGCCAGCCTAGGGAACTTTGTGCACGTTGACATTTTCAGCTTGAATAGCGCAGGCAGAAATAGGGAATTGGAGATACTGTGGTCAAAGTCAGCAACTTGAAACGTTGTCCTTGAGAACAACACTGCATGAAAGAATATCTTCTTCAGAAAAAGAAAAGTTCTAAACTATTTGAACCAAAAATTGTCTTTAGTTCCCCACAGGAAATCAGTTCTGTGTTCGTCTTGGCAAGTAAGAGGTGGCAGAATGTATAGGGTGAGCCAGATATGCCCCCACCTAGAACATTTTAAAGAAAGGCCTTTCTTGTCACCTCCCACGTTCACTCTGTGGTACCTCCACCCAGCCCGCTGTGTTGTTAGATTCTGCCATCAATAACTCAGACACACAGCCGGTGCGCCAGTTGGTAGGACATGGCACACTGGGGGGTTGGGGAGTCTCCACCACCAACTGGGAACTGGAACCATATGCAAACTGTCTAGCTCCTGTGTCTGTCACCTAGAATGGAAAGACTGGAAGGCTGGATTCAGCATAGCCAGTGCCCAGATATGAACTCTGATACGCTGTGAATGCCACACAGACTGGATGCCAGGCTCCAACAGGACGCCTTTCCTGAGGGAACGTCAGCTGAGCAAATGTGTCCCTGAGAGCAGGCTGGAACACCCACTTCACCTTACAAGGTCTCAAGGACAGTTCAGATTCTTGGGTGGCCACTGTAGCCCAGGTCTAATAGGGGACCAGCGAGACCCGTCTTGAAGACTAGCATAGAGGATATAAGTTAGCTCATCGGGGCTGCCCTAAATGGACACCAGACATATGAGCAAACCACAGATTTTTTTTCTCATGGTTCTGGGGGCTACACACTCTCTACCCTATCAGAATACACCTAGTGGCTTCATTGCACTTTAATTATTTCTTTATTACAAATGTTTCTGAACCAGGAAAGAGAGCTCCAGCAAGTGAGGATGGAGAGTGAGAGACAAAAAGGATTCCTGCCTGCCTTAGTCAGGGTGACTATGCTGTGATGGACACCATCCATCTCAAAGCAACTTGGGCAGGAAAGGGTTCATTTGGCTCACACTTCATCATCACTGTTCATCACTGAAGGAAATCAGGACAGGAACTCAAACAGGGCAGGAGCTGATGCTGACTTACTGACTTGCTCCTCATGGCTTGCTCAGCCTGCTTTCTTATAGAATCCAGGACCACAAGCCCAGGCATAGCAACACCCACCATGGGCTGAGCTCTCCCCCATCAATCACTAACTAAGAAAATATCCTACATGCCTGCCTACAGCCAGATCTTATGCCGGCATTTTCCCAGCTGAGGCTCCCCTCTCCAAAGACTGTAGCTTGAGTCAAGTTGACAGAACCTAGGCAGCACATCTCTGCAACAAGATGGTGTGGAATCTGTGTTGGAAAAGTGCAACCTGCCCCAGCAAGTGAAGTCCAAAGAAAGGATGTGTCAAGATCTCATCACCTCTATAGCCCAGAATGGTCTTTAAAAGGCAAAACCTCCTTAGGAATAAATGGCACCATGACTCCATGTGGGGGAAAATCAGAAACAAAGACAGTCTCTGAACTTGAAACATTATTGGTTTCTAATGGCTCCATCGAATATACTTGGGAGACAGCCTACAATCATTCAGCTGACCTTTACCCGCTAAAAGTCAAAAGGTAGCAAGAACTCTGTGTCTGGGATGGACTGTCCCTCTAGACTGCCCACCTCCAGCACCTTATCTTCTCTTCCCTCAGCCGTTTCCCTCTAGTTCTCTGCTGACAGCCATGCCTTCTGTTGCAGAGACTGACACTTCCTCTTGCTCTGAAACTCTGAATGCACTGTTGTCCTTAAAATCGAGCATAGTGCAAATCTCTTTGTGCAGCATCCTCTTAGACAGCTGATGTCCTGACTCCTGGGAATGGAAAGGAGGTTGCACAGAAGAGGATGCTTTATTATATATAGGTTTGGGTTAAAGGTTAAAAAGTATCTCTGATCTCCACTAGTTTAAATCACCTCTCACCAATAGAGAAAGAAATACTAACCGTGTGTGTGTGTGTGTGTGTGTGTGTGTGTGTGTGTGTGTGTGTGAAGGCCAGATGAGTGTTTTTCTCAATCACTATTTTTCTTATTTTTTTTATTTGATACAAGGTCTTTCATTAAACCTGGAACACTCCGGCTTAGCTAGACTAACTGGTCAGCAAGTGTAAAGGATCCTCTTGTCCCTGTCTCTCAGTTCTGGGATTATAGGTGCATGCCATTGTGTCTGGTTTATTGATGTGGGTTCTGGGGAACTGAACATGGGCCCTCATGCTTATACAGCAAACACTTTACCAACTGAGAATTCCCCCAAGCTTAAGAAATGTCAGCTTTCTAACTGAAGCCCCTGGTAACCGCTCTTCATGTCTCCCACCCCCTTGAACCTTGCTGTGAGCCAATGGACAGCTCTGTAGCACACTGATCTCTAAATGATCCTCTGATGACCTTAAAGTGCTGGCCTGCTGGAACTGAAGGTTGAACCTTTGGCACCTGTGGCCCAACTTACCCAGGAGCAGTGAGTGATAGACTTTGTGTGGACCTTGGATGTTATGCTGGTACCTACTGACAGAGGGTGTGAACTTCAGGAAACACTTTTGCCAGGCATCATGAGCTGGTGAGGAGAATTGTCTGTATTCTGTCAATCATGTTTTAAATAAATGCTGATTGGCCAGGCAGGAAGTATAGGCAGGTCAACCAGACAGGAAGTAGAGGCAGGGTGAGGAGAATAGAAAAATTCTGGGAAAGAGGAAACCCATTCCCCAGAGTCCTACCCAGATATCAAAGAAGCAGGATGTGACCTGCCCTGCTGAAAAAGGTACTGAGCTGTGTGGCTAACATATATTAGAATAATGGACTGTTAAACATTATAAGAGCTAATACAAAGCCTGAGCTAATGGGCCAATCAGTTTATATCTAATGTAGACTTCTGTGTGATTCTTTGGGGCTAAAAGCTGTGGGAACTGGACAGGAGAGAAACCCCAACAAGCCTGGCCCTCATGTTACAATGAGCCCTTCTGATCTTTGGATCCTCAGCTTCCTCTGCTCTGTCTGATGCTTGCCAGAAATCAGTAACAGGAAGTCAATTTTTTATATAGCCAGTGTTCCAGCCAGCTTCAGCTGTCAATTGGAAACAACCTAGAGTCCTTGAAGAGGGAGTCTCAGCTGAGGGAATGCCCAGGTCAGACTGGCCTGTGGCCGTGTCTGCAAGGGATTGTCTTTATTGCTAATTCATTTGGAGGACCCAGTCCTTTACAGAGAGCACTATCCCTAAGCAGATGGTCCTGGGCTGGGCTATATAAGAAAGATAGCTAAAGATATAAAGATAGCCAGAGAGAGAGAGAGAGAGAGAGAGAGAGAGAGAGAGAGAGAGAGAGAGAGAGAGAGAGAGAGAGAGAATATAAAGGAGAGTCAACAAGCAGTGTCCTCTATGGGTTCTGTTTTAATCCTTATTAAAGTTCCTGGCCTGATTTTCTTCTGTGACCTGGAAGTGTATGCCAAATGAACCTTTGCTTTCTCTGTGTCACTTTTAGTCAGAGTGTTTCTTTACAGCAATAGAAAGGACATTAGGATGACCTGCCTATTGAATAAACTGGAGTTGGAGAAATCTTAGGGAGGGTGTTATATCTTATTCTACCTCCGTGAACCATCTCTACTCTCTCAGTGAGCATCGTAGGTAGAAACTGAGGCTCTTGATACTATTTACTGATATGAAGAGTCTCATCTCAGAAAGTATGTTGGTTAATTGAATGACATGATCAAACCCCCAATACACTGTTAAAACACTGTCTTCTTAGCTTGTTTCAGAGCCAGACAGTGTATGTGTGACTCAATGTCTCCCTCCTAGCCAGAAAAGGCAGAAAAAGAACCTGGAGATGCCATCCTTTTGTGAGGTATGGCCATCTCAGTCATAACCACCCTGCCCCCTGCCCCGACCATTTTTTTTCCAAATAAATTTCAGAAAAGAGGACACATGATATTTTGGTACTTTTCTTGTTTTTTACTAAAATATCGGACAAAAGCAACTTCAGGGAGGGGGAGTTTGACTTGGCTCGCAGTCTACATACACACAGTCCTCCATCATGGTGGAGAAGGCATGGCAGCAGGAGACTGAGGTGGCTGGTCACCATGCACCTGTAGTCAGGGAGCAGTGTGAGCTCAGCTCCTGCTCACACTGTTCAAGTCCACAGCCCATGGAAAGGTGCTGGCTTCCCACTTCAATGAACCTAATTTAGAGACTCTCTCACAGACATGCTAGAGGTTGGCTTCCATGGTGACCCTGAAGTCCTACAAAGCTGATAATGGATATTAACTATCACACGCTGTACCCCTTCCCTGGTGACTTCGTCACATTGCTTGATCAGAGGGGACTGTGTTCTGTCTCTTGTGGTGGAACAGCATTGCTATCTGAAGAGCCTTACCATCTGTAGGACACTGAAGGTGGATGCTCTGCTGCTCTTACTAGCTTTCCCAGACTTGGCTGGTCCCACACACTGGGAGGAGCTTCTTGCTGGAGTACGCTCTTATGTTCCTCTGCGGTAGACCGTGGTGATTACAAATCATGACTGTGTTTCTAAACTCTGTCTTCTGACTGCCATTGCTTCAGTTTTTATGATTTTTGTACTTATTGTACAAAAGCAGACTTTGACTAAGGTTTTGTTTTTGTGTGTTATCTAAAAGTTATGATAGTTTTATAAGTAATAAGTTCATTTTTTCTTCTTAGAAGACTAAAATTCTTGTTTAACAAATAGACTTCTCACATGACTTTTTCTCTTGACTTTTCACTTTTTTAATTTTAATAATTTCTAGCCTTCTGTATTTCTTCAACTAATACGGTCAATTTAAGAAATGGCGTTTGAGAAACAAGCCATTTAATTTTTTCTTCAAATTTTCTAGCAAATAGTTTGCTGTCTCCCTGAAACTGTCATAGGTCCTATCTGCATCTATCTGTGATCAGTCACCATCAGTCACCATCAATCTGTAGTCAGTCATCCTTTCTTCTGATCATCTGTCAGTCCATCTGTCTATCATCTACCCATCTAGCACCAGTTTATCCACTCTTCATCTGTCTATTATCTGTTTGACTGTTAAAATATAAGTTTCTGTTTACCGGCAGCTCTGTCATTGTAAGAGAAGCACAGCAAAGCCCTGAACACCCTGGATACCAGTCCAGCTTGTCTGTAGGAAATATGGTTTTGATCAACCATAATGTCCATTTTTAACAGTTGGAAGTGCTCTCTATTTTGTAGTGTGGGATTCTTGTATGATGATGTGCTCATACACATAAAAAGGAAAACACTGGTGGAGATGTTCCCCAGCTCCTTTCCCGCCAGGGCCCGGTGAGTCATTTCTGGAAGCTTCTCTGCTACCACTTCAGTCTCCTTGTGTATCCATTCCCCCCTCCTCTGCAACTATTCTGGCCACTGGGTTTTCTCAGAAGGGCCATCTGGTCTTGTAGGCCAGAGTCCCCAGCAGACCCCTAAAACAGCTCCATGGGCTGTCCTCCAACCGCACGGCTGCATCCAATGTCACCAGCCCCACAGCTCAGTGGATGGCAGAGCATGTCACCTCCAGGGATCCTGGGGTACTTCCAGGGTTAGGTTTTCTTGTGGGCACAGCTCTATGTATTGGGAAAAAGTGGTTTTGTGGCTTTTTAGATTTATTTACCTTTTGCTTTATGTGTATGGCTGTTTTGACTGCATATATATCTCTGTGCCATGTATAGACTTGTTTCCCACGGAAGACAGAAGAAGGTGCTATATCCCTGGAACTGGAGTTACAGAGTTGTGAGCCACTCTCTGGGTGCTGAGAATCAAACCCAGGTCCTCTGGAAGAGCAGCAAATGCTTTTAATTGGTGAGCCATCTCTCCAGCACCTGGCTTGGTGTCTTGTCACTAGGCACTGGTCTAATGACCTTCAGCTTGACAGTTGTGACTCTGTGACTTTGAGTTAAGGTGACCAGCAACTTTAAAGGCACTAAAATCTCAAGACCATGACCCTCGGTGGAATCACAGACCCAGTTTCTAGGGCAACTTTAATGATATTTGTTTTGTTCTTACCAGATGGCGAACAGACGGAGTAATCCTTCCCGAGTGTGTGAGGATTTGAGGTCATTGTGGAAAAAAGCAGCATCTGAAACATGGCTGTGCTGTGTCCTGTCACACATCAGAGAGTAGTGGGGTTTGGGGTCAGGGGGATTCTGGGTTTATATACAAATACTGGCCTGGCTCATAGGGCAACTGTTTCCAGTCTGCTTACGGAAGACAGAAGTATAATTGCAATGCTCCGAGGGTCTGTAAAGGCTGTGGCGCTGCTTGCTGAGAGTCCTTGCCTTGGAGGGCAGGGAAAGAGATCTGTGGTGGACAGTACTGGCCTGAGCTTGGGGGGGATTGATATCTGATGTCTGGTGGAGGTCAGAACACTGTTAGTGACAACTTGGTTTGAAGATTGAATTTGGGTGATGCGAAGTAGTCCATTGACTTTTCGTCTTCTAGTTCAGCTCTTGTTTTCTTTGAACTTGGTCTGTACTCTAGTCCCCTGACCCTCAGACAGGGGAGCACACTGGATCAAGAGAGACACCACTGGGGAGCCACATCCAGTCTGTTCAGACAGCACAGCGTTCAAGGATTCTGGGATGGGAACAGTTATGCTTTGAGTGGAGAACCCTGGGTACCAAGATACCACAGCCTACCTCTTCTTTCAATACTGTGAGACACTGAGCTAGGGGTGAGACATTGGTTTACCATCAGGACATGTTAATTCCTTCTGTGTATGCTGCTATTAGCAAAACATGCTCATCGGTGTGTGACACACACATCTCTAAACAGTCCATGTTAAACCCACAACCACACTAACAGCTGTGTGTGTCTTCCCCACCTGTTGTTTCTTTCATTTTGAAACAAGCTCACTCACCAGTTGGTGAAGCTGGCTGGCCAGGAGCCCACCAAAGTCACCGTTACAGGCACACACCACCTTCCTTGACTTTTTAACGTAAGTCCTGCATATCAAACTCAGCCCTTCTCATTTGCTAGGGAGGAACCTTACCAACTGGGCTGTGTCCACGTCCCCTGTGAGTGTTCTTGCACACACATTTTCCAAAGGTAGATTGATGAAGGCAGTCATCTGCCTCTCCACAGCAGGTTGCTTCTGTGAGGTCCTCACCTCCACCAGCCCCACACTGCAGCCAGCTTTGCAGCTGTTTCCAACCGAGTGGGTGTGACATGGGATCTCAACCTGGTGGTGACTTGCACAACCTCCAAACTTTAATCAAGTTCGAACTGTGTGCACTTATTGAGTACTATGTGCTCTTTTGATACATGTGCATCCCATAATGTTCAGATCAGTGTAAGAACATCATGTAATGTCAAGTCACAGTAAACATAGTGTCTCCTTAGATGTTTGTCGTACGTTACGGTCAATTCTCAAAGGATAGTCTCATAGCCTACACTATGGATGCAGACATGGATTTAATATCATCATTTAATATCACCATAGCAGTTCCCAGCCTGCCTCGTGCCTGTCTCGCCGTAACTCTGCACTTGCCCAGTTCTCCCCCACATCGCTCTCACCCTCCTCTCCCCAGCCTCTGATGATCATCATCCCAAGCTCTCCTATGACATCAACTTTTAGATTCCACATGCGGTGAGATCATGCCCTATTTGTCTTCCCGTGCCTGGCTTATCTCACTTAACCCAAGGTCCTCCCGTTCCATCTAATCTGTCTCCAATGATGGATTATCATCCTTTTATGGCTGAACCATGCTCCATTGTGAGCACGGACCACATTTTTCTTTATCCATTCATCAAGTGTGTCCCAGGTTTTAATGAGATTTTAGATCATTCTGGGGTTTGTGACATTCAAGATTCTCTCTCTCTCTCTCTCTCTCTCTCTCTCTCTCTCTCTCTCTCTCTCTCTCTGCTTAAGATATAATTAAACCTTTAAAGATAATGTATAGATAAGTCAATAGTCTGAATAATTTGGGGTTTTGTATGCCAGAGACATTACCTAGTTTTCTTACCTTAAAATTCTTATTAGGTAATAAACAAACTTATATAACTAAGAGATTATGCATATTTAAAATTATACAACTAAAACTTTCCCTCCTACCACCACCCAGCCAGATTAGCTTCTGAAAACAAAGATAGAACAGAATTGGTAACCACTGTCACCTTTCTTGAGTCTGTCCAGATATTTTACTGACGATCAGAAGATGGGCATCTATCTGTACATTACTTTCCCCAGCTTGGGCATAGTGTGCTGCTCTGTCTTTCTCTTTTTCACTTAGCCTTGTGTATTGAGGTCTTACACCTTTGAGTTTATGAGAGGTTAAGCCAATGTCTTCCTAAGGATGGATGTCCATGGTTACATTATGCTAACTCTGTTTGACCAGTCTCCTGCGGATGGAGGTCTGAGCCTTTATGATACACACTACTGTAAAAAAAACTTCAGTGAATCTGGGTGGGCTGGTGCATGTCTGTAATTCTAGCATTTGAAGGGTGGAGGTGAGAGGGCCAGAGCATCAAGAGTTCACTTCACGCCAGGCGGTGGTGGCTCACGCCTTTAATCCCAGCACTTGGGGGGCAGAGGCAGGCAGATCTCTGTGAGTTCAAGACCAGCCTGGTCTACAAGAGCTAGTTCCAGGACAGGCTCCAAAACTACAGAGAAACCCTGTCTCAAAAATCCAAAAAAAAAAAAAAAAAGAGAGAGAGAGTTCATTTCAAAACAAAACCCACAAATGGACAAACAAAACACAAAATGAAGGCAAATCCATTTCACTACAGAATCCCGTGCAAGGAAGTGGATTCCAGAAACAAAAGCCAAGGAGAGTTCACGCCACTCTGTGATGCGACTGGGCCATTTCACTTTTCCACCACTGTGAAAAAAAAAGTTAGAAAAACAGAAAGAAGAGAAAAGAAAATCAGACTGTAACACTCCTTCATGACAATCACATAGAACAGAAAATTGGGTGTCTGTAGATAAATGTTTATTGGCACACAGTGATGTCACTCCTAGGCATACTGCCTGCTGCTTTCCCTAGGCAGGGACAGACGGGAGCAGTGTCCTCTCCCGACTCTGCGCTCCAATACATGGAATCCCAGAGGTGTCTTTACGTTAGAGCAGCTCTCCCGAGGCTTCCAGTGTGAGGACATCTTCACCCTGTTACTCCTGAGAGGAACGGGTCCTCCGGAAGTAAAGCACAAGGCACCATGGGACACAGACCATGCTATCTGGTGAATAGGGAAGACATCTCTGCTACCCAGGGGCCTTGTGACCATGCCAGGCCTCTTCTGATGGGAGATGGGTTGGTGTGACAAGGATGAGCACTTGCTATTAGCAGAAGAACTAAGAAACTTCATAGCTGTCTTCGTTAGGGTTTCTAGTGCTGTGAGGAGACACCATGACCACGACAGCTCTTGTGAAGAAAGCGTTTAATTGGGGGCTGACTTGCAGTTTGAGCGGTTTAGTCCATTACTGCCCTGGCAAAAGCATAGCATCATGCAGACAGACACGGTGCTAGAGAAGGAGCTGAGAGTTCCACATCCGGATCTGCAGGCAGCAGGAAGAGACAGTGAGCCACTGTGCGTGTGTCCTCCAAACCCCACCCACTAATGATTCACTTCCTCCAACAGAGCCGCACCTCCTAATAGTGCCACTCCCTACAGACCTATGGGGGCCGTTTTTACTCAAACCACTACAAAATGTAACACATGTTCACAGCAGAATCACTTCACAAAGTACACACACACACACACAGAGATACATATGTGCACACACATACATTGTTCTGGGGAGCTCATTCATACAGCAAGCAAAATATTTTAGCGATACTAAATTAACCATGTTGGGTTTGATTGGTTAAAAAGCATATCCAGGGAAAACAGGGTAGCTGGTCAGCTTCCCCAGAAAGAGCGCTTGCTCTTTAGGCTTGAGAACATTGGGATGATGCTCTCTGGCAGTTAGGAAGTCAAACAAAATGGCAAAGCTCTTGTGGGCAGTTGCAAAAGGCAAAACTGTATGCTCTCAGAATAACTCAGCGGTGATTGTAGTTATCTTTATTAGCTGGGGATGGCAGCTCATGCACGTGGTCCTGGCACAGGGGAGGCTGAAGCAGGAGGATCACTATGAGTTTGAGGCCAGTTTAGTCTGCATATTGAGATTCTGCCTTATGGGAAAAAAAACAAGAAGAAAGAGAAAAAAGGGAGGAAGAGGAAGAAAATGGGAGGAAGGAGAGAAGAAAGGAGAAAGAAGATGAGGAGGGAGAGGAGGAGGCGTTATCTTTAGTACTTTGGGCCTAAGAAGGCTTTTAAAATGAGACTCAGTGCAGACAAAATAGATCAAACATATAATCTATAATATACTATAAATAAGGTGCCATGCAATTTTAGTTAATCTAAAGTTGTGAAAGGTCTTGCCCAGAACCAGCCAATTCTAACATGTGATTGTCTCAGGTTAATAGATGTCTTCAGCCTGCGTTCATTCTTTCCCAGCCAGGAAATATCTATATGCAGTGTTTGGGCTGTCAGAGCTCACCTGTAGTGGAGGGGCCATGATTGAACCTTGATTCAGCTGGAGCGTCCAACCCCAAAGGATCTCTTGTCCTGACATGTGTCCCCTGTGAGGTGGTGATCCCCAGGAAGCGAGGCTCATGGGTGAACTTAGAATGTTAGGAGCACAGGACACTCCTGGAGAGGTCACTGACTGTGTGACATGTGACAAGGCCACACTACATGAGAGGTGACTACCCATCCAGGAATTCACCGTTTTTGTCCAACTCCCTCTTCCCCCGGGGAAGCAAACTAGGACTCATTAGCTTTCTGTTGCTCTGATGAACACCAGGACCAGAAGCAGCCTGGAGAGGAAAGGGTTTATCTGGCCTATGTTCCCATCACTGGTCCATCATTGCGGGAACTTAGGGCAGAAACTTAAGCAGAGACAGAGGTGGGAACCAGGAAGGAATGGCTTGCTCCTCAGCCTCACAGTCGGCTCCTTCTTAAAATTAGGAATATCAGGGGTGGAGGGTGAGCATGGCAGATGGGGAGTGGCAGGGACCGAGGGAGCAACCCTCAGGAAAAGAAGAGAGATCCTGGTACCTGGGGAGATGACTCAGCTGGGAGAGTGCATGCATTAGGGCTGCATTTGTGCTCTTGTGATCCCAGCCCGGGGGGGGAGGGAGAGACTGCAGGATCCCTGTAGCTCTGTGGCTAGCCAGCCTTGGCTGATTGGCAAAGTCCTAGTGCCTGGTCTCAACAAGAGGAAGAACCCCCTCCCGCCCCGACAAAAATCAATTTAGACAGCACCTGAGGAATGGCATGAGGTAGACCTCTGGCCTGCATGCACACACCTATACACACACACGCACACACACCTGTAAACATAGACATGCATGCCTTCATACATACATGCATACACTGTCGCACACATATGCACACACATATGCACATACCGGCATACACACATATGACATAAATCTTTCTTATAGGTTGGTCTCAGGGGCTTTGCCACAGTGGCAGAAAGCTGGCAGATGTGGGAGCGGAAGATGTACTTCCCCCTCTCCATCCTTCTTTCTGAGGCCAGCAATTTACTGGATGCAAAATACGTTCAAATGTAAATAAATGTCTTGGGTTGGGGTAACATGGAGGAAAGAAGTCCCCAGTTCAGCTTCTCTCCCAACAGACTTGGACTCCCTTGAGAAACGGTGTGAAATCTCAGTGAGAACTACCCTGTTGTGGTTTACTTCACACAGATTTCAGAAACAAGATGGGACAGACGGAGCGGGGACTACTCCATTAAGACCCCTGAAGAGCCACAGAGAAAGTCAGGCTCCATATCAGCCTCGAGTGTTTGAAATAGCAAGGTCAGCCTGCCCTGTTACAAACTTGCTGATTAAAAGTGAGGCAGAGATGAGCAAAGAGACCCCAAACCAGCAAGATACCAAACTCAAGCAGCCACTGTGCAGCTCCTACACAGATGGGCTCCAGGACAGATGAGCAAGGCCAGAGTGGACACTACCTACAGAAACAGGTGCATGAAGAGGCCCAGGCAGTCACCATCATCCTCAGGCAAGGACTCTGCCCTCAGAGAACCTGGGCTTCAGCCAGCTGCAGGACACTCCTCTTGCCCCCTGGGCAAGAGCACTAACATCCAATCCTGTCACAGAAGCCAGAGAGCAATGGTCAGCGACATCTACCAAGCCGGCCCGAGGAAAAGCGACCTCCAGTCACTTCAAGAGCTCTTGGTTTCCTCGTCTGTGAAATGGGGTTCTGAGCATGCTCAAATACACTCCGTGGGCGTCAAATGAGAGGCTCTGACCTCAGACAGCTGGCACTGAACTTGGGGGTAGCTTTGAGAGTGTAGGTTGCCACCCATTAGTGGAAGGAAAATCAGATTGGCAAGCTGCAGCTCTAGCTGAAAGTTTCTGTTTTAATTCAGCACGGTTTGCGTGGTGGCAGGGAAAGGAGCTGTTGAATTTAGCTTTTTCTCTTTTTTAATTTTACTTTTAGCTTTGTTTGGGTGGATGGTTACATGTGAGTGGAGGCCAGGGGTTGACTCCAGGTATCTTCCTCAGTTTCTCTCCACCTCACTTTTTAAGGCAGAATGTCCCACTGAGCCTGGAGCTCCTCAGTCAATTAGGGTAGGCTGGCTGGCCAGAGAGCCCCAGGGACACCTTGTCCCCACCTCTGGAGCGCTGGAATTATAGGCATGCACCACCACACCCAACATTCTTACACAGGGACTGGGAATCGAACTCTGGTCCTCCTGTTTGTGTGGCAGGCACTTTACCCAGCAAGCCACCTCCTTAGCTCCTTGGAGTCAAGAGATTTGACTTCAGCTTTGTTAAAAGTGTTTCCTTACTAAGGCCTAGTAGGCAGCTTTTTGTGAAGAGCTCTTGGTTTCCTCATCTGTGAAATTCTTGTGAAATTTTAGTTTCAGACATATCTTATGCAATAATATATTTGTGGGAAAACCTGGGAAATCATCATATTAGGTGACCACGATTTTGTCTCCTTTTTCCTACAACCTTTCTTGTGTTCCTCAGGAAAAAAACAAAAACATAGTGTTTCTTTGACCAAGTGGAGCAGTGATGTCTTCAAATCCATCCTAATTTGCGAATGCCTTTTAATCCTCAGGTATGCACAGACACCCCCTTCCAGGACATGTGGCATAGGACACCCACTCTAGGATCTTTCTTCAGGAGCCACAGGGGCTGCTTCCCACGGTGTTCTCTGGAGTGACCCTGGAGAAGGCAGCAGGCTCTCTACTGCTTTGCTGACTGCCTGCTAGGCTTTGCGTGCCTCTCCTCAGGTTAGTCTGCTAACATTTGGCTGCATGAACACAGTGAGCGTGTGTGTGTGTGTGTGTGTGCGCGTGCGTGCGCGTGTGTTCATGTGTATGCAGGTGTACATGCCTCTGGTGACCAGAGGACAATCCCAGGGGTCACTCAGGAGCCATCTACCTTTGAACTGTTTGTTTTGAGACCGCATCTCTTATTGACCTCGAGTTACCTTTTAATCTTTTTCTTTACCAGTTACTTTATGTGTGTGTCTAAATGTGTGTAAAGGTGCATACATATTAGGTGCGCGTGTGCGTGCAGGTGTCTGTGTACACGTATGCATTCGCCAGTACACCACCTCAAGTGTCATTCCTAAGATGCTGGAATGACCCGTTTTCATTGAGGAAGGGCCTCTCGCTGATTGGAAACCGGTTTAACAGGTTAGGATGGATGGTCATCAAATCCCAGAGGTTGACTGTCTCTGCCTCCCTAGTGCTGGGGTCATAAGCCCTGTCCACATACCTGGCTTTTTTAAACATGAACTCTGAGCATCTAACTCAGGTCTTCATGCTTGTGTAGAAAAAGCCCATACCAAGTTCAACACCCTGTTCTTGGGCATAGACCGAGAAAGGAGTAAATAAATTGAGTCAGAAAGAGAGGAAGGGAACAATCTTTGTGTGTGCGCAACATTCCAGCAAGAAACTGTGATGTGTCTGGAGCTACGAAGGCCTGCACATACCCCGGCTTTACAGCCACCCTTACCCCACCCCCACGCCCCACAGGACAGCTCACCCACTGTCTTCTTGAGACCAGCCATGGTTGGGAAGCCTGGCAGGTTCAGAGACTCTCCCATAACCAGGTGGACCTAGCAGTGAAGACAGAACTATCTCAGCTCAACGGTGGCTTGACCTTGAAATTAGCACTTTGGAGAAAGTATGCATGCCCCCAACACAACCATGGAATATTCCAGAAGTCTAAATCAGGTCTGGTCACTCCCTGAGAACAGTTTCTGTCGACAGTTTACTCTCTTAGGAAATCTTCCTGGCTACCTTGGATAAGTCTTGGGTACTTGGCAGCCCGGGGGTTGATACGAAGTCTTGAGCTGTGTTTCTGGCAAGAGTTATTCTCCTTCACTTAAAATAGAACAGGAGGCTTAGCAGGAATTGTCCAGTGCATTTAAACAAACAGGGACTCTCACTGCAGCCTGATCCTGGGTGAGAAGAAACTGGAGACGTCAGAAGACGCAAATAACGAAGGACAGAGGTCAAGTTCACCAGAAGCATCTAAGCACCAAGGGGCCTTGCATAGTCAAGGTGACTCCCCTTTCCCAGCCTTTGAAGGGGATACTCCCATGTCCCCAGGGCTGAGCTGCAGGGACACTGGCAGCAGCAGCAGACTGTTCCAAGGTCAAAGGCCACTGTGGGAACAGTGTGCCCCAGCTCAGGCTGTCTCCCTGGCTCTCAAATAAATAATCTGGTAGGGATAAGATTCAGGAGTCACCCCGGGGGGAAGTTTCTCTGTGTTCCCATCAAAAACAGCAAGTGTTGACATCCAACTGTCAGAGCTGGTGACGGCCACCTAATCTCACCTTCTGCAAGGTCCAGGGACCCAATGAACTTCTGTCAACAAGAGGAGACACTGGGTGGGGCTGGGTGGGGCCAGAGCCCTGGAGCTAAGTCCTCCATTTCCTCCTGTCCTGGGTGCAATCTGAGTTCCCCAGAGTCCCAAGGGAATGAGGAGAAGCTGAATTGGCCTCTCATACTGGAGGAGACTAGAGCTACAGTTCCCAGAAAACTGTCAGCATCGCCAATAGCAGCGGTGGAAACACCCACACCTACACTTTAGAGTACAAAGCCTTCCCAGACACCCCGGGTGCCTCATTTCAAGCTCCTTAGGCAGAGTGGTGTTGCAGAGGAGGGATGAAGGAGGGGTCCGCGCAGGGCCATACAGAAGTTTGTGTCTGGTTCTGTGGGATCCTCCCCCACTTTCTTCCAGGTCTAGTCCTCATAATCTGCAAACTTCCTTATCACCCCCTTCCTGGACCTTTTTATCAGATGTCCCAGACAGAAGGATTAAAGGCCCGTTTTTCCATTGTCTTCTCAAAAGCTCAACAAAGCAATCACCACCCACAGCCTCCACTGAGAGGCCACTTAGAGGCAGCCCTGTGGCATTGCATTGTCCCTGCCCAGGGAGGGTATGCGGTCTGGCCAGAACTCAGTCTCAAGTCAGTTATCTCTCTTCTGCAAACAGCTGGGGCATCTGTGAACTCAGATACAGAAAGCCACAGTTCTCCTGGGCTGGTTAATAGGAAGAGGGAAGGAAAGACCTCGCAGCACCCAGAAAGTGTCCCTGGGTGGAAGACATTCCCACGAGGGACCACAGCTGCAGAAGGGGGCAGGCCAGGGGTACACTGCTGCTGGGTTCTGTTCAGTCTGCCTTGCTGTAGAGCGTGTGGCTCTGGCCAGTATGGCGCTGGTTGGAAGCCATGATCTTCCTGGCTCTCCTGAGCTGTGTCAGCTCAGCTTAGAGACTACTTGCAGCTCTGAGGCCACCCATCACCTGACCTACCTGTGCTTCACACACAAGCACACACGGGGCATCTGTCATGCCTCACACAGACACACTACATGCCTCTCCCTGCACACGAACACACATCACAGATATGTGCGTGTGTTCATGCACACACACAGGTGCGCACCACACATAAACACACATGCACAGTACACAGACATACATGCACTCACACAAGCATGAGCAAGCACTCACACCACAGGCACGCGGTATCATTTCAACCATGAACGTCTGCTGCCACCTGGTGGTTCAAATGTGGATCAACAGGTTCAAAATCATCATGCGATCTTGTACTAAGAGCAACTGCTCATTTTTCAAGCCCAAAGATCTGGAAGGTTCCATTTAGGAAAAGAGTGTGTTGGTTTTGATGTCTCTCACACAATCTTTCATTTAATAGGATGTTTCTTTCACTTTCTTGAACTTCATAAATCATAGTGTGTGTATGTGTTTGTGTGTGTGTGTGTGTACAGGAATATGTATGTGTATGTATGTATGTTTATCTATGCAAATGTATGTGTATGTAAATGACCTCACTTGTATTTGAGAAGTCTGCATTTTGTGGATGGTGTGTGTATGTGTGTGTGTGTGCGTGTGTCTTGGGAAGACATCCTTACCTTAGCAAGGATCCCAGGAGATACCCAGAGGTTGTGCAGGAGATGGAAGAGGTGTGGAAGAAGCCCCAGAGGATCTGAGTTAACTCCCCAGCACCCCCCCACACACATGGGGAAGGGGATCTGCCTGAAAGACCTGAGCATGCTTCTGTACTCTCTGTAAGATCGAGATCTCTGAGAGGTCTCTGTACTCCAAGTGCACACATCTAAAACCGTTCACCTTTGATCTGGGGGCTGTGCTTTGCTTCTCCGAGCTTCCCATCTCTGACTCCGAGGTGGCATCTGATGTCTTCCGTTGGACTGTGATTGTTGCAGGACACACACACACACCCTGTGGTGTTGCTGGCAGTGGGTATCTGACACCATGTGACCACATGTTTGAGCGTGCACAGGATCTGCTCTGTGAGTGCATCTCATGAGTGGAGAGGTGCCGGGAGCAGGGCAAACAACACCTTTGGAACCCAATTCCACTGCTCTCTTCTGATGACCTCATTCAGAACTTGCAGCCTTGGCTATCCCATCCCGGCAGCCTCGGCCTTTAATTGAATGCTCAGAGAGGGATTAGACTAACAATTTGAAGATAGGCTTCGTGTGATCTTCTTTCTGTCACTTTTATTTTTTTCTGTGATAGGGCACTCTTGCTTTGAAGATTTCTAGGTCAAGTGTGCTGTGGTGTCCTCAGGTGCTGCATAAGTCACAAAGGACAAGAGGGACAAGCCGAGCCATGTTTACTCGTGGTTGACATGTACGTCTGCTGGGTGGCCACAAGAATTCCTGCCTATGTTTGATGTTTAAGAACATTGCTGTCTTAAGTTTCTTTTGCTCTGGTTAAGTGTTTCCATTTTGAGAGTCTTGTATGATGACAGGTAATTACACATTTCAAACGAACAACTCAAGAGCGGAAGCAAGCGCATTCGCTTTAGAACAGCCTTCAGCATTTATTTCTGGCAAGTTCCAAGGTTTGGAAATTAGAGGCATGTCCCTGTGCCTTTTGCTGGTGCTGCTTTGTTTCGTTAATATGTGTGTGTCCCTGGGGACGTGCTCAGTCAGTGAAGTGCTGGCTGCTCAAACCTGAGGACCTGAGTTCAGTTCCCAGAACTGAAGCAAAAAAGTCAGGCAAGTCGGTGGACCCTTACCATCCCAGTGCTGGTGAGGCAAATATAGGAAGAGCCTGTGTCTCACTTCCTAGAAAGCCAGCCTTGCAGAATCTGGGAGTTATAGGCCAGTGGGAGATCCTGTCTTTGCATAAATCTCTCCAACAGGTGGGTGTTATCCTGAGGAACCACATCTGAGGTTGACCTCTGGCCTACACACACACACGCACGCATACACACACGCACAACTGTCCTTTCTTACCCTTCATAACACTTCACTATGGAGGTGTAAGGCCAGTATCATGTCTGCATTTCGGAGGGAGCAAGGGAATGTGGAGGGACAGCTGTGGGGCCTCGTAGGGCTGCTTCTTGCTTTGCCAGATGATCGCAGAGCTCCTGTGGTCTGATGTTTTAGGATCTCACGTGTTTGTAGATACACAATTCTAAATTCTTAGCTTAGCATCATAAACTTATGTCATTCCGTTGAGCGATTTCCCCTTGTGTAACCTTTTCCTTCATCCCAGTGCTAGCTGATGTCATCTTGAACCAGAGAGGAGGGCATCACTGTTACTTTTCTGGCATTATGCCCTGTTGACACAAACCCTGAAATCATCGTTCCCCAAGGCTCGGGCAGATGGCCTCCAGGGATGGGGAAGATGGCTCAGTAGGCAAAGTGCTTGACATCTAAGTGCAAGGACTAGAGACTGAGTTCCCCCAAACCGACGTAAATGTCAGTGGACAAGGCCTGCCTTCAATTCTAGCTCTTGGAGGGAGAGACAAGGGATATCCCAGAGCGAGCCAAACAGGGAGACTAGCTAAAATGGCCAATTCTGGGCTCCGTTGAGAAATCCTTCCTCACCAAATAATGTGGGGAGCAGTCAAGCAGGACTCCTGATGTCAGCCTTGTACTTCTCCATGTACACGCACACATGTACACACGTAGCCACCCTCGTCCAAGCAAAAGTGCACCACAACATGTGTGCACACACACACAGGCTCACCACACACAGAGACACATGCCAAAAAGGAAAAATAAAAGTGTGTGGCCTCCAAACTGCTCACTTTTTGGTGTCTCAGTGGGGACTTTGAAAAGATCTCTTTGTTTTCAGAGCCCAAGCAAATCCTTTGCCTACTCTGTCTCCTTGGCAACATAGCTCGTCTCTACGTAAGTATGTACTTTACACAGAAGTCCACCTGAAGACCAGTGCCTCCCTTCAGGGTTCAGTTTGGAGTGCACCACTATTGTCTGAGAAATTTTGCCAAAACAGAGGTCAACAGAGAAGTGAGAAAAGGTCTATTCAAGACCCTGACCCCTGCATGCTCCCAAGAGTTAAAGGAATTGTGTAAGTTTCTCACAGGATACCACTGTACTTCCTTCAGCCATAAAGAGTGCCAACAGGTCCCTGTGGTGATGTTTTTTAGCACATGAGTAATAAGATTTCAGCACATGAGTGACACTGTATGTTTGAACTGGGTGCAGTCAGGATGCCCATGATTTTGCAAGGTCCAAGAAATTATAAAGTTTTGTAGATGCGGCTATGCCAACATCCTGCCTGGATAGTCCTTAACCTTGCCTGTGCCTTTACTCTTATACAGGGAGACCTGGACAGCCCAGTGATGATCCCTATTGTCTAGCAGTTTTCTCAGAATTGTAGGGAGGAGGGAGGCTCATGAGCTGCAGAAGGTCAATAAGATTTGTAAAGCTTGGGAAGTATACAACTAGCAAGTCTCATGAAGTCCGCAAAACTTACAGGACTTACAAGGGAGGCCCCTGCCTCCCTAAGGTTATGTTAACAGCAAGAACTACTAGAAAAGGAGACTCTTCAACCTTTGGAGAAGCCTTGAAATTCTTCAGGGATGCAGTGTTCCTGAATGGTCACCCATGTTGGGGTGTGCTGCTCAGTGATGCAGCTGCCTTTGAGTTGTGTGTGTTCCTGGAAGTAGCCTATTACCCACATTCCTGTAAGAAACACCAGCAAACCCATTGGTATACCAAGTTGAACTTGGATGGAATTGTTACTTTTGTCTGTTATTAGTGCCCTCTATAGAGTGAGTGGACCATTTTTTATGTCCCTTCAGAAAAGGTCTCAGAACAGTTTCTGGGTATGTTCTTTTTCTCTCTAGTTAACACCTGGTTAGTGGTGTTCCTAATAGGGTCTGAATGTCTTGGTCTCCTCAAAATTTATCATTGAAAGCCTTATCACCTATGTGATAATGTTAGGAGACAGGGCTCTTGGGAGGTGACCTGGGGCCACTGTCATCATAGCAGGGCTCTCAGAAAGTCACTTTGCTCCCTCACCTTAAAGGAAAGCAGGACTCACTAACTAACTGCCAGGGACCGACAGGAGCATTCATCTTGGATTTTTAAACCCGTGGAACTGTGGGAGACAGACCTCTGCTGCTCATAAGTTGTCCATTTTGTATTTTGTATAGCAATTCCAATAGCCAAAATAGTTCCTTTTACAGTAAAAAGCACTTTGCAGATGCTCCCAAGTAAGGGATCAAAATAGAGAGATGACCTTGACTTATCTACTCCTGGACCAACATCTCAAGGGTTTAGAAGGAAGCTGAAGGGTTGGAGCCAGAGCAGATATGAGGATGCACTCATGAGCTGCAAGTCTCTGCTTTGACTCAGGACCTGCGGTCATGAATCAAGAATGCATATAGCCTCTAGGAGAGAAGAAGGGAAATGACTTTTCTCCAGGTATTCCAAAGGGAGTGGAGCCTGGGAAAACTCAGATGCTTATCCACTGAGACTAATCTTCATCTGTGACTTTCAGAACTGTAAGACAAGAAATAAATGTTGTTTTAAGTCACTAAGCACATGGTAATCTGCTGTCATAGCAAAAGAATATAAATGCAATTGAGACATCACCACAGACTGTATAGACTAGAACACCTGGTGCTCTTTGCTCAACTTTCTTTTATGAGGAAATTTAAATTTATATTAAAAAGCCTACTTTTTATAATCACCAATTTAATTTCAGTAGTTCCATGATTCCCCCATATTGAAATTTGGTTGTTTACTGGTTATTTATTATTCAGAGGTTGGGTCTTTAAGATATGATTGTCATATGGGTACCACTCTCGTAGATTAAGACTGTTGTGGGAGTGGGCTAGTTATCTCAGAATGGATTATTGATGGAGGAATGGGTTTGTATTACTTTTTCTCTCTGTCACTTTGGTGTGATTCCCCTCTGTTCGCTGCCCTCTGTCAAGTTAGGAAGCAGGAACTGCTGGTGCTAGATGCTGTCCCCAAGGTTTTGGACATCCTAGGCATAAAGACAGTCAGAAATGAATCTTTGTTCTTTATAAATTACCAAGTCTCGACAGCAGCAGCAGCCGTACACTGAGACAACAATATGGATGGATGTTCTACCCACAGCCCCCATCCTGCCAAGCCTCCATGCTGCTATCTTTATAGGTTATGATTGTATACATTTTTGTATCTATAAAGCAGTGCTGATGGTTGCTGCTTTATGTAGTGCTATTTTAAACCAACTAGATAAAGGAGGTGTAACAAAAAGAACTATATTACAGTTTAATCAATGAACATTTGCTAGGGTTTGTCTCTCTCTGTGTGCACGCACATGTTCATGTGTGTGAGTACATTTGTGTATGCAAGTGCACATCTATGTGCACATGAGTGGAGGTCAGCAGACTATGGTCGGTATCATACCTCGGGTGTCATCTACTCGCCAAGTAAGCTAGGCTGGCTGGCCAGCGAGTCCCAGGAATGCTCCTGTTTCCACCTCCTCAGCACCAGCATTATCAGAGCACACTGCTAGGATTTGTTTTAATTTTTATGTGGATTCTGAGGGGTTGAACTCAGGCCCTGGTGCCAATCACTTATTGAGCCTTCTCCTCAGCCCTTCTTTTTTGTTTGTTTGTTTTTCTTTTCCTGTGGTCTTTAATTATTTTCATTTTCTTTCTATTCTAGCCTTCTCTACTCTTTCAGTGTTTTTATATGGATAGTGAGCTGGTGACAAATCTTCTTGCATTTTCATCTTATTTATTTTATTTAATATCACCGTTCAATGCCCACTAATTTTTTTTTTAGTATGATTGTGGAGTATCTTTGAGTTAATTCTACCCCAGAGCTCACTGAGATGCTTGGATGTGTAAGGATTGTCATCTGATTTGGGCAGTTTTCCGCCATCGTTCTGACTTTCACTGCTGATGCATATAAAGGCATGTCTATGTCTTTGAAGCTGTAGTCATTGACTTCCTGCCATTTCTCACTCCTACAAAGGATTAAGTTTGATCAGCCAGTCTTCAATCTCATTGGTGTTTGTTGCTAGTCCCTCTAGTGAACACTTCACTTGAGTCCTGTACTCCTAGAATTTTTAATGGTGATTTTGGCTTCTTTTTCTTTCTTAATGTTCTCTGTGTGGCAAAACCTGTCTTCCAGCATGCCCCAGCTCTTAGACGGTTTCCTTAAGCTGCTCAGTAGACTTTTCACTGCATTTCAAACGACCTGTGTGGAGTTTTTATCTGATAGTCTCATTGCCTGGGCTTCCTCAGGGACCTTATCTGTCAGCATCTTCCCCCTAACCATCCCTTGGTTCTTTTCTAGTGTCATATTTTTCATTGAAGACCCAAATTTTAGATAGTACGCAGCCATGCTGGAAGTCACCTTCTTCCACTTCCACAGAGTTGGTGGTTTGTCTTGGTTCTGTGGTTTGTGGGTGATTTTTTTTTTGAATGACTCCTGCAAGGTCTGTGCTCACTGTCAAGTTTGGTCACTGAGAGTCCAGCACCACTAGTTCAAAGGCCAGCTAAAAGATTTCCTTAAGTGGCTAGAATCACTCCGGTGACAACTTTGTGGGGGACTCTGTGCATCCTAAGCATGTCTTCAGCTCCTTCAGGCAGGTAACAGTTCTGCCTTTGGCCCCCTGTTCCTGGCAGAGTCTGAGGTCATTGTGAGCTAAACGCTTGGGGCTTTCCCCAGCATTCCTAAGAAGCTGCTGCAAATGTGTGGACTTTCAGATCCTACAGATATATCCCAAGGGCTTAAAAACCATCACACGAACATCTCATTCCCAGGTTTTAATCTGGAAGGTTTCTGGCATGTCTATTGCTTGTCTGGTTTGGTTGAAGGAATCCTAGCATTCTGTAGTTACCTCTTGGGAAGGAGCGGCTAGGGGAAAGTATTTGGCTAGGTCAAGTAAAGAGAGGGGCTGTGTATAATATTTTCCACAGCCCTCCCCAAAAGGTTGCCTGGTACCTTCAGTCCCCCATCCCCTACTCTCTGTGCTTGCTTTTCTGTTTTCTGTTTCTGCCTCTGTCTCACACAGTGACTGTGGTCTATAGGGGCTGCCGCTGAGTTTTGGTTTGTTGATTTGTTTGTACATGTCTGCATATAAGTCTCTCTCTCTCTCTCTCTCTCTCTCTCTCTCTCTCTCTCTCTCTCTCTTGTCTCTCTCTCTCTGTGTGTGTGTGTACTCAAAAGTGTGTGTAGTATGTGCTGATATATGCACGTGTGTACATGTGAAGGTTAAAGGTTGACATTGGACGTCTTTCTTGATTGATTTCTACCTTATATATTGACACAGAATCGCTCACCTAAGCCAGAAGTCGCTGATTGGCTAAACTGGCTGTCCAGTTTGCACTAGGGGTGTCCTGTCTTTGCTTTCTGACTGATGAAACTGCAGGAGGCTGCCACACATACCCAGCCTTTATTTGGGTGCTAGGGTGATCTGAACTCTGGTCATTACATGTGTATGGGGGTGGTGGGTGCAGGGAGCAAGTGCTTTATTGACTGAATTATCTCTGTACCCCATCTTACTTTGTGTTTCTATTGCTGTGAAGAGATACTATGACCAAAACAACTCTTATAAAGGAAAACCTTTTACTGGGTTGGCTTACAGTACAGAGGTTTAGTCCATTATCATCATGGTGGGAAGCGTGGCAGTGCACAGGCAGACATGGTGCTGGAGAAGGAGCTGAGGGATCTACATCTAGATCAGCAGGCAGCAGGAAGAGAAAGTGAGCTACTAGGTCTGGCTTGAGTTTCTAAAACCTCAAAGCCTGACCCCAATGACACACTTCCTCCAATAAGGCCACACCTACTCTAACAAATCCATTTTTATACAATTGTCAAAATTCAGGATTTAATACTGCAAAAGCACCTCCATTAGAACCGGCCCTATTCAAGGGCTCTGAAACATGCTTTCCTATGGCAGTGTACTTGCTGATGAAAAATTGTTTCAGTGTCTTAGGTTCTGTTTGTTCTACACTGCTTGATAGATGCTAAACATATACTGTAGGAAAGATCAGCTACCTAGTACACTTGTGATTATACGTGTCTTTTTTTATTAATCATAATTCTTTGGACCTGGAATAGGAAAGAGGAAGTAGAGCATAAAAAAATCCAGTGCAATATTAGGAATACCGTGGTGGTTGGGTTAGTTTTAGAAAGTATTCAGACTTCCCCTTCAGCTGAGGCTTTCACCTCTCTGGTTGAGTGATGTCCGCTCGGTCACATGATATGAAACAGTAGCATCCATACAAGAACAGAGACTTGAAGAAACCGTACAGGCTGGTCCCTGTCCCACTGAAGCTGGCACAGAAGCATGCCTGTGATCACGGGCTTCCCCGGGAACAGATGTTAGACACAGGGCAGTGAGCTGGGCCTGGTAAATTTCCCTAGCCAAAGCCTGCCTATGTTAGCTTACCACTGTCAAAGCCCAAGTTTGGAAGCTGTATACATCAGTATTACAAGAGGCTGGGTAGATGACTCAGTGGTTAATGAGAGCCTGAGTTGAATCCCAGCATACACATAAAAAGCTGGATATGCCCTATAACCTCAGCACAGGAAAGGAGAGATGCATAGATTCCTGGAGCTCATTGGCTAGTCAGTCTTGCCTAAAATGCTGAGTCTCAGGCTTATCAGGAGATTCTATCTCTCAGAAAATCCTTCATGCCAACCACTGGTTTCTACATGTGCCCTGAAGAGCGATATATAGGTACACACATGCATACTTCAGAGTTCTGCTGACAGGGGAGCTGCACGTCAGGCAGCCTTGTTACTGGGACAGTTAACTGGTAGAACCACTCACTGGGGAGTGGTCAAAGTAGATGCTGAGGTCAGCGAGCAAAGGTGGAAGTATTTTAGCCAAGCTCTGGCAGTAAGCCCTCATATTCCTTGAATTTTCCTAGCTCTGCGGTTTGTGGGTACCTGACAGCTTCGCAGGGAGCAGGCGCATAGGGTCCGATCATCCTAAAATCCCTTCACATGGGGCCCATAGCTCTCAGGTAGAGCGAGCACACACAAACATGTTCTTTTTTTTAATTTATTCATTTATTAAAGATTTCTGCCTCTTCCCCGCCACCGCCTCCCATTTCCCTCCCCCTCCTCCGATCAAGTCCCCCTCCCTAATCAGTTCGAAGAGCAATAAGGGTTCCCTGACCTGTGGGAAGTCCAAGGACCACCCACCTCCATCCAGGTCTAGTAAGGTGAGCATCCAAACTGCCTTGGCTCCCCCAAAGCCAGTATGTGCAGTAGGATCAAAAACCCATTGCCATTGTTCTTGAGTTCTCAGTAGTTTTCATTGTCCGCTATGTTCAGCAAGTCCGGTTTTATCCCATGCTTTTTCAGACCCAGGTCAGCTGGCCTTAGTGGGTTGTACTCACTCATATTTGGTTTCTAGCCATAAATAAAGGACATTGAGCCTATAATTAGCAATCCTAGAGAAGCTAAATAAGAAGGTGAATCCAAAGACAAACACAAACATGTTCTTGATCTTCCCTGATTGGAGGGGCCATCCCACATCCGCTGAAAGTGCAATCAGCCAGAGCAAGCCCACCACAGGTAGGGCAAAGACATAGGTTCCCAGGCACGGCTGGGTTGTGATGAGGGAATGAATCTCCCATCAAGACCAGGCAGCCACTTAAGTTAATGGTAACCCATTTTAATATTAGTTATTTTCACAATAGCTTGGGTCCTTTAAATGATGCATAATTTAAACATGTTGAACAAACAACGGAAACACCAGTAGCTCCTTCTGCTATTTTCTAGAAGTTCACCGAACTCCATTTTTCTTCCTGGAGACATTTGCAGGGGTAAAACACATAGGTTGGCTAAAAGGAGAGTGAGCAAGAGTCATGGGAAGGAGTCACACTTCTTTGCTGTAGTCTTAGGTCATCTGGATGAGCAAGCCTCACAGCAGGAGCTGTATCATAGCCCAGGCAAACGCCTCATTCACTCCAGCACACAGCTGCCTTCTGTCCGTATCCCAGCTTTCTCTGGAGGATTCCTGGAAGGATGCTGTCAGCCCGGCTGTGTCACTACAAGGGTGAACTGGCAGCCTTGAGCAGCCGCCACCTGCTCAGCCAACCAGCGCTGGGCATGAGGGAGGCTGTTCTCTGAGGACCTTCAAGCTAGCAGCCTCCCCATGCCCTGAGCCTGGGCCAGGACCCCATGGGAAAAGTAGGTCAGAGAGAGGAGCGGTGGAGAGGGTGGGGAGAGGAAGCGGTGCCGATGAAAGCAGATCCCAGGGCTCTCTGGAGAGGCAGCTGCTGCATCCTGGCTTCCTGGTAGTGTGAGTCAGTGTTGCTCCCAGTGTCACTCACAGCACGGGATCACCAAGGGGCTGCTCTGAGCCCAATTTCCCATTACCCTCTTGGTAGTTAAGGAAAAAAAAATTAAAAACCCAACTCTTTGTCTTTCTTGTTGAACTTTCGATGAAGTTGAGAATGCTCCTGAACTCCTGATCCTCCAGCTTCTACACTCTACCCCATTTTCTGGGATTATAGGCACGCCCCATCACAAACTCAAGGCCTTGTGCCTGCCAAGCAAACACTCTAGCAATTGAAGGACAACCCCAGGTCCTCTGTTTTGTTTTGTGTTGTTTCTTTGAGCACTCTTAGTAGCCTATAAAGACACAAAGAAGCTCCTGTCAATTTCCGCATGCAACGGTGACCTCTGTCAGAGTCCTGGGCCAGGACGCCACCCTCCTTGCCTCTTAAGCAAGCGTGACACTACAATCAACAGAAAACAGGGAGAAGGTTCCGAATGCCTTCCTGGTCCAGCCCTGCTGCTGAAGCACCTCTAGTCTGACTGGGAGAACCCTGTGGGTAAACATTCCTTGGTAATTTCTAGGATCACCCAGTGGGGGTCAGATGGCAATGCCCATGATCCTCATCTCAAAGACTTCTGCCATCCTGAAGGATATCTAAAGATTGCCTTAAATCAACATTTTCAAACAGAGTCTTTCTAGCGTGAGGCTTGGCGAGTGTGCTTTATTTCAGTAGCCAACTCTATTGTAAATATCCTTAAAGCCCCTTACTGTGGCAATACTGAACACACCCAAGTTCTGCGTCCATTGCTTGGAGGAAGTCAGGGCAAGCACTCCAGCAACCATGGTCAAACCATAAACACAGTCAAGAGCAGAGAGAAACGACAGCACCCATGCTTCCTGTTCGCTTCCCAGGTAGCTTTCCCCTCTCTTATACAGTTCAGGGTCCATGAAATGGACCGCGAAATGGTGCTACCCACATTCAGGATGGTCCTTCCACCTCCATTCACAAGCCTGTCCCCACAGATGTGCCCTCAGACCGCCCTGCTCTAGGTAATTCATTAAGACTCTCTTGCCAGGTGATTCTAAGTTGTGTTAAGCCAACAATGATAACCAACCCGTGCACACATCCCGGACAAAGAACCCAGTTTGTGCCAAGAAAGAGAGTTTTCCCCACGCAAAACGGGCATGAATGGCCTCTCAGTGCCAATGCAGGATGTCCCATGAAGGACAAGGTGGGTGAGAGAAGCCTTAGCTGTGATGACAAAGGTCTCCTTCCATCCTTGAGTGTTCCTACTCCTTTCAGTACCAACACAAAACAAGAGCCAGACACACCAGGACCTTCAAATTCCAAATCACTGGGACCCCAGGCATGTCCTTCCCCTGGCAGCCTACTGTCATTGGGACCCCAGGCACGTCCTTCCCCTGGCAGCCTACTTTCACTAAGTGGCTCCGATTCCGGAACCCTCTCTGGCAGCTAAGAGCATGACTCAGCCGATGAGCGCACCTTCCCTGACTGGATTCAGATCAGGAAATGCTGTTGCTGTTGCCCGGGTTGTATTTATAGGAAGCCATGAAAACAGCTGTTGATTATCCACGTGGCATGGGGCTCCAGGAAACAGAATCACAAGTCCCATTCCTCAAGCCCCAGCTTCTGCTGAAGTCAAAACAGCTTCACTCCTTGCAGATACGACCAATATTCCTAGGCCAGAGGTGACAGCAGAGGGAAGGATGCTCAGAGTGGCAATTTGTCTCCTCCAGTTACAGTGTGGGTGTTTCTATCCAGGCACAAGCTATTGCGGAAAGCTGTGTTAGACTCCAGCGGTGCCTCTAGGAAGACCTTCAGTGTTCTCTGGTCTCACACTCTGGGGCTGTGTGCACCCCAAGACCCCACTACTCTGGGGTCTTTCCGAGTTTACCTTATAGCCAAGGTCTGGATCTAGATGAGTATTTTTGCACTTCATACTGCTTACTAGAGATAGCCATTCTGCCTGCGTGCGTGCGTGCGTGCATGTGTGTGTGTGTGTGTAGGCATGCTTGCTAATTGAGAATGCTTGCATTTGTGTATGTGCATGAGTTTGTGGAAGTTGACAGCAGGTATTTCCCTTTCTCCACTTTATTTTTGAGACTGTCTCTCATTGAGCCTGGAGGTCTCCGGTTTCCCTAGACTGGCCAGCTAGCAATTGCCAGTGGAGCTCCTGCCTTCATCCAGTGCCCACAGCACTGGGGTTGCAGACAAACGCTACCACACCTGGTTTTTATTTGGGTTCACTTTGCCTGATAAATATTTCCCCAGTCCACAAAGTCTCTCTCTCTCTCTCTCTCTCTCTCTCTCTCTCTCTCTCTCTCTCTCTCTCTCTTCCTCCCTCCCTTCCTCCTCTTACCCCCCCCTTCTTTCCTTTTTGCTTCGAACTCTCTATTTAAACCAGGTGGGCCCTACACTCACAGAGATCAGCCTATCTCTGTCTTCCAGACTGGGATTGAAGCATGGGCCACCAGTCCTGGACCCTCTGCTCATGTCTTTAAAGCCCACTTCTTTCTCTGTACTCTCCAGTGAGGTGGAGACTTCCATAGTCCTTCTGGTGCTTTCTCTCTCACTTCCATCTCCACATTCACATGGTTTACACTCTTGGCTTCAGATTACTTCCTACATCCTCTTCCTGTCTGTCCCAGCCCCACCTGTCAGGCCAGCATATATCACTGGACAGTTGAGTCACCTGTTCACTATCTCATTGTGACTCTAGGTGGGGGGCGTCTTGAGAGTGCTGTGTTGAGCACACTGCCTCTGTCTTGATGCTGGACATCCCTGATGCTTGGCCGAGGGACTCGTGTACTCAGGTGGCTGGGGATTTCCCCCTGCAGGTCTTATGACTACACGCAGTCCTGGCTGGGAAAGACAGGCAGAATTTTGTTTCCCAAATTTTCCTCTGTGGGGTGACAATGATTTCCGGTGCTACCCCATCTTTGCTCCCAGTGTATCAGGGTGTTTTTGGTGCCACATCTCTGAGTCCTAGGACCTTCCTTGCCCTCAGGTGCCACTGAGGCCTGATATTCTGAAGAACGCTTTTGGCCAAAGCCATGCTCTTCCCTGTGGGTCACGGCAGGCTGTCTGATTTCTCCTGAAGGTCATAAGCCCTATCAGGAAGGCTTCTCCAGATAAGGACCCCTACTGTTGGTAATGACTCTCCTTGGTTACCTCTTCAGCCTGGGCTGTGGTTTCAAACCATCCTACTGCTTTGCACACTTTCCCGATACCCTGACTGTACAGTTGTTGAATGCACCACATCAGACTTTCTCTAGCTATTGCGTGGGGTATTCTTTCTTTCCCACCCGGACTCTGAGAGAAACCAGCAGCAGACACGCCTTCTCTAGTGCCATTCTAATTGTTTCCCTGGTCTTTTTGTGGGGAAAAAGAAAGAGACTTTGGAGCGTTCCTGACACAACTAAGAACACATTTGTGTGTCTGTCAATGTGGAGACATCATGATACATATTCTGTATTCGGAAGAAGAAAGAAGAAAGAGAAGCTCTATGCTCATATTCATCGTATACCGCCCACCACAGCTGATGTCTAAATGATGACGAATGTCTCTGATCACAGAATAACTTTCATGCATCATGAAGTTAGCCTCATCAAAATTATGATCACCGTCTACATTGCAGATGGCATCTCCCTAAACTCAGCAAAAGCATCGAGTAACAAATAGCACTTAAAGATCTTTGTGTGTGTCTTTTTTGAAGAATGATATCAACTGGTATACATCCAGGAAGGAGAGCATGACAAATCAAAACCAAGTGACAAGCTGAAAAAGATCATCAGGTATCTTCTACCCAGCATGATTTTGAGTGCCTCAGACGGCAATAGGTACTTGGTACATCCTTCCGGGGAAACTCTGCCCTCTGTAGGTACAAACCTACAAAGCATGGCTGAGCATGGTGACAAATCATGAAAGCCATTTACCTTGAAAAATGTTTAAGTAATTCAGATTACAGTCTGCAACCTCATAATTTTAGAGTTTGGTGTTTTCTAAATGACATCTATGATCAGACTTGAATATAAGCATATAGAAGATACAAAATGTAAGGTTTTCTTCTAACAAAACCATTTTCTAAGAATATTTTCTGATATTTGAATAAAATAATTATAAGGAAAAAAAATCATGAAAGCCTCAGTCTGCTGCACATACTCAGTGTCTTCTGAAGGGAGTCGTTGCACCTTCTTTGGGTGTAGGGTCTGGGGAGGGCAGACTAGGATATTCTCTCTATGGCTTGAAGCCGGGAGATCTCAGATGAGATGGTACCTCTCAGATCACTCAACTCCAGAGGGGGGAAAGCTTTTAAGACTTTGCTGCCTGTTGACTTTGCAAAGACTGTCTCGAGGTTCCCGCTCCTTCTGGTATCCATCATGTCCTGAGAGTGACTGCAGAGGTCTTGACTCGGGGGAGAGATGCTGGAGTGAAGATGACATCAAGACGCCGTGGGATTCAGAGCTCCGGAGATAAACTTCAAAGGAGAGTGGGCAACAAAAGACCTCGGGGCAGTGATGTTTCCTGGTGGAAAGAAAATTTGCTCACTCATTGGTCCCAAACAGCCGACCTGACTCTTATTGCCACACTAGATCCTGAGGAACACTCACCACAGAGCATGCTCCAGATCCGTGTACACTCTGAGTGACCAGAGCTTGTTTCTGCTTCCTGGGTCGTCTGGGTTGGGCCTTCTGTGGAAGAGTCCCTTGGTATGCTGGTTAGCTTTTGTCAACATCACACAAACTAGAATATCTTGAGAAAAGAGAACCTCAGTTGAAGAATTTCCTCCAACAGATTGGCTTCTGGGCAAGTATGTAATGGCATGTTCCTGGTCGATGATTACTGTGGGAGGACCCAGCCGCCATGGGCAGTTGCCATCCCTGTACACGTGGTATTGGGTTGTATAAGAAAGCAAAGTTAGCAAGCCAGTCAACAGGATTCCTGCTTGGTCTCTGCTTCAGTTCCTGCCTCCAGCTTCATGCTCGAGTTCCTGCCTTACAGCAATGGACCGTGATGTGGAAATGTAAGATGAAATAAGCACTTTTCTCCCCAGGTTACTTTTGGTCAGCGTTTTCTCACACCGGCAGAGAAGCTCATTGCAACGCTGGCTTCTTAGTACCAAGTTTTGGGTTTGGCAGCATAATTTTGGTACAAGCTCAAGCTTCAAAGCAGAGTAAGGCAAGAGGATGTTCAAAGTCCCACATGACTTGTTCCTATAAATTAAGAGACAGCTTGGGCCCATGTCCTTCCACAGTGGGGGAAGGGCAATAGGTTTGTCCAGTCTTCTTTAGGGGCTGTTCTTCACTGCTTGTCACATGGTGTCTCTTCAGTGCTGACCACTGTTTCCCTAAACCGCATAAGTAGTAAGCTGGGGGCTAAGAAAAGCCACGCACATAGAAAGTCAGTGAATTGCTTGTTGAATCTGGAACATTCCCGCTGATAGATGTGAAAGCTTTTTCCCACTGTAGTTAGGTGCAGGAATTCAAAAATAGAATGTATTCAAGTTGACATTGTTTAGTGTACTCTAAAAATTCTCTTGAAAAAAAAAATGTCTTCGGGCGTGTGTCTGGGAGCACACAATAAACTTCAAAAAAGGACAATATTTCCCAGGAAATCAAAATAGACATGTTTGTCATCATTGCTATTTATTCCTGTTGGAAATCTGTCCCTCTTTATCTGTGATTATGTAACATCTCAATCTAGTTCTTTCTGCCTCCTCTCTCTCTCTCTCTCTCTCTCTCTCTCTCTCTCTCTCTCTCTGGCCTTGTTTCAGAGACCCACATCAGAAGAACCCCTACCGGGATGGTCTGAGCTACTGCTGACCACTGACCACTGTCTGTCTTGATTGGTGAGCCATGGACTACCCCGGTGTTGGACTGAATTTCCTTGGCCACTTCAGGTCACAGATTATGTGTCTCTTCGTTCCTCAGGCTGCATTTTCTAGAAGCATGAAGGATTTCGGAAGCTACGGCTTTTAGACTATATGTGCAGGAAGGATGTCATCTGGGCAGAGAAAATTGCAACGGAGAAAGGAGTCACATGAGAACAGGTGTCATCTAAAATCTCAGAGGTGTTGATACCCAGACAGTTTGCTGGCACAGCATAGAACATGAAGAAGGCCACTCATCTCGTGGGCTGCAGTGTTTGGGGGTGAACTCTGACCCGTAGAAATGGAGAAGTGTTCTGAGAGCCATATATAAAAGAAAGATTGCTCAGGTCTGAAAGTAGAGAGACGAGGCCAGCATCACTAGGATGGAGACCACGCAGGCACTCTCAGACTGTTGAGAGTTGGTGGGACTGGATGATTTCAGAAGAAAAGGTCTGCCTGTACCCGCAGTTTTGTCTGTGCCCACACCTTTGCCTGTACCCACAGTTGCCTGTATCCCATAGGATCCATCCTGTTGATTTTTACCACGGCTCCATTGGAAACACTTTAATTTTCTTTGTGTGTTTTTTTCAAGCTATTTTCATTAAATATAGGAAGAACAGTGTACATCAAAGTGCTAAAATTTGATTCTTTTATTTTCATTCCCTCCATAGTCTCTCTTCTGGCTTGGCAGAGTTTTGTCTTGTTTGCTGTTGATTGTCATGACACGCGAAAACAAATTGGTTTGATAAATTTCTTGCCTGCATTTCCCTGGTCACTTTAGAATAGAATTGACTGGTCGGTTTTCAATCTACAGATAAGGCTATTCAACTCGCATGCAGAATCCCCACGTTAGTTTGCAGTTGCAGTTCACTGGGATTCATTTTCTTCTTATTCCAGTGGTGGACGGGCGGCAGGAAATCCCCCAGGCTGTTTCCCTCCACACCACACTCCGTACTGTCCTGAGCAGTCAGCTGACCTCTGGAATATGGACAGATGCCATAGCTTGTAACTCCAGGCTCATAGGGTCTGACCCCCTCTCCTGGCCTGTGTGGGCACTTGCATCGTGCATTCATATGTACACATATACACAATTAAACACAAAATCTTAAAAATTATATTAGGTTCTCTTTGTTTTCAGAGCTTTTTTTTCTTTTTCTTTTCTTTTCTTTTCTGTTTCCTTCCTTCCTTCCTTCCTTCCTTCCTTCCTTCCTTCCTTCCTTCCTTCCTTCCTTTCTTTCTTTCTTCTTTTGCGACAGGATTTCTCTGTGATTTCTCTGTGTAACAGCTCTGGCTGGCCTGGAACTCACTCTGTAGACCAGGCTGGTCTTGATCTCACAAAAATCCACCTGCCTCTGCCCTCCGAGTCCTAGGATTAAAGTGGAGATTAAAGGCGTGCACCACCACCGCCCAGCTGTGCTCGGTGTTCTTGTTTCTTTTCTATGGCACAGTCTGGGTCTTGCTCCTGCAATGGAGCAGGCTCATTAGAAGCTGCTCTCACTTCCACCTGAGTTGACTATAATTGGCTGCATTAGAAGCAAACTATATAGCCTGCAGTAGTGTCCAGTCCATGTTCCCTCAGAGGGGCGGGGGGGTTCATAGAAGCTGGCTATCTAGATGCTTTCACCGTGGCCCTTTCCCCTCATTTTCTACCGTGAGCACACTCCTGCCTCAGTAGTTAGTGGGCTTGTGCTGCCGTTTCTAGCGGGAGGAGTCATGGGGCTACAAATAGAAATAGCAAGAGATAGCTTCTCTCTCAGGGTGTCTTTGGGGTACTCAAATGTGCTCCTGAGTCCCTGCAGGTGCTTGATGAGGAGGGGCTGGGGTTCTCAAAGCAAATGGAAGCACAGAATCATGACCAAAGTGTGTGTGTGTGTGGGGGGGGCTGCAGTGAGCCTAAGAGTTCATCGCACACTTGAATCTAAAAGAGCCTTCTGAAGGTCACCCATGGCTACATCCACAGCCAAGAGGCGGGATGGGGGTCTGTGGCCAAAGCTTTACATAACCAGGGTCAGGGTTTGTCTTTAATAATATCCCATGTCTATATTCCTAAAGGACTTCTTGTGTTTCTAAATGAGTTTGTTGAGAAACAGATTATTGCAAATTTGAACAGAATAAAATGAAAATTCAAGCTGGTTTTTACTAAATACAGGAAGAACAGTGCAGTCCAAAGTACTAAAATTTGAATTTTCTTTTCATTCCCACTGTAGTCTCTCTTCTGGTTTGCCGGGATGTTTTCTTGTTTGCTGTTGATTGTTGTGACGAACGAGAACAAATTCATTTGATAAATTTCTTGCCTGGATTTTTCCAATTACCTTTGAATAGAATTATTTGACCACTTTTAATCTAAAGATAGGACTATTCAACTTACATGCATAATTTCCCAAATTAGTTTGCAGTTAGCAGCTCACTGGTGTTCATTTTCTTCTTATTCCAGCAGTGCATGGGCCCCCAGGCTCTTTCCTTCCGCTGCCCTGTCTCATCCTACTTCCGGTTTGTCCTCTCTGCTTCCCGTTTATGATTAACTATGTGATATTGTAGCTCCTGCTCTGGCCATCTACTGCCTTGCTGCCCTGGCCATTACGGACTTGATCTAGCCTTCGGGAACCATAAACCAACTCTTTATACTCTAAGTTTCCTTGGTCATGCTATTTTATCACAGCATTTGGAGAGTGACCTGGCTCAGGGACACACCTAAGGAGTAAGTTCTCCTTAAGGTAATACACTTTTCCTTCCCAGACTTCCTGCCCCGTAGCACAGTCTCTTATAGAGTATGGCTATCTGACCATATGCCTGCCTGGTTTTCTGAAAAGTCTGACTTTTCCTTTTCTTCTTCTTCTTCTTTTTTTTCCTTTCCTGAGCATGCTTTCTCTAATTCTTTGGGATTCATTTTTTCTCTAAAGTCCCATCCCATCTGTCCACGTCCCTCCTCCTCCCCCGCCACTACCATGTGGTCCCCTCTTGCCATGTGGCTGACCTCCATGCTGGCGTATCTGGAATGGGTATGGTTTCGTCAGGCAGCTGTAAGATTTACACTTTGCCTGCTCTGGGGTTTTCTTTCCAACTTTAATAAAACTGTCCTGAGTGTCGTTTGAGTCTGTTCTTTGTGTAGGCAGCTCCAGGGATGCAGCTTTCCTGAGCCTCCAGCCTTTCAGTGAGTGATACAGTCACCTTTGAGTCATGTGTGATCTTTTTAGATAACTTCAGTTAACCAACCCATCGGCTCACCAAACTGGACTTGAGCAGAACTATTTTTTTTTTTTTTTGGTTTGTCACTAGTGCCCTACTCGGAATGCATAGAAATTTGTAGCCAAGTCCCTGATCTTCCTTTACTGTGGCAGGAAGGTGGTTTGATGCTGGCACACTGTACTTCTGAAGGCCTTTCACCCATTTTTAATCCTAACAAACCCATCGGCTGTGCTGGGTCCAGTATAGGGCTGAGGCCACGACAGTTGCAAACTGCAGCACTGTGGACAGTGCTCCCACTTCCCCTGGTCTCGCCGCAGTTCCTGTCCTATGAACAATGATAAGGGGACTTTGAGTTCTGAGAATCACTTTCTCTATCTTTGTCTCTGTCTCTTTTTCTCCATTTATCGTGTGTGTGTGTGTGTGTGTGTGTGTGTGTGTGTGTGTGTGTGTGCCTGTGCATGGTGCAATTGTTTGAGTGTGTGTCTGTGGAGGCCAGAAGAAGAGGCTGGACCCCATGGAGCTGGAGTTTCAGGCAGTTGCGGAACACGAGACTTGGTTCTGGGAATGTCCTCTGGAAGAGCAGCAAATGTTTTAATTGCTTATCCATGTCTCCAGTCCCGCATATGTATCTCGTCATGAAATAGCTAAGACCCTGGAAGCCTTGGATGGCTACTTTGCTCCTTAGCTTCATTATCCTGGAAGGGGGCTGAGTTTTTTCCCGTCATGCACTTGGCCCATATTTGCTGCCCCAAGTTCTTCCACTCTCGACTGTGTCTGGCTCTTGCCTCTTCCTCTCTGCTCAGTGTCCTCTGTCAGTCATTCCATGTCCTCATGGTCTGCTGTTCACTGCAGAAGCCTGCTCAGCTCTGTGCTCCTGGGTCCTGGCTTGGTCACGGGCCACCAGTGACACGTGGCATCTGGTGTTATCTATAATTTCTAGCTTCTCGCCCTTTCTCTGAACACTTCTTTTCGCCCACTGTCCAACATACAACTTTACCTTCTGTGCTCAGCATTCATTTCTAGCGTGACAGCAACATTTTGTAGGTATAAAGAAGACTGTTTTTTTTCTCCAGAGGTTTTAATACCATATCTGGCACTAGTTAAAATGTAATTTTCCAAAAATATCCAGTCAGTTCTGCAGCAGCACAGACTCCAACTCAAACATGGCTAAGTGAGTGCATATTTCCAGTCAACCATACATCTCTGTCTAGATCCATATACATTTCCCTTTATACTGCTCCTGGAAGGATCGTTTCTTATGGTGGAATCTTTATAAAATGCTCACCTTTCTCTAGACTCCTAGGTTATACAGTGGAGGTAACTGTGAGTAGGTCACTTCTAGGACAATGCAGTGAGATGCTATCCCAGGCAATTAGAATAATGAATGATAGGCCCCAGTGTCCAGAGCACTCCTCCTTGTGGTACAGTGTAAGAGATTTGAGTTTTAGTGGCAGGAGCTGTGATATCTATCTAATCTTGGTTGCTAACTTGATACCAGAGAAGAGGAGATCTCATTTGAAGAATTCTGGCTGTCAGGTTGGCATGTGTGAGAGGCATTTTTCTGTTTGTTAAGGAGGTCTCAGTTCACTACCAGTGATGCCATCCCTGGGTGGGTGAACCTGGCCCGTATAAGAAGTTTAGCTGAGCAGAAATCTGGGACCTAGGCAGCAGGCAGTAATCCTCCATGGTCCCTGCGTTGCTTTTGGTGGTGGTGTTTATCTCAGCAACAGGAAAGCAAACCAGGATTAAAAACTATTTGAGAATTTTTAAAGCAGACAGCAACTTGAGAGGAAATCAGATTAGAATGTTGGGGTCCCAGCAACTCAAAAAATAAAACTTAAAGAGCCAGAAGGGAAAAGATTGTATTTGAGGAAGATCTGAGGAGGGTCAGAAGCCCCAGGAAAAAGTGGCCGTGGCCTGGCTGTCACAGATCTGCAGACCCACAAGTCCCTGATGAGCACTTTACACGGCTACTTCTTCCTGGGGAGTAGACGCGAGTACTGGGTAAAGACAGAATTGGTCCCGTGTCTGATTAAAGAAGCTCTTACCCCAAATAAAATATGCTTCTAAGATTTTTCATGTTCCACTCTGCCATGCTCCCCAGAACCCTTTTGCCTTCTTCTATCTCTTCTCATTCCTTATTTTCTGTCCTCTCCTCCTCTCTTTTCTGAAGTTCTTTTCATAAGAGTTTTTAAATATTTTGAGGAAAACCCTTCAGATTCTAGTTGCAAATTCTCCTACACCCACTAGATGGAGCTAAATTACACAATGTTATCTGTTTGTGCACTGGCTAGCTTTAATTGCCAACTTGACCCTGACTAGAACCACCTGGGATGAAAGTTTCCATGAGGATTGTCTAGAGCAGGCTGACCTGCAGGCGTGTCTGAGGAAATTGTGTAGAGCGAGATGCCCTGCAGGCGTGTCTGAGGGGGGTTGTGTAGAGCAGGCATGTCCCCGGGGGGTTGTCTTGATTGCATTAATTGATGAGGGAAGACCCAGTTTGTAAGTGGCTATCCATCATTCCCCTGGAACCCTGCACTATGTAAGAATAGATAAAGCTAGTAAACTATTCTACATATGTGCATTCATTCTTTTTACTCTTGATTGTGGATGTGATGAGACTAGCTGTTTTAGCTTCCTATTGCCTTGCTTTCCTAGCAACAATGGACCATAAAATGGAATTGTGAACTAAAATAGACTCTTTATTTCCTATGTTGTCAGGGTATTTGTTGCATTAACATAGATGAAACTAGAACACTCCATAGTGCAGCAATGGGTTTTCACAAAAGTGTGTGCTTGCATGAAATGTAAACCACTTGATTACAAGGCAAGTGTTTCTTTAAAAAAAAAAAGCCTTATTTTATGTGTATGTGTGTATATGGTTGAATGTATATAAATGGACCATATGTGTGAAGTGCAGGATGGAGCCAGAAGAGGGCACCAGATCCCTTGGAACTAAAATTACAAGAGGCTGTGAGCCACCCCATGTGGGTGCTGGGAACTGGATCTGGGTCCACTGGAAGAGCAGCAAGTGTTCTTAACTGCTCAGCATCTCCACAAACCTAGAAAATGTTTATTAAGTATCCTAGAAATAGCAGAAGAAGAGAAAGAAGGGAAGTGTACATAGCAACCCACTCTTCCGTGCAGTACATTTTACAGTCATCTTGGAATCATTTCATGTTTAGTTGGAATAATACTTGTGGGAGTTTGAATGTAATTGTCCCCCATACGCTCACAGAGAGTGACACTATTAGGAAGTATGGCTTTGTTGAAGTAGGTGTGACCTTGTTGGATAAAATGTGTCACTGAAGGGGGTGGTCTTTGAAGTCTCCTATGCTCAAGCTACACCCAATGACACAGTTTACTTCCTCTTGTCTGTGGATCAAGACATAGAACCCTCAGCTCCTTTTCCAGCACCATGTCTGCCTGCATGGCACCTTGTCCCATCATGAGGATAATGGACTGAACCCTTGAAACTGTAAGGCAACACAATTAAATGTTTTCCTTTATGAGGGGTTGTCATGGCCATGGTGTCTCTTCACAGCATGAAAAACCCCACCCCAACTAATAAAATACTCAAAATACCATCTAGCATCCTGACTTACTTGAACTATTATAAATATTTTTCTGTTTTTTTTTTAATTTTCGATTCTCTTTTCAGTTGACATGACTGTATATATTTATGAGCACAATGGGGTGACTTGATACATGTATAGGGTTCTTAAGGATCAAATCAGAGTGATTAGCATTTTCATCTTGCCAGTCAGCCATTATTTCTTTGTGTTGGGAACCTTCAAATTCTCTCCTCTAGTTTTTAAAAAATGCATACATTGTTTATCATTCTCTAAATTTTGCATTTTGATTTAAATGTATACTGCACTGTATACTGCACATGCTTCTACGTCTTTACCAATAGGTATAGCAAAGACAATTATATATAAACCTGTTGTGGGATATTTGATTGCACTGTGAAAACTGAAGTTGTGTTAACAAAATAAACCTTGAATCAGGGGACAAGGACAACAACTAGTTGACAGTAAATAGCCATGGAGAGGATAAAGGAGCCAGGAGATGGATAGAGAGACACACGGAAAGGAGTAGTGAGAGACTTGGAGTTTTGCAGTCTTTTTGGTTTGGGACTGATGGAAAGAGCATCCTTGCTTGGTCTCCAGCCAAAAAGTAAGGGCAGTTGGTTACTTCCTGGCCTCTCTGAGCTAGAAGGTTTTTTATCCCAACATCTGACTACCAAGTCTTTATTGACAAATAGAATGATAGATGCTTAGTTATAAACTACATTTGGTGGCAGCAACAGAGCTGGTACAGGCGGGACTAGAAGTTCCACCAGGCCATGGCCTGAGTGTTGAGGCACCAATTGCTGGGCCACGGGGCTGCAGATGGTGGTTAAAATATCAGTAGATTCAATGGCAGTCAATAAGCCAAGGAAATCAGTATCTGGCATTCCCACATGGGGCAAAACCACACAAACAGAGAAGCCTTCAGCCAGTGCCTTTGCAGCTGACTTCTGCCCTTGCAAGGCTCTGCTCCAGTCTCTGACACCTCTCATGGGAATGAATGCCTTGCAGGAACTCCAGAGGACAGGTGTGTGCCCAGGGACTGTGGAGGGGACTCTGAGCTTACCGCTGATGTCACTGCTGAGGACAAATTGAGAACTCAGCAGATTTGGAGAGACACCTGAAAATTCTTAAGGAGAGAGTTAAGTAATATTAAAAAGAAAATTTCTTTCCTACTTAAGAATGGGAAATATCACAGTGCAGGAAGTTAGGACTCTGTGCGGTGCTACTATGGGTGGTTTGAAAATAAAAAAATAAATAAATGAGGGATAACTGGCAGCTTGGAATGACTTTATGTCCATTATAATTATTACCAACTTGGTAATTAATATTTTATCCTTAAAGTGGTTTGATAACTGTGCCAAATATAAAAATTTGACCTATAAAAGCCTTAGAAAGACTTACTATTGATAAGACACAGCCTTAGAAAGACTGACTATTGATAAGACACAAGCCTTAAAAAGATTCACCAATGAAAATAAGAAAAATTTTGACTGGTAAGATACAAGCCTTAGAAGTATTAATATTGGTAAGATACAAGTCTTAGAAAGACCTACTAATGAAATAAGAAAAATACTCAGACAGGCAGAGAAATTTAGACCAGAACCTACTGCACCATTGCATGATAAAACTGAAGAGGGGTAGTCCAAGATTATTAGAAAACCAACCCTAGTTTATCCAGTTACTATACAAGAACGACCTTCTGATCTTATGCAGATGCTAAATGGAATCCTATAGAAATATCATCTTTGAGGAGATTTAAGGAAGAAGTTGTTTCATATGGTATGCATTCATCCTATGTGAATCAGATACTAAGTTCATGGGCAACTCGGAATAGAATCATCCCCCAAGACTGGAAAGATAAAGTGACAGTAATATTGGAAACTGGTCCCTAGTTACAATGGGAAACATGGTGGAAAGAGGAAGCTAGGGTCATAGAACAATGAAATAGGGCTGGAGGCATTAATATTTCCCAAGAGCATTTTCTAGGTGAAGGTCAATATGCCAAGTGGCAAAGACAGTGTGCATTTGATGACCACACTTTGGCCCTGTGTTGTTTAGCAGCTTTAAATGCTCGGGACAAGGTTGAAGAATCAGGAAAGAAGCCTGAGTTATTTATTAAAATTAAAGAAGCCTTCACTGATTTTTATTTTATAAAGATTAACTTCAGTTATAAATAGTATCAGATTCAGAAGTCAGACATTTATTAACTGAATCTTTGACTTTTGAAAATGCTAATTCAGAATGCAAAAGGCTGATTAGGGCTGTAAAGGCAAGGTCAGCAATAAATGAATGAATTAGTAAAACAGTTGACATTGGACTCAAGCTTTGATTGAAGTAATTTGTAGAAATTTTAAGAAAAATCAAAATGTGAGATGTTTTAATTGTGGTAAACAGGGTCCTTTGGACTCAGGTGCAGCTGATAAGCCGATGGAAAACAGCGTAAACCAAAGTCAGAATTCTGTGCACATAAACAGGCACAGGACTGGTCCTTTGAAAGGCTTTATTGTCAGATTGCTGGGGGAAAGCTGAGGATTTAGCCAGGCTGGTTTTTCCTGATCCTGAATTAATCAGAGAAAAAAAAATACTGTGATGGTCAGCAGATGGCGCTCCAAGAATGAGAACAAAGCAAAATGAGTCATGCTCTTTCTCACCAGGATTTCTCTCCGGAGGTAAGGCCACTGAAAGATGTGTATAAACCACAAGTGCCTGGAGTAAGAAAACACAACACCCGTGGGTCTGTCAGGAATCCAGGGGAACCTGGAAAGCAAACATGCTTAGGATTCAATGCTCAGCCACGCTCATGCCCATGAGGCAAATCCAGTCAGGTAGGGCCACTCATTGTCTTGTTAAATTTGTTGCCAATGTTTGTATTGATCCAAGCAGTTGGAAATACCACAGAGAGAAGTTGCATTCCAGGGGCCTGAGTAACTGTGCAGCCATAGCTTCAGAGCGACCTGTGTGGGCATCTCTGTGTCCCCTTTATCTTAGCGGCAGGGAAGCAAGGAGGCATAGCCTCAGCCTCCAGAGGTACCACATGGGCTCTGGGATGCTCTCTTACCTGAACATGAATCACACGAAACACGGGGTGTGGGGCGCTTTGCATCTTGCTGATTCATCTCAGTGTGTTCATCCCCTAGTGATGGGATTTGCCATCAGCTCTGCTGTTTGAAAATGCAATTATTCTAAAGAAAGTTTTTGTTTGTTTGTTTCTGGATACATTACTTACTTTTCTGCTGCTGTGATAAAGATACCACCACTAAGATCAACATCCCCCCAATAGAGCTTAGTCTGGCTTACATTTCCGGGGGGGGGGGGGAGAGCGTCCACAATAATGAAGAAGGTTTGAAAAGAAGTTAGCTGATCCCATTTCACTGGGCACCAGGAATCAGAGGTAAGGGGTGGGAGCAGGAGGAGGCCACACACTGTCCAAGACCACCCTGAATGACGTACTTCTCTAGCAAGGCTGCACACCCTAAAGCAGTAGTTCACAACCTTCCTAACCCTGCGGCCCTTTAACTCAGTTCCTCATGTTGTGGTGACCCCAAGCATAAAATTATTTTCCTTGCTACTTCATAACTGCAACTTTACTATGGTTTTGAATTGCAATGTAAATATCTGATATGCAAGGTATCTGATATGTGACCCCTGGGAAAGGGTTGTTCTACCCCAAAGGGGTCATGGCCCACAGATTGAGAACCTTTAGGACCAAAGGTTCCATAACCTCCCCAAACAGTACCACCAATTGGGGACCAAATGTCCAAATACTGAACCCAGGTAGGCATTTCTCATTGAAAATACCACATGGCCCTTTGCTCCCTGTGTCTTTATTTCTAATTTTAACTATGGTCAGCCTTTTTTAAAAAAGAAAGAAAGAAAGAAAGAAAGAAAGAAAGAAAGAAAGAAAGAAAAGAAAACCGGGACAAAATAGCATTAATGGTTATTTTGAGATTCCCTCCCTCTTTGGTTAACAAGGATCTTGTCCTAGGGACAGTCTAGGCAGTCCAGTGTCCGTCTATTTCCATCTCAGGGTCTACTGGTACAAAGGGCATGGATGTTTTCATGGAGTAAATACTAAATAAGGTCCAGAGAAGCAAAAGTAGATCTCAGCCGGGCCGTGGTGGCGCACGCCTTTAATCCCAGCACTCGGGAGGCAGAGGCAGGAGGGTCTCTGTGAGTTCAAGGCCAGCCTGGACTAAGATGAGCTAGTTCCAGGACAGGAACCAAAAAAGCTACGGAGAAACCCTGTCTTGAAAAATCAAAAAAAAAAAAAAAAGGTAGATCACAGATACCACATTCACCCCCAATCTCCTTGCCTGTCTTGAAGGTGTTTCCTAAATATCTGGCGCCCACACTCAAGTTTTGCTTAATGCAAACTGTGTTGCACCTAGCTCTGCATGCCTTGCTTGGGCATTTGTCTCAACACAGGATGGGTGGTCAAGAAGGGAATGGCCCAATGCAGCTTTCACGCCATGTGAGACTGGGGGCGGGGGGTTGCACATGACTATGGGGAAAGAATTTGTATACTTTGTATGCCAGCTCAACTAAAGAGTAATCCTGGTTTACTACTGCTGCTGTGATAAAATATCTTGAGAGAAACAACTTAGTGCAGAGAGAGTTGGACTTGTCCTACCCTTTTGGGAGACAGTCCACTATTGTGGGGAAGTCAAGGCAGGAACTCACAGTAGCTGGTCATATCTGCATGCACAACAGAGAATGAATTACAAACTTCCTTGTGTTCAGCTTGACATCTTACACAGTTCAGAAACTCCTGCCTAGGGAGTGCGTTACCTACAGAGGACTCGATTTCCCCGGGTCAGTTAATTAAGACAATTCTTTCAGGACCGCCCACAGACCAACCCAATGTAGATTAGCTCTCAGTCACGCCATCTTTCCAGGTGATTCTAGGCTGCATCGAGTTGGCAATTAAAGCCAATTATCACATCTTACGCAACGACTGTACCAAAAGCCCACAGATTTCATGGTGTAAAACATAGATTTCTTCTGTTACTATGGCTGAGGTCAGAAGCCAGACCCGAGGCTCCTCTGGAAGTTCTGTGGAGAGGAGCCCTCCACCCTTTCCCTATTCTGCTGGCTCCAGTATCCCCAGTCTGTGGCTCTCAACTCCAACCTTGTCCTCCATTTCCACATGGCCTTGTCCTTGGCTAGGTTTTTTCCTCTTCTCTTTCTTCTAAAGACTTGGTTACTGCTCAGATGATCCAGATGATTTTAGCTTGACATCCTTTGACTATTAAAAGATTATGTCCACCGGTCTCAGAGACTGGGATGATAATCAGATATCTATTTGAAGGGTACTATTAAAGGCAAATATAAGTTTTTTCTGTCTCTTTTTAAGACTAATTTTATTATTTTAAAATGTGTGTGCATGTGCACACACACATACAGGTAGCTGAGGAGGTCAGAAGAGGGTGTTGGATCTACCTGAGCCTGGAGTTACAGGGGATCATGAGTTGACTGAGGTGGTGCTGGCAACCTAACTCAGGTCCTCTGGGAGAACAGGAAGTGGACTTAACCCTAGAGCCATCTCTCCAGCCCCCAAGTATAAGTTTTAAAATGTTACAGCAGAGTTCCCTTTATGAAAGTAAAGGCTTTGATGAGTCATGCCTTCCACTGCACCCTCAAGGGTGGTCCCGAGGCTGTAGGTCTTCTACCCTGCATGCACCCATAAATCTGTAAGTAGGTAACAATTGCGGAATAGTTGAAGGTCACACTCAAGGTCATGCACTGACTTAATGTTTAAGTGAAACAAACAAACAAAAGCAACCCCCCCAGGAAAGTTTTCATAAATCTGCAGAAAGAAAAGTCCTGAAATTATGAATCCAAGGGAAGGCCTGAATGCCGTTGCATCTTGGAGAAAAAGACAACGCATGACTTCTAGAGCAACACGAAAGAATATTGACGATAACTCTAAACTGCATATTAGCAGCATGAGCAACTGTGTATAAAACATGAGGAATGACGGGACCGTCCTCAAAGCAATGTGCCTTACCCTCTCTGAGGAGGTAAGGGAGGGGGGAGGGAGGAAGGTGGAGGAAATGGAAGGAGGAGGGGAGTGGGAACTGGGATGGGTATGTAAAATGAAAAAAGATAAAATAAAGATAAATAAATAAATATAAGCAATGGAAAAAATAAGGAATGAGCTTAAATGAGCTATCTTTTGGATACTCTGCCTTGATGCTATTCTCTGCCAGGACCCATCTGACTAAGGTGGCTGAGAGATATTTACTTGTTTATATATTCCCTGTGAAAATTTTTGGGTCTAGTTTGCATTCAGGGCAAGTTTTTATCTCTGGCAGCCAGATATATCTCTCACTGCTTTACAATGTAGAATCTTTATGTCTTCCTGTTGATTCTGAATCTTGAAGTGAGATTTCTACCCCAGTGTATGCCTGCTGCTGCCCCGTTTATTTGTATACATGTATCTCACTGTTCCCTTCGAGTCTTCAAACCTCTACATCGCCAGCAGCTTCTCCCAGCCAACACTGGTGTCTCCCTTAGGTCCTCTTCAGTGGCTGTCTTTCACAAAGACAAGTTATTCACGGAACACTCCACACACATGCTCAGTTTAGCATAGACTATTCTAGGTCAAAGAGGTCAAGTACTATTGTTTACCCCTTCAATAATTCCTACTACACCGTGACTTTTTGTGAGGTTTCTGTAAGTTTTTGTGGAATTTGCGTTATTTGGCTTGATTTGCAAATAACTTACCAAGTTCTGCTCTTGAATACCTTCCATTTGCTCCTGTGGGAATCAAGCCATTCTCCCCCTCCTTTGATTTTTGATTTTGTAATTTATCAAAAACAATGGAAAATGTGTTGCTTTTAATCTTTGGGTTAAATTAAGTAGTAAATGAGAGGGTTTTTGTGATTAGTTTTGCCTTTTTGAACATCTGTGAAGTAGGAGTGTAGCATGGGACCTGAGTTTCTATTAACCAAGAAATCTTTACAGAATGCTTACCCCACAGATGTGCTCCTGCCTCCGGTAAGCGTGTCTTAGCATCATAGCATCTGGCTGATTCCTCTCTGGAAGAACCTGTTGAGGCTGATAGGCCCTGACATTTTCTAAAGGTCTACATAGCACTTAACTGTGAATTTCCAACAAACTCCCGAGAGATGCTACAGAGACATGAGGGTCTAGTTTCACTCCTCCAGGCATGGACATCCATGCTTCCCTTAGGGGTGCTGCAAATGCTCATCCTCTGCCTATGGTTCTGTGGGTTCTACGGGATTTGAACTTGGGTTCTTATGTTTGCATACGTGCTTTGCCCACTGAACCATCTATCCAGCCTCAATTTCAATGAGTTTTTCAGTTCTGTATTCTCTGATATCAATCTTTACTTTGTGGCTCATTCTTTTCATTTAATTTGATGTATATGATTGTTTTGCTTGAATGTATGTCTGTGTACCATGTCTGTGGCTAGTGCCTAAGGAAGTCAGCAGAGGGTGCCTGCGATAGGAATTCTGGAATGTTCTTACCTCCAAAAATTTTGCTGTGTCTCTTCCCCTCCCCCATGAATTGAGAGTAATTTCCATATCCACACAGCCCCCACCACCACCACTCTCTGTCTTTACTACACTGAGTTTTCTAAGACATGAACACGGATGTCTCTCTACATATGCAGGTTTTCTTGGAGGATTTTATGAACACCGTGCAGCTTTCAGGACATACATGGATGTGTTCTGTCAGGTTGACATTAATGGAACCCTTCTGAATGACAGTTCTTGGCATTGCCCTCTCAGCCTCTGTGTCTCAGGGCTCCCTGTCAGTCACAGACACATGGTTAGGTGTCTGTCATTTCTCCTCAGATCCTGAAGAGCACACACTAATGCACAAACTTTAATTTTGATCCTCGTGTATGTGACTTCTGTGTGGATACTCATCTTGTTCACTGCCAACAGGAGCGAGTTTATCCTTTCATGTCCACACACTCGCTCTTCTGCTCTTGTGTTTGACTGGAGTAGGGAGATGATTATCTCCAGCTTCTTTCTTGTGGTGAGTCCTTGTCATGGCTCTGACAAGAAAGAACAGGTTTTATTTGGACCTTTTGTCTTTACTTGATGGTTCCATGTGGCTGGGTTTCCTGTTGCCTAGTAAAAGGTACTAGGTAAGAAAATAATATTCAGAAAAAGCATCATGGTCTTTCCTCGCATCCTGAGCCCTTGGCTGGTCATGAGTGAATCTTCTTTGTCCATTTATTTATTATGATAGGGTAATTCCAGCTGGCTCCTTCAGTTGAAGAATTAAACAATAAAGAAGGGGTTTGGCACCAAGGGAAAGTCTACTGGAAGTGGTACAGACTTCTTAGGTATAGAATGGCCCCAGGGCTGGAAAGCCTCTGATTTTAAGGGAGGCTGGCTTTGGGTTCAAGCATCCCTTTCTTGGAGTTGCACTGCTCTCCTATGGGATGTAAGGTGTTCACGTGCAGCTGTGATATAGGGGTGGAGTCCATTGCTCCTGTCTGAGAGTATGGAAACAGCCACTATTTGGTTGAGGTCTGTCCCCAGTCAGGGTGATCCCTTAACCCCCTTTTTGGTATAGTAATAACTGGTAAAGAGAAACTTAACAGGGAAAGAGAAACCAAGGCAGAAGTGAAGGCCCATTTCCCTTCCCCTGTTCTTTTCTTCCACCCTGGAGGCTCCTCAGCATCAAGGTCTTTATTTTTGTTTTTAATAGGGAGAATGGGAATTGACCTATTAGATTCCCAGAAGCATCATTAGTTTCATGTGGTTTTATGGAAATCTTACTCCTTGATTTATATTTCAAAGCTCCATCAAAAAAAGAAGTGAAAAATGGCAAATTCGAACAACTGCAGATGAAGGAAATTACCATCATTTATGTCACAAGTCTTAATTAAAATCCACCAGCCACAGGGCAGGACTCAGTGAGGACTCAGGAGGTAAACAGTGAGGGTTGGTTGGCCTGAACCTAGGGAGCTCGGAAAGAAAAGAGGCAAATTCCCTGTAGGAGCCAGAGACTCAGCTCTTGTGAACCTTGGAGGCTGGAGTGGGTGCTGAGGCTGCCAGAGAGGAGACATGTTTGTGAGCGAATGCAACTTGGTCTCAAAGCACGGGGCACAGCCCCTCTACCAGACTCCCGCGGTTCCCGCCTGAGCATGGTAGAGGCAAGAATGCACTCATTACAGGTTGTCCGGGTCACATTTTTCTCAGTCTCCCAAGAGCGAAGAAACACTTACGCAGGGAGTTACAGGACGTCAAAGGTCTTGGAAGGAAATGGCTCAGACTTTGCACATTTTCCTTTTCTCTGAGACCTTGCAAGCAAAGGTCCCAAACCGCGTGCCATGATGCAGTAGCATGGGAGTCTGTTTGCCCCGGGTGCCGGACATTGGTGCAGTCTGCTGTCTCACAGTGGCTTTCCCGGGGGGCTGTTGCATTGTCCATAGTCTTTGATTCTGTGCCGTCCAGCCCATCTCCTGCTTTGTATTAGCTTTCTCTAAACGGTCGGGCTTTGTGGCTCTAATTCTGAAGAGATTGCTTCCTCAAATGAACTAATCAACAATTAATGAATTAATTTGATGTGTGTGGTCATCTGTGAATGTTTGCATGGGGGAGGGGATGTGCTCGTGAACTTTTGTCTGTGGAGGCCAGGCACTGACCTTGAGTGTTATTTCTCAAGAGCCAGCCGCCTTGGGTTCTGAGACCAGGTCCCTCACTATCCTGGTATCCTGGAACTCAGCAAGCAGGCTAGGCAACTGGTCTCCACTTCTTCAGTGCTGGGATTACAAGTGCATGCCACCATGTCTAGCTTTTTTTTTTAATGTGGGTTCTGGGAATCAAACTCATAGTCTCCTTCCTGCAAGGCAAGCATTTTCCTGAAGGAGCCATTCCCCGGCCCTCACTTTCTCAGGTTTATTAATCTTGCTTTCTTAAATCTCCCGACTCCTACAGCAAAGGCTTCTTCAGGGTTCTTTTCCACCCTTGCTCAATGTGCCTTTACTGTCTCCAAATGAATGTGTCCCATGGTTTCTGTCCCCTGAGGCACCTGCCCAGTTTCTCCTGTTCTGTATCATGCTCCATGCCAGACTCCCATTCTAGACTTCCTGGCCACAGCTGTTCTGGGAAAAACTCAAAGTTTGCTCCTTTATGCACCATTGCCCGAGGCACCAAGGGGCCTTGCATGAATTATGTGTTCTAGCCCAAGTGAGCCTTTCACCGAGTAGCATTGCTCCTGGGGACCTAGGCAACACTGACTACACTTCCTGAGAATCCCTGCAACACCTCCTGCCTGCCCCATTGCTGTGGCTTGAACTTGAAAGGTCCCCCACAAGCATATGTGCTGGACACTTGGTCCCCAGCACTGTTTTGGAAGGCCATGAAACGCTTAGGAAGTAGAGCCTCGGGGGAGGAGGAAGTGGGTTACTGTGGTTGGGCCTTGAGTTTTTAAAGTCTGGCTACAGTACCTACCTGCTCTCCATTTCCTGTCCCACCAGATATTAGGTGGGGAATTCCAGTTGTACACTTGTCACTCGTTGCCATGCCTGTCCTAGCGTGAAGGATTGTAACCCCCTCAAACTGTGAGCCAAAGTAAGCCCTCTCTGCTGGCAACTGCCTCTTGTCACGGCCACCCCAAAGGTAATTGATAGCCATCTCATGCCTGGTGCAGATTACAGATGAGCACTGAGCTAAAAGTGATCTCCACTGGGCAACCGGTGTGTGTGTGTGTGTGTGTGTGTGTGTGTGTGTGTGTGTGCGCGCGTGTGTGTGTGCGTGTGTGTGTGTATAAGGGCCTTAGCAACTAAGATGGGTAGTAAGGACCTCTCACTTCTGCACCGGGCTGTTGTCACTCCTGCGAGGAAGCTGGGGTTGCCTTGCTATTCTCTTTGCTGCTGGTGGTAATGTACTGTCTTTTAACTTCCACACCGACTGCAGCTTCTGTTTATATGGCTCAGCCCGGGGCCATTTACCTTGGCTTGTACTACTTGCTCAGCTACAAATGAGAGCTGCCTCTGCTGGGGAACCAGTGCTTATGATCTCCCCAGAGGCTCTGATTTATCTCCAAGTGGAGAAATACTGGCATCTGAGTTAGTAGAAATGCCGGCCAGGTTCTGGCAAAATATTGCCTCTCAGCCTTATTTTCCAGGACTGTAAATTTTTACTTCTGCCCTTTCGGCTTCGAGAGAATGCTGGGAAGCTGCATTGGGAACTCTGGGAGCTGCTGGCCGGAGCCAGGTAGCCAGTAGAAGCAGCCAGTGCTCAGCTGGTCCCCAGCAGCTCCCTAGTGTCTGGCAGCATAGAATGGTACCTGCTTGTTCTCTGATTGTGACAAGCTGGGGTGGCAGCTGGAGAACAAGGAGTGAAGGCCCTTGCTTCAGTTCCATGTCCGTTGTTGAGACAAAACCCTGACAAACACAGTCCAGGGAAGGAAGGGGTTATTTGACTTGCAGTTCCAGGTCATCGTTCTTTATTATAGGGACACCAGTCCAGAGAAGAGAGAGTAGAAAGGTGTGCAGCCTGGCTTGCCTGCTGACTCACCTGCTGTCAGTGAGCTTTGTCTTCTCCAATAGGTCAGGAACCCCCAGGAGTGGTGTTGCTCACAATGGGCTGGGTCTTTCTACATCAATTAAAAGTTGAGACAGTCCCCCAAAGACAAACTCACAGGCCAACCTGATCTACAAGGTTCTTCATTAAGACTCATCCCCAGGTGAGTCTGGGTTGAATCAAGTTGGCTGTTAAAGTCTGTTAGAGGCTGACCTGAGACAGAGCACTGGAGGGCAAATGATGGCCCTGCAGACTCCAAGGTCCTCCCTCCCTCCCCTTCCCTATGCCACACTTCCCTAATGGCTCAAACTCCAGAAGGGCCTCTGTTAGGAGGGCACTACAGCCGATGGACAAGTAACTAGGCATCTGGGTTCAGGGTATACTCAAGTAGTTTTCTCAGCTTCTAAGTCAGTAGGCACCTTTAGGGGCCAAGTCTTACCAGAACTCAGCTCCATGGAGCTGTAAGTCTACAACACAAGCTGAGCCATGCCCAGAAGTGTCCCTGTCTCCTCATCTGAACCCTACAAACATGTGCTCCATGACCTGGAGTTAGGCATGTCTACAAATATGACTGTCATCCTTCTTAAATGATGACCTTATGCTGAACAAGTCTTTAACTGAGCATGTGCAAAAATGTGTGTCCCCTCCCCCCCAGAACACTTCCTGTATGAACAGTGCCCTGAATAGAGCCTTCAGCTTCTCTTTGTTCAGCAACAACACTACTTGGAAATCATTCCTGTACCCGCTGCCTGCTATGGATGATGCAGCTTTCTCTACTCATATTTCTTGGCAGTGTCTGTCCTTGCACTTGTGTGTGTGTGTGTGGTTTTCCCTCTGTTATCAATCAATATCATTATGGTTACTACCTACAGGGGAAGATTTTGTTCTTGCAAACAATACTTGAGAGTTCACAGGCTTTTGCAAAATGTCTAAGATCATATCCCAACTGGAATTCTTGTATCTGAGGGAAATGCTTGTCCAAAGCAAACTATAATTATTGTTACTAGTATTTTAATTAATACCAGTATATTACACTTTGAATCAATCAATAACTTCAAAAACTTTAAATCCCGTTTACCAGTAAATGACAGTCGATTTTATAATCTAGTAAAAAGACACTACAAAAAGCACTCACCTTGATGGCAGCAATCAAAAAGCGCAAGTTTAACACATCTGATTTACTGGAGACCTTTAAATGCCTGTGTTTACAAATCAGACCCAGCAGACATTTAGGAATCAGTAAGTGGCTCTTCAACACCAGGAAATCGCCTTTGTTTACATGGGCACATGCATGATTTTGCATCTTAGTGTGTTTACCTTCCCATACCACGAATGATCTTACAAACTCACCCACTTAAATGATAACCGTCTAAAGAGTCTAGAGCAGCATTGGCTCTCGGAGGCCACTGCACAAGAATTGCAGCTTCCAGCTGTTTGCTTCCACAGCCCAGGGTGCTTCTCTCCTAATGCAGCTGGCCTGCCAACCCGCTTTTGTCACCCCCAGAGTCTCCCATCCTCAGACACAGGGGCAATAACCACCCCTGCTCATTTGGATTTCTATGAGAATAAACACAATAATAACATGAAATTTTTTTTTTTTGCAACTTTTAAAACCTCACTGAGCATTGGAGGGTTGCTAGCTTTTTTCCTCTTTCAAAATCAAGCAGTCTGAGCTTTAGCTTAGGGAGAAGAGACAGCAGGGAGGACAATAGCCTAGAACAAGGTATCGTATTTTTCTGATTTGCAGTTTAGTGTTTATTCTAGAAATACCCCTTCTCTGCAGAGCTTGGTGCCTCTCAGATAAAGGAAGGACACATGGTCAGGAGATAACGCTCTCATCCCTGGGCCTGCCCAGGGACAGTAGGCAAAGGCGGCCTTCTGTTTTTCCTTTTGAATCTGCTGCTCAGAGCTGTCTGCTATTCTCTGGCTTTGACTGTCTTACTTAGCCTGTCAGTCATCATCAGTAGGAAACTGATGGGAAAAGTGGGCCAAGCATACTGGCTTTGACCTTCAGTCTCTAGGTTCCAGCAAGCAATAGCACAGGCAGGGATAAAATAATCAGTACAGTAGCTCCAAGAAGTAAATACAGCCAGAGAGACCCCAGAGGCCCAGCACGCTATATTTTATGGTGGAGGTGCATATAGCATGGAAATACAGCTGTTTGAAGTTTCCCGGTACCACTTCCATTTAGACCACTGTTCAAAGGAGAGAGAGAGGAGGGGAGAGGGGGAGAGGGAGAAGGGGAGAGGGGGAGAGAGGGAGAGAGGAAGAGAGGGAGAGATCAAAGTGAAGATCCAGACTCTGGTGTGCCAGCCAGAGCAGGTGAAGAAAATGAAACTCCAAACCAGAACCAGAGTCTGACTGAGGGAGAGGAACGTTGAAAAAGAACCAGAAAACTTCTTGGAAGAAGAATGTAAGAACTTAGGCCAGGCCCAGTGCACCCCTGCCTATACTTAGTCACCAGCTTGTGCAGAGCAGTGAGTATGTTGTGGGTAGGTGCGGGGAAGGCGGCTATAGGCTTACGTTACTTTATACTTTGGATCTTGTTACAGGAATATTTGGGGCCACCTTCCTGTGTACTGTAGACTTTTAGAAGGTGGATCTTAAATACTTCAAGGGTGCCGTGGGCAGGCAGTGTCCGAGACATACTGAGCTAGGCAGTGCAGAACCACGGAACATTTGAGGCGTCTCTGGGAGCACGCCTCTGACCAGCATTATCGTCACCAGGTGGAGCTGGGGGGGGTGGGGGGGACAGACACGCCTGATGCAAGCAACGGATCCTCCCAGTACAGCGAGTGTCTGACACAAACCATTTGTAGTATTAACACGGGAAGTATTAACACGGGAGCCTTTGGCTAAGATGGCGGACTACAGCCATCACCATCAAGAGAAGACAGGAGCGCTTTGGAATCTGTCTCCACAGCAGGAGGGAGGGGGCACCCGAGGAGCGGAGTGGAGAGACAGGCAAGGGCACTGAGAGGAAGCAAGGGGATAACGCTTTCGGCCCCTCAGCTCTGTAGTGTGCAGCCTCTTCCACAGGAAAGCCAGATGGTGGGAGGGTGACACAGCATCAGGACAAGCCCAGACCCCTCAGAGCTTCCAGTGCAGTGGCAGGCTTCAGTGAGCCAGTGCTTTTGGGGCACAGGGACCAGCAGTGAAGTCCACTTTGGGCCGTCTGTCTGACTCAGGCATCATCTCAAGAGAGCCAGATGTTAAGATGTGAGCTACCCCAGGGCCCTAGAGCAAGGACAATAGGCTGGTATGCCAGTTTGGTTGTCTTGATGCTCTGACCAATAACCAGCTAGAGGCAACATAAAACAAACACATGCCCTTCGCAGGGCGATGAACAGAACTGGAACTCATTATGGAGATCGAGTGAGACTCGATACACTGCGGGTTTTCTATCATCCGAGGGGTTAGATTTCCATTTCTCTCTATGTGTATGTAAGTATAGCGTGTATATCTGTGTGTGGTACATGTGTGTATCTCTCTCTGTGTGCTGTATTGTGTGTAGCATGTATGTCTTTGGTGTGTGTGTATGGATGCATGTATCTGTTTGTAAGTCATGAAACTGGAAGGGGATGATGAAGAGGAGAAAGAGACCTAAAGGGAGGTACTAACTGGGGGGTAGGAACCATGAGCACGGAGAGTGGAGGACGGTGGGAATTAGAGCAAAATGTAATGATACCAGGAAAGAGACTGCTGGGATAAAGTCTAGGACTTTGCCACCGTAACTTAACAATGAATTGAAAATGTTGTGAAATCAGAAAAATGTCATAGGTTTATCAAGATAAAATTTTCCAGGCAGAAATATACTAAAATACTCAGTAAAAGGTATAATAGAAGCACAAGATGAGGCAAAAGAAAGGTTTACAATTTCTTTTAAAGAAAATAAAACAAGCATGTGAATTCCTGTCTCTTCCCCAGCCTTCCTCGTTCAGACATGCTTTCATCTGTCTGTCTGTCTGTCTATCTATCTATCTATCTATCTATCTATCTATCTATCTATCTATCTATCATCTATCCCTTTTGGGAGACAGGCTATCACTATGAAGCCATGGCTGGCCTTGAACTCAAGAGTTCTGCCTGCAGTGCCTCCCAAATGCTGGGGTTTTACTTGTCTGTAGACGATCATTTTTTGCAGGGCAAACAGCAAATGATGCTGAACCTAACATGGAAACAGTCCACTGTTGAGCAAGGAACGCCGGCAGCAGCCCCTGTATTTGCTGCTGAAGCCCACCAGCTCCAGCAGCTGAACGGAAGCCGCCAGCAGCCTGACTGTCTCCTTGTAGCCTCCACAACACCCGCTCTTCTTTGTTCATCCTTCTCTTTCATTTCTGGCCGTGGTCTGTCAGACTCTGCTTCTTTCATCTTCCAGAGCCATGTTCAGCCCTTTGAAGAGTGCTTTCATTCTGGTGTTTTTACTTTGATTCGATCCCCCAACTTTCCTCCCTCTGTAATCTGCAGCTTCCCACAAGAAGCACGACAAGTAATTGCTGCCAGGCAGCGACTTGAAAGGATAGGAGACTTTCTCATCGTGACGAAATGAGAATAAAAATTAAAGGCTTGTTTTTCTCCAATCCAACATCTTGCTCTTCTGAAAACATAGGGACATCAATGCCATGTCACACAGCTGGGAAAGGTAACTAAGGAGAAACAAGACAACTTCATTGTGCAAAGATAACGAGGCCCTAAGCAGAGAGAACCAAGAACACACCCATCTCCTTGCTATTGAGGAAGGGGAGTTGGAGGCAGCTTGATTGTCCAGCTCGCGGTCACACTTTTACTGATCCCCATTTCCCTCCCCACACAGAGAGTGACCACTATGATTCTGCATGAGATGGAGAACCTAGGTCACACATGAACTCTGCCCCCCTCCCTAGGGCAAGCCTTAGGAAGAGGCTGCTTGTTGTGCCTGGAAGAGAGGGAGCTGGATGAGGCCTTACCTTGACCATTCCTGTACTCCTGCCCCTGCCTCCACTAATGGACGTCTCGCTTAGTGTTTATCCCCTCTGTACCTCTGGGAGTGCCTCTTCTCTTCCCTCCCTGACCTAACAGTCAACAGCAGCTGCACAGCTGGAAAACCACTTCCACATTTGAACTGTTTTTGAGAGAGTAAAGCCAGTTCAGAAGAGATATGCCAGAGGAGACAGCTGTTCTTATGTCCACATGTGTGCATTTGTATGTTTTCTAGAGCTCAGCTCAGACGTATGTGTTTATGTGTGTGTGTAACGTGTGATTTTCTTCTTCCCATGTTCTCCTAAACAGTACAGTATTCTAACTACCTAACATTTATATTGCTTTAGATGTTATAGGCGATTCTAGAAGTTATTTGCAGTCTATAGGAAGATTATATGCAAATACCTCATTATTTTATTTTATTTTTCTATGACACATGGTCGCATGTAGCCCCGGCTGGTCTCCAACTTGATGTGTAGCTGAGGCTGACCTTGAACTCCTGGTCCTTCTGCCTTACTGCTACCATGCCTGGCATCTGCTACCATATCTGGCATCTCACTATTTTCCATAAATGACTAGAGCCTGTCTGGATCTGGGAACCATGGGAATTCTGTAATAGGTCCCCCATTGACACTGAGGGGCAACTTTATTATATATGTAGACAAGATTCGGTGTGTTCTATTAGTCAAAATAGAAGGAGAAACAAGACAGCTTCATTGTGCAATAACTTTATGCACATGGAGATTAGATTTTTCCCTTTGATCTGGCTGAGTACCTGACACAATACAATGCAGCAACTTGACTTTTGCTTCTACCTGGAGACAGTACTTAAGGCCTTTGTCCTCTGGGTTACGTAACAGTAAGCAGTTGCTGGGTCAAAGGAGGCTCTCTGGTGGAGCTACCTGCACCTTGTGCAGGGGATGTATCCAGACAATCGTCAAAGGTTGTCATGTGTGCTGGGATGGGACCTGCTGGTGATGCAATTGCCTTGAGGTCTCCGACTGCTCGTGCAAACTGCACAAACGGGACTGGATGTAGTCACCTAACTGTCTATCCCAGAGAGCCTTCAGATTTTGTTACTCCTTCAATTTAAAGGTTTTCATTGTGTCTATTCACCATGGATGGCATATGTTCCATGAGACCCTTCCACTCCTGGGTATAATATACGCTTAGCACATCCTCATTCCTGCATTCTTTGATTTATCCTTTTATGTACTGAGAAGACCAAAGTCGTTCTATTATTTTTCCAAATTTTAAGGATAAGATTCCAATGGATAAAAACATGACCAGGAATCCTCATACATCCATCAGCTACTGGCTTAATGAAACTGAGAACCCTCCACACAAAATCAGTCTCTGTCACCAGATTACCAAGAGACACCGAGAAGAACTCGAGAGCTCACCCTTGGCCACATGCCATTTTCAGCTTCCCCTGTGCAGGAACTCAGTTTTTAGCCAGCCTTAAGATATACAATCTGGGAACAGAGAAGGTTTGGGGGCTGGGGGTAGTAGAGGGAGGGGAAACTGCAGCCTGGATGTAAAATAAATTAACAAGCCAATAAATCAATACATTTATTTTTTTTAAAAAATGCACACGTATTTTTTATACATGATGAAAAAGTGCTGAATGTCTATGCTCTTACAGCCAGGAAGTGAAGGAAGAAGATAGGTCTCCAGCCCCGGCTGCAACTTGGCTTTTATGGATGTGGACTGAAGTTTTCTGAAGACAGCCATGGAATGTGTGTTACAAGGAACACAACATGAACAAAACACAGCTCAGGGCAGGAGCATAGTCACTGCAATGTGAAACAGCAGGACACAGCATTGCTGTTTTAAGAAACAATCTTGTCATCTCAGCTCTGGGAGGCAGAGGCAGGTGAATCCCTAGGACTTGCTAACCAGTCTGCTCACCTAATGAATGAGCTCCAGATTCCCATGAAAGCCCATCTCCAGAACCAAAAGAAAACAAAAAACCCCAACATCTCCCAAATCTAAACAAGGCACATGGCTCTTAAGGAATGGTATCTGAGCTTATCCTTCCGTCTCCGCATGCATACGGGACCACCCGCACACACACATGTTCTTGCATCACATGTGGGCTATAGGGGGCACAAGTTAATAATATACGGGGCAGGAGTAGAATTGAGGGAAGACAGCCAAGGTATCTAGATTGGACCCAGCAGCTGAGGGGACACACAGCCTTTCCAGGAAGCCCTGTTGTGGGAACAGACAAACAGCCACAAGAAATCAGCCTCCTGGAAGAGTCACACACCAGCCAAGAACAAAAGGACCAGTGAGCCCTGAGCCAGAGAAAGATGGGGAGAGAATACAAAACCCCTGAAGACATCAAAACCAATTTTCCAAGGTCTGATGAGAGACGACATTGGAATATAAATTTGATTGAATTATTTATTAAACATAAATGGACTTTCATCCGTGGCAGAGCTGAGTTTGTGAACCGAAATGGACATTCACCTCCAAGGCAAATTGCTTCTTCTTTCTGTGGAGATAATTGTTTGGAAGAAAGCAGAGGTCGGGATGGAAAAAGAAAGGCTGAGTGCGTGGCCCGTCTTCCCCAGTGTTCTGAAAAGTGGCTGACAAGAGATGCAAAGTGAGAAAATGCATATATGGGTTAGAGATGCTTGCTGCAGCCCGGGGAGAAAAATGCCATGGTCTTTCCAAGATGTAGGTGCCAGTGTGTCAGGAGACACTAAGTCTCTATTATTCTATTTTATCAGTAAAGACTCAAACGCCAGATGCTGGGGGGAAAGCCTGTCAGCTCAGAGAGGCAGAGAAAGCACCTGGCTAACCTTCCTCCTCCACTGTCATCCCAGAAAGAGAGCTTTCCCCTATGCCTTTTCCAACAAAACTCCTCAAACTGAATGTTCCTCCCTTCTACTTCCTGTGTGTCTCTCTATCTGTCCTCCTGACTCCCTCTTACTCTCTATGGTTTTTTCCTAATAATCCTCTGTTCATGTCCTGTCAACTGGTTGCTTGTTCTTCCTCTTGACCTACGACTGACTTTATTTAATCCTGTTTACAGCATTCAAGCAGAAAGCTCTTAGATTAAGGTGTGTGCTAGGACTGATCCACACCACAACTAGAAACAGGTTTTTCCAGTAAATAATGCAATCTTGGGGCTCAAAATGTGACCAAATTCTGCAACAGCTCAACAAGTAAAGTAATCACTACCAAGCCTAGTGATCCAAGTTCAAACCAGGGATCTACATAAAGGTGGAAGGAGAGAACTGATTCCTGTAGACTTTCACATGTTCTGACCCTCCCTTCAAATAAATAGATGTCATAAAATGTAATTAGATTGTAAGGTCTCCAATAGGAAATATATATATGTGTATATATATATATGTATATATACATATATATATACACACATATGTATATAGACACACATACATGTATATATATGCGTGTGTGTGCATGCATGTGTGTATATGTGAAGAACATGGAGTTTCTAAAAAAAATAAAAGTTTCCAATCTTTTTTAAAAATATTGTCTTCATTGTATTAAAATAAATCCAGTCTTTTCCCACACCCAATCAGGAACAAAAAATCCTACGTGCCTTCAATAAAAATCAAAATTCTTTCTATGATTGCCCTCACGTCACTTTGGACCAACTTACTTGGGAAGTTTTGTTTGTTTAAAGATTTATCTTGTTTATGTATCTGTGTGTGAGTTTGCACAAGTGAGTGCAGGTGCCTATGGAGGCCAGAAGGGGGAGTCAGATCCCCTGGAGCTGGAATTATAGGGCATAATGAGCAGCTGGCTATGGATGCTGGGAACTGAATTCAGAACCTCTACAAGAGCAGCTCTTAACTATTGAGCCTTCTCTCCAGTTGCTACTTGAAAGTTTGAATTGGCTCATTACACTCGAGAATGTACTAACAATAGGTGTGTTTGCTGAGTGTTTCTTTGCTCTGTGCAACAGAAGGAGCCAAAGCCCTTCTGCACTGATTCCCCAGTGACGTCACTCCTGCGGTTAACACACGAACATTGAGTGCTGGTGAGATGGCTCACAGGAACAGGGCCTCCTGTTAAACCTGAGTTTGACCCCAAGGGAGAGAACCAACTTAGAGAACCAGCTTCCTTCTGAGTCCCCACTCATTCCTTGGGACCCCCCCCCCCCCCGGCACACACACTCACACAAAATAAATACAACATCCAAGATGAAGTTCGAACTTGGCCATCGCTGCCACAGATGCCACGGATTTCAAGCCTGGAGGAAGATGGCACGCGTGTAGGTTTTCTGCTATTTTAGGATTTCTCTGGGGGTGGAGTTCTGTGATGGGAAGTGGAAGAGTCGTTTCTGCTGAGGGTTGGCGGGATGGTGGAGGCTCAGTGCAACTTCTTGCACAACTCGGAGATTGTTATGAACAAAGAAGAGAGGCGGGAATGGCGTGGGGGAAGCCAGAAGTTCTTCACTGGGAAAATTTGAAGTGGCACATGGTGATGAGCTCAGGCAAGAACAGACCAATTAACATCAAGTTATGTGGTCTATGGAATTTGTCAGCTTCTGCCTTTGTGCTAGGCACAGATCTCAATGGCATATTCGTAGGACCTAAGTTAACCGCCTCGGGGATGCAGTGTCCCTATTGGTTAGGAGGGCCGTTGCTGAGCCACCATCTCCTGAGGGCTAAGCCCTAAGGAGGAAGCACTGTCTTCACTAGCACTGGGAGTTTAGAATCGTCTGAATCCCTTGGGAGTAAGTGATGAGACCGGGTGAGACACACAGAGAAATGGTGGAGGTAGAAGGGAACCCAGAGAAGTCCCTAATGTGACAAAAAGCTTGATCTGCTTCAGGAAGCTTTCTTGTTTTCTATATTAGTTGTGAGTGAGTGTGTGTGTGTGTGTGTGTGTGTGTGTGTAGGTGCACTTGTGTGATTGAGGGTTTGTGCATAGTTATGCAGATGGAGGTCAGAGGTCATTTCTTAGGAGCCACCCACCCTGTTTTGTTTTAAGATTTATTCATCTATGCGCATGCATATTTGTTTGCATGAGATCATGTGCACCAGATACATGAAGGAGCCCCTGGAGACCAGAAGAGGGCCTCAGATTCTCCTAGAACTTCAGTCAGGGGCATTTGTGAGCCACCATGTGAGTGTTGGGAACTGAACCTGGGTCCTCTGCAACTAATTCCTGGCTCTCTCTAATCCTGTGCTGCTTTTTGAGATAGGATCTCTCATTGGGACCTGGGGCTGGCCGATTAAGCTAGGTTAAGTGATCAGTACATCCCAGCATCCTCCAGTCTCCACCTCCCCGGTGCTGGGATTTCAAGCTTGCTACATCGCACCTGGCTTTTAGGTGGGTGCAGGGATTGAATTCAGGTTCTCATGGTTATGCGCCAGGCACTTTCCCTACTTGAGCTACCGTCCCAGTGCTGTGCTCCAGGAAGCTGATGTAAGTGGGCAGCCACTGGCTTTGCTGAACACAAGAGAACTGGACCTTGCCTGCTCTCTGGCGTCCGCGTCTCCCTGTCTCTATCTCTGTTAGTTGTCCCTGGTTTGTGGGGCGACAGGCCCGGAGCAGACTGCGCAAGCAACTGGCCTGGAAAGAGCTGCAGAGGCGACGGTACACCCTTCATTTGTAACTTCCAGCATGTTCCTAGAGATTCTGGGAGCTGCTGCCAATGCGCGAACAAACACAGATCCCCAACACTTTGAGCTTGTCAGAAAAGCAGGGAAATGTGAGGGAAGCCAGCCCATAAGTCCAAAGATGGAAACAAGCAAGCGCTGAGAGCAGGTGGGTTGTGGGGTGTGGGGTAGGTACTGACACGACGGCAGGCCAGGGGCAGCTGTTTCCAGGGTGGCTTCCTTCGGTCTCACCTCTTTTTGTGTCTTTAGAACTCTGTCCTGAGACAGGCCTGATTTGACTTCACTCTGGAGTGATTGTCACATCCCTGACCTCTCCAGTCTAAATGACCAGGTTTTGCATCCAGCTCATGGTCGCACACTGACCTCAGACAAAAAGTGATTTTTGTGTGAATATGTGTTATTCCCACCCACGGGTGAAGTTCCCTGTGACGGGAGATAGCTTTCCACCACTGATCTTTCTAGTTCTTACAGGTAGGGGGCACACTCAAACAAGTTTTCTGATTAAGTAGGCTGAGCTGTGTGATCAGTCCACTTAATGACAGGGTGCTAAGGAAATGTCTGCGTGCAGGACCTCACTTGGGCTACCTCTCCATCTTTGTTCAGCACAGATCTCAGAGTGGGTTCAGGAAGTCTACTTTCTGGCTCCTATGTCTTCTTATGATCAGCACCTGGGCAGAGGGGGCCAGGAATCCTTTCATTGTAGAGAGAAAAACTGGTTCTCCAAGTCCCTAGTCTGCACTGAAGGCCTCTCTGCCAGACTCAGTGTGGGTCCAGAGACAGCCAGACACCAGGCTGGGCTGCCTCTGCTGTCCAGGGTCCCACTTGTCACTCTGCTGGTGACATGCCTCTCCTCTGTACTTGTTCCTAGTGACAATAAGCAATGTGGCAATTTTAAGGTTCTTGTGTTGAGGGTGGGGGTAGGCCCTCACAGCACTGACAGACATGTCCCCATTGATGCTGACAAGTAACCTGCCCCTGATGGCCTCAGCCCATTCTACAACCTCTTATGTCCTCTGAGCAATGTTTCTATGTTTATGTTCAGTTGGACATGGCAAAACATGTCCGTAAATCCCAGTATTCCAAAGGCTGAGGCAGGAGAATGACTGTTTTATGACAGGCTAGGCTATACATGAATTCAAGGGTAGGTTGTGAAACCCTGTCTCAAAAATCAAGCAAACAAACATAAAAGGCAGAAATCAGCCAAATCTGGACACACCTGCACACCGATACACAGGCACATTCATTACCGTTCATGGAGAGGCTTCCTGAAGGAGCTCAGGCTGGTTCTGAAGGAGCAAATTCTCACAGCAGAATCAGTGTAGTCCATTTTTCCCCAATGCTGAGGATGAAGCTATGTTACTATACTTTGTCTGAATTAGGTTTGAAAGATTCTGTGCATCACAGGAAAAATCTGAGGTTGACTGTGACAAGCAGATATGCTAACAAGTTGCATGCTCATTATCGATTTGAAACTATCCGGCATTATCAAGAGAGAACTGTTTTATCATGTTGCAGAGCTGATAAAACCCCATCGCCATGCACTTAGTGTTCTTTATTTTTTGCAAATTATTTAAATAATAGTTTCTATTTGGGGCTGGAGAGATGGCTTAGCAGTTAAGGGATGTGTTGCAGAGGACCCATGTTGAATGGCTCACATTCCCTCCTACCTCCAGGGGATCCAGTGCTCTCTCTGGGGACACCTACACGCATAATGCACCCCCACATACACATATAATTGAAAATAAAGCAAATCTTTTTTTAAGAGTTTTTATTTCATGAGCTTCCTATGAAAGTCTCAAGATGGGTCTCATTAAAATGTTGTTTTTGGTGCCTTCAAAACCCAACAAGTTAAACACTTTGCTCTATGCTGTCATGAAAATCCACTCCTCAAAATACCACAAAGCCCCCTCATTGTTGTCACCTCGTCACTCAGCAACCTCAAGGTCAGCACTGTGTTGTTGGAAATGTACTGCCCACAAATCTCACTCTCTTTCTAGTTCCTTTACTCTAGCCATCTTCAAAACCACCCAGATTTATAACTCGTTGACCCTTTCTCTCTGTCCAGGGCATCACCTCTATATCCTGCCTCAACTTCTTCAGCCATGGAAGATTGGTTTGTCTACATTGTAATCACTATCTTTTGATACACACTCACATCCTATGATTCCCTAGCATAACTTCAGCCCCGCTTCCCCTCAGTTCTAATAGTGCAAGGGAACCAGGAAACTGCACAGCACCATCCCCTGAGCTTTGGGGTTTATAGGAGCGGGGAAGCGAGTGAGCAGTAAGTGCTGGTACCTTTGTTCCTCTTCCCTTGTCTGCGGATGTGATGTAACTCAAGCCCTTGTTTCTCTGCTGTCCCTGCAGTGACAGACTGTGACCTGGAACTGGGTGCTAAAACAACCTCTTTCTCCCTTAAGTTGCCTTCTACCAGGATATTTTATCACAGCAACAGAAATGAAACCAGTGCAGAACCACTTTCTCCTTTGCCTACAGTCCGCATGGAATGATGCTGCCCACAGGTGGGATGAGTCTTCTCACCTCATTATTAAGCTGATGGAGATAACCCCTCACAGACATATCCAGAGGGTTCAGTCAAGCTGAAAGCCAATACAGAGATGGTACAGAAAGGAATGCAAAGAAATGAGGGAAATCCCCAAAGTAAGTACCTCCTGAAACTGTTTACAAACTCCTCCCCACAAAGCATGTCTGCCTGTCCCCAAAGTGATTGTAAGGCAATTGTAGCACTTCCAGGAAGAAACCATTGGAGCCCACGTGCTGCTCCCTCTGGCTCTCTTCTGCTTGTGGTTCCATGTGGCACTTGTGGATGAGTGTTAGGTCTATGGACAATTGTTGGCCCTTGTTGGAGGGGAGAGAAAGCTTTCTGTCTTTGAAGCCAGATCATATCTCAAAAAACAAAGGATGGTACCTAACATTTGAGGCTGTCCTCTGGCTTCTGCTCTTATACAAAGACACAACTATGTGATGTGGGATTCCCCTTTGTATGCTGTGAATATGTTTTATTACCATTGGTTCATAAATAAGCTGCTTTGGCCAATGGAAGGGCAAAATAGAGTTAGGCAGGGAAAACTAAATTGAGTGCTGGGAGAAAGAAGGCTCAGTCAGAGAGATGCCATGTAGCTGCCAAAGAAGAAAGATGCCAGAATCTACTGGTAAGCCTTGTGGTGATACACAGACTAATGGAAATGGGTTAATTTAAGGTATAAGAGCTAGCTAGGAATATGCCAAAGCTATCGGCCAAACAGTATTGTAATTAATATAGTTTCTGTGTGATTATTCAGGTCTTGGCAGCCAGGAAACCAAGGCACAGTCTCCATTTACAGATATGCAGACACAGGCATATCTGTATACACAGGCAGACAGACAGACAGACAGACACATGCATACACACATTTTTTAAAAACCCAAGAAAAATATATTAGAAATCTGTGTAAGCCTTATCTTGCAAAGTATTAGCTTAGCAGTTATCAGCAGATTGAAATCTTAAATGTCAGCTCTGGAGTTTGGTTTAGAAACCATCAAATCCACCTCCTTAATGCCATAGCGGGGAGACTGTTGCGTAGACAAGTGAGAGCGAGAAGGAGGGAGAAGGCGAGGAGAGAAGGAGGCAGTGTGACAGAGAAGGCACACGTTACAGCTTTTTTTTTTTTAACGTTCTAAAGCTCACTGTGCAATGCAGAACCCTGCACACAGCACACTGGGGTCTGTCTGCAAGCACGCATGCATGCATGCATGTTTGCAGCCGTTCACTCTGATACAGGCTGTGCTGCACAGCAGCCCCTTCAATCCTCCCTCCCCAGGGTAACTTCTATCTCTCATATACTATTAATGCACACACTTAAATCTCAGCAGTCTCTGCAGCATCCCTCAGAACTGCTCTGGAGGTTGGCCTTCTGTGCTCTGCAGAGTTTAGCTCTCAGGGATTTTGGAGTCTGTCTTCCCAGGCAGGCAGGTTGGTTATTTGTCTACATTTGGGTGATAACTGAGTCTCTGCTTCTGCAGCTGCTACAAACTGAGCTGTATTTAAACCATTCCTTTTAAATTAATTAATTAATAATTGTTTTTTAAAGAAAGGCCCACTGGTTATGCTCTCAGGCAGCAGAGAGGAAAGCATTTTGGATCTCCTGGCAGCAATGGAGGTACACTGAGAGAGTGCTCTGCCATCAATTAATCCATTGAAGACCATCGTGTTCCTGGCTGGAGGCCCACTAGGAGAGCAGGCGCAGGGATGATGGACTATGCTGGGCCTCCAGGCTGTGTGCAAGCCAGGCAGCCAAGATCAGCCAGTGCGATCTATAACAGAGCACCGTTGGAGACTAGTCAGGCAGACACTGGAGTGAGACTCAAGGCATTTAAGACTGAATGGAGCAATACACATTTTATTCTGGTTTTTCTTTTCCCTTTGGTCAAATCACCAAAACTGCTGACACTTTGCCCTCGATTTATGAGCATCACCACCTTACCATGCGGACTTAAGTCCTGAACTCACTCTTATCATGGATATGGATCCCATGCCGCCCCCACCCCATCACTCCAGCAGGCACAGAATTAAGTCTTTGATGACGTTCCACAGATTCCTTCATAACTTTAGGATGTGTGGAGAACACAACTCTGGGTCAGATAGTTGGCTGCAATCACAACACTGGCGTCAGCTGTCTCTAGTGACATAGGTCCTTTTGCTAGAATGGAAGGTATTTGACACAGTGTGCCCCACCTCAGTCCATAGTTTTACTGTTCGTAACTTCAGCTACCTGTAGCCAACAGAGATCTAAAAATATCAAAAGGAATATTTAAGAAGCAACCCACGAGACTAAATTGCCATCCTAAGTAACTTGAGATCCTGAGTCATCCTCTCTGTCTCGCTCAGGACATGAACATCTCTGTTCATGGATGTTCATATATGCTACCTTCTCATTAGTCACTTAGCAACTGCATCTGTTACTAGATAGATGGTCGCAAGGCTGCAGAGCCTCAACAAAGGGATTCCTATTTTATTCAGCACTGCTATTGTTCTGTTTAATGTCTGCTATGCTTGCTTCCCACTTCAAGTTTCATTTTGGATGCATGTGCTGAGGATTGCTACATATCCCATTTCAGGGCTATAAGCCAATAATGAAAACCACTGTCTTTACTGTAATTGTGTATAAGTAAAGAATGACTTCAAGCACAGACGCACTTTCTTCTGGGGGAATTGGAAGAGAGTCACAGGAAGACCCTGGGGAAACAGTTGTGTGTGATCTTTATTGTCCCTTCTGCCATGAACATATTCAGAGCCCAACCTTGCAACTTAGTGTTTCCCTCAAGATAGATGGATGTCCTGGAAGCCACTGCACATGGAAGGCATTTGAACTGGAACTTAAGCTGTGCAGGAGTATCTCGGGTAGTCACACACAGGAACATACGGCAATGGGCAAGAATTGGGTCATAATGGAGGAGAGCATTTGTGTAGGTCAAGCAATGTTTATGGAGATGAAGACAGGTGACCTTGAGAATTGATGCTCGAAATGGAGGCAGGTGTCAGAGGTCAAAGTTCAGCATTGTACACAGTGAACAAAGAGTTCCATTCGCCAAGGACTGTGCCTTCTGGTCTTCTTGGAGGTTTTTACCCTCCAGAAGATTGATAAACCAGGATTGGCTTGTCGAAAGGGAAATTTTCATTGCTAAGTGGATTCAGTTCACCTGCTCTGGGAGGCTTGCTGATTCTTTCTCCGGAATGTCCTCCACAAGAGGACATCTGTCATCTTTGCCGGTATGAAGGTCCACAGAGCTTCGTGGATAAAACAGGACCAACAGGTTTTGTTTCTTTTTTTCTCCAACTCAAGTGTCTTTTGCTGGTCTGAGGCTTGGGCTTTAGGCCCTCTGAGCTCTTTGGCCAGCAAGCCCTAGGGATCCACTGGTCTCTCCTCTCCAGTGGCGGGCTTACAATTGTAAATCATCTGACTCTTTTGACCTTTTGTTTTGTTAGAACAAGGGTTCTGGGGATCAGCCTCTGGCCCTTTACTAGTGGAACCATCTTCCGGGCCCCCGCTTCCACTAATATTAATTAATTAGTTAATTCCTCATATCCAAATGAGGTGAATATCACAGACAGCCCTCAGATTACTGATGTGCAGGCTGGCCGGAAAGGGAGTGAGAACCATGCTTCTTTTCCATGTGGGTCCAAGCTCACCTTCCAGAAAGAACACACTTGGTTTCTGTAGGATTCCCTGAAGGACCTTGGTCATCTGGTAAATTTGAATGAGAATTACTCTGTTCTGCATTCCTTCTACCCCACATTTTGTTTTGCAGAATTAAAAAAAAAGCAGAAGAACATAATTTGTTCATTGCCTTCTTCAAATATTGTTTCTGAGAGAGCAATTAAAAGTGAATTAAAAATGAATTGTGGGGCAGTTTTTGAAATGAGCGTTTCATTTCTAAAGCTGTTGAGATAAAGTTCAATTGAGCCTGCAAGAGTTCTCTCCAAAGCAATTTCAGAAAACAAAGCACTCTGCAAACTGTGACCACCAGGGGACTCGCATCCGCAGCAGAGGTCTGCTGCCCAGGGCCTGCACATGCACATCTGCAGCTGGTCTGGATGCTCCCACAACAACACAGAAGAACACAAGTCAGGGGGGAGTGTAATTGGAGCGGGAAGAAATCAGAACCGCCATAAATGTCAGGCTCAAAGGCAAGTTGGCCACAGCACAGCAATTCCGGTCAAAGTGCTCCAGCTAGCTCTTTGTTTTCTCAAGCCAGACTCCTTATGCTGTTTTCTGTTCCAGGAAGCTGCACTGGCTTCCCATGGTTCTTAGGGAAACATTGTGACCTGCATGGGCACATGTGACACACACGCCAAACAATAAAAAAATCCTTAAAAATATTTATTTATAAGATCTTGCCAGTGGCCACCTCCCCACACAAAGAACATGATTGGATAAATCCAGATGTAAAACTATATCTACCTTCCTGTCTATCATCTTTCTTCCTATTGGTCTCTATCATCTATATACCTATCTACCATTTATCTACCAATCATCTGCTATGTATGTATGTATGTATGTATGTATGTATGTATGTATCATCTATTTATCTATCCACCTACCACTGGCACCTATCTACTAATCTATCTATCTATCTATCTATCTATCTATCTATCTATCTATCTATCTATCATTTTTTTATCCATCCATCCATCCATCCATCCATCACTAGCTCCTATCTACTAATCATCTCTATCATGTATCTATCCATCTGTCTGCCTGTCTGTCTATCACGTATGTAAGGTTTATCTACCTTCCAATCTTCTATCTATCTGCCTATCTACTTATCCTTTATCTGCCAGTCATCTACCATCAGTCTATCTCTTTACCTACTATCTATCTATTTTCCTGCCATCCACATGACTGCTGTGCTTTCCTCCCCTACCTATCTACTGTCTGTATATCTATCTGTGCACATGTCTGCTACTTGTTCTTCTTCCCTTGAGAAACCTCACCAGAGCTGCACTGCTCTGTGACAGTTCTGTTGTCTCCACCATGTTAGCAGATTACTTTTTATGAAGAAACCCTTCTAAACTAATTATCTGATGCTCTATTCTCCCTCAAAGTTATAAACAAAGATGGAATGTAAATTTAAGAAATATGGATAAAATGAGCTAGCAAGATGGCTCATGGGTAAGGGCAATTGCCACTAAACCAGAAAACCTGAGTTCTGTCCCTAGAACCCATACAATGGAAAGAAGTGACTGATTTCCCTAAGATGTCCCCTGACCTCCATACATATGTCATGGTGCCTGTGTGCCTACACATGTACAGATACAAAGAAATAATTATAAAAATAAAGAAACGGGCATAAATTACCACTGAAGTACAAATGAGTTGTGAGAAATAAAGAGAATGAGGAGGAGGAGGAATAGAATGGGTAAAGAGAAATCAAAAGCTCGGCCAGTCCTGGGATCAGGACATCCCTCTTTTCTGAAGATGACCTCAACCTCCTCTGTGCTGTCATGACTGAAGCCCAAGCATCAGTCTGTGGAGGAAGCATCGGCACCACAGCCAGACTAATCCGCTCACAGGCACAAAAGGAATGGCTGCTCATGCAGCTCCTCATCTTCATGAACTTAGTGCTTGCTTGCTTGCTTCCTTCCTTCCTTCCTTTTTCTTTCTTTCTTCCTCCCTCCCTCCCTTTCTCCTTTCCTCCTTCATTCCATTCTTTCATTCATATAATGCAGAAATGCATCCTTATTCCAGAACGTCGGAAACTTCAGTGTATTTAAACAAACAAATAACAACAAAAAGTATAGGATCCAGATAGCCTCTAAGTTTTCTTCTTCCTCCTTTCCAAAGCAGCATTGGAGACTGGATATATGTATCTTTTTATTTTTATTATTCTTCCACAAATAAGGAACTAAATAGATTCTCTAGAAATTGGATATTATGTATGTTTATATAAAACCAGTCTTATGTGTGTATCCTTATCCTGTGTTTTGAAATTGGCTCCTTATCACACACAGAAAGCTCTTTTCATTCATTCGAGTGGCTGCACAGACGCCCCTGGAAAGATGGTCATAGTGTTGTTTGTGGTGGGCTGTTGTGCCAGTTTTTCAGGCTTTTTCCCCTTCCGTGCTCCTTGAATATATTTGTCTATGAATTTTATATGATGGATTTGTCAATAGCACATAATTTGTTTATTTGATGTGATAACTTAATGGTTTTCATCATACTGCAGGCTAGGAATTATATATTGATGTCAGAGCATTTTTTGTCTCCTCAGAGAGATAGCCCTTAGTCTGAGCAGGGTCACCTCTTGTTGTGGAATTATTTGTTTACACTGTGTGAAGATGTGTCACTGTGATTGGTTTAATCAAGTGCTGAGTGGCCAATAGGTAGGCAGGAGAGAATAGGCGGGATTTACAGAGAGACAGAGGATGCTGGGAAGAAGATAGGTGGAGTTGCCAGCCAGATGTGGAAGAAGCAAGATGGGCAGTACAGAGATGAATGAACGCCATGTGACAAAGTGTAGATAAATGCAAACGGGCCAAGTTAAAAGAGCTACTTGAGAATAAGCCTAATCCAAGACTGAGTTTTCCTAATTAATAATGAGTCTCTGTGTTGTTATTGGGGAGCTGGCAGTACAAAGAAAGACTCGTTACAACCTCTGTCTTCATTAATTTCATGTCCTTATGGATTTGCTGATTTTGACTTTTCTCATCTCCACAATTGTGCAATGTGTTGCTATTATTTTTGGTCTGTGTTCTTTCACTTGATATGCCGTTTCAAAATGATGCAGCATGCATCAATTTTACTTCTTATCACTAGATAATGATCAACTTCCTGAGTCATATGGCAGTGTTAACTTTCTGAGGCAGTGTGTGTTTTTCAAAGTTGTTGCAAGGAGACCACTTGTTCTTCCCAGCTGCCTGGCTAGCTTAGACCCAAAATAATCACACAGAAACTATATTACTCCTTGGTCCATTAGCTCTAGCTTCTTATTGGCTAATCTCTTACATATGAATTTAACCCATTTCCAGTAATCTGTATATTACCACGAGGTCATGGCTTACCAGCAAAGTTTCAACATATCTATCTCTGGTGGCAGCTCCATGGCATCTCTCTGACTCTGCCTTTTTCCTTCCAGCATTCCATTTAGTTTTCTCCACCTACCTAAGTTCTGCTCTATCAACAGACCAAGGTGGTTTCTTTATTCATTAATGGTAATCACAGCACACAGAGGGAACTCCCACATCACAAAGTAGCTACACCAATTTTTGTTTCTGCTGCCAAGATAAAAAAAAATCAATTTCTCCATGTATACTAATGTACACATGTGTCTTAAGGTAGGTGTGAAATCTTATAGAATTATGGTTTTGATTTGCATTTATCTGATGACTGACATTTTGGGGCAGGCATTTTTTTCCATGGGATTATTAGACAGCAGTTTATTTTCTTTGGAGAACTATCCATAGAAATGGTTGACTGTTTTAATTTGAGCCATGTGTTTTGGTGTTACTAATTTATAAGAGTTCAATGTATTTTAAAAGCAGTATTTATCCAGTATTGACCTCATGTCCACCCACAAAACAAATGGTGATTTGTTTAAAATCAAAATCCTATCCCTGCTAATCAGTGAAATGAAATTAGGAGTCAACAGCAAAATTAAGACCGGGAAACATATTAACATCTTAAACAAGCAGCAAGTCAAGAAGGAAGCCACAGGGTCAATTGGAAAACACCTTTAAGTAAGCGAAAACACAATGTCCCCAAACTAACGGCTGTACTGAAAGCACTGCCTTGCTGTTGTGTGTGTGGCTAACCCTTCACACTAGAAACAGAAAAATATCTCCAACCAACAGTGTCATCTGACATTTTATGGAACTAGGAAAAAAAACACATTAAATCCAAAGTAATTTGAATGACAGACATAAATATTATGACAGAAACAAATAAAATAAGCAGGAGAACAATGAACCAAAATGAGCCTGTCAGGTGTGACAGCAAGGGATCAGTCCATCTACCTGGAGTGGGGATACAGATCACCTGAGCCCAAGACTTTAAAGCCCATCTGGGCAACAATGAGACCCTGACTCAAAATTAAGTGGATGCTGAAAACAGAGCTTCAGTTCTGTAAGATCAGCAAGTGTTCTTAACCATTGAGCCATCTCTTCAACTCTGAGGAAAAAGTTCTGGATAAAACACTGGCAAACTTTATTTAACACATTGAGAGGCTCATCCACCATGACCAAGTGGGGCTGGGTGCTGAGTCAGGAGAGGGCCTAAGGCCCCATCAAGCCAAGCCTTGGTAAAAAGGAGCTGAGCACACACAAGTGAGCAAGTAGGCAAGCATGCATTCAGTTTCCTCTGCCTTTGACTATGATGTGATGGGACTAGCGGACTGAAATCTCTGCCTTGACTTCCCCACCATGATGGATTGTAACCTGGAGCTGTAAATAGACATAAACCCCTTTTCACCCAAAGTAACTTTGTATCGGGGTCTTTTTTCATTATAACCAAACTAGAACAAAGAGTAACTACGTAAGGATGCGAGACAGACACGTATACAGCCTTTATCATGAAGGAAATCTTGTTGCTTGCCGCATCATGGATGAGTTTTAATGGGTGACCCTCTGTGACGCATAGTCAAATGAATACCTAGGAGAATATGTTACAATTCCATGTGCATGATTGGCTAAGATAGTCAAACACCTGGGATAGAAATGAAAGCAAATGTCAGGAGCTGGCAGAGGGAGAAAGGGAAGCCATTCTACTGGGACAGTTTTGTGTTTTTTTTAAGCCCCCAAACAAAACAAAACAAAAACTAGAAATCTATTGTGCAGTGACATGAGCAGATATAACAAAATAAACAACAACAAAAAATCACCAGGTAGAAGTGGTGGTTTATCACTTCCATGATTTCAAAACTCAGGAGGCTGAGGCAAAAGGATAATAACCCAGGTTAGCCTGGACTATAAAGTCAGACCCTGTCTCAAAAAATGAAAATCAAAACAAGAAAAACAATCACATTTAAACAAGTGTGTATTTTAGCGCTGGAGTGGTGGTTAGTTGGTAAAGTAAAGTGCTGTGTACAAGCTCGAGGGCCAGAGTTCAGCTCTCCAGAACCCACGTAGAAAGACAAGAACTGTTGTGCACGCTTATAATCCCAGCCCTGGAGAGGCAGAGACAGGAGGATTCCTATGGCTTCCTAACTAGCCAGTCTAGCCTAATGGTGAGCACCAGGGTTCCTAAGAGACCTTCAACAACAACAAAACAACAACAACAAATAAAACAAAAAGCCAATTAAAAAAAATAGTGGAATGAAATAAAGAAAAACGATTGGTGTTGACCTCTGGTCTCTGCATGTGCGCCTGCACATATAACATATGCATGCATACAGATGAACCTATAATCTATCTATCCACATATATAAATATTTATTAATGTATAGTATATATAGTAATATGTAGATATATTATATGTTTGCCTCAGTGTGAACTTGAAGCACTAGCCCACCTTTCTGTTTTTCTTTCCTCTCATATAGGTACATATTCAGAATTAAAACACAAAACACAAGTAAATATCACCCTCAGGATTACATAAATCTTGTTTTCTTACCTTCTCTTTAAGAAATGAAAAACATGAGACTGTTATCTTCCATAGTACATTATTTGTCTGTTAGAATATTAGATATGAAAGCTTCACTTTGGCAGGGACCTGGGGCCATCTCATTAAACTTCTCTGTCAATCAAGGGATGTTTTCCCATCATTTTGGATAATCACACATCTTCTATCACATGGCTTCATGGGAAACTAATTACTTTTTGGAACTAGTTTAAAAGATTTAATTTCAATATTGATATTCATCATTTGCCTATCTAATGCTAGGCACTCATTCTAATTCTAATTGTGCCTTCATAATGGCATACAGAAAGTTTAATTGCACTTAGCTGTGACAATATTTCCAGAGTTTGCAGGCTGAGTCTGCTCTCTGTCCCCAGCTGCTGCTTTCCTTCTGGGTCTGTGCTCACGCCACCACACCAGTTTTTTCTTACTGAATGAACTCTCATTATGTAGTATCTGGCTTGGCGATATTGTCCTAACTTTGCCTTCATTTTCAATATATACCAGAGAGGCTTCTGTTTGCCATTTGGTGCCTCCGGCATACAAGTGGATTAGAATTGAGTGTTAGTTGTTATTTTCCAAATATTTGCTTTATTTATTAATTTACTTTGGGTTTTTCAAGACAGGGTTTCACTGTGTAGCCTTGGCTGTCCTGGAACTCACTCTGTAGATCAGGCTGGCCTCAAACTCTTCCTCCTGAGTTCTGGGAATAAAGGTGGGCACCATTGCCCAGCTATTTGTTTATTTTCAAGTGTGTGTGTGTGTGTGTGTGTGTGTGTGTGTGTGTTTTCCTGGGAGCCAGGTGATGGTATCAGATCCCCTGAAACTAGAGTTACAGGGGATTGTGAGTTGCCCAACATGGGACTTAAAATTGAACTCAGGTCCTCTTGCAAAAACAGAAAGTACTATTGACCACTGAACCACGTAGGTTCAGCCACAGAGCTGGAGAGATGACGGCTCAGCTCTCATAGCTATGAAAAATTGGGGTCTGGAATTTGGATTCCCAGAACCCAGATAAATCCTGGGTGAATATAGTGACCTATCTGTCATTCCAGTTCATAGGAGGAGACAGGAGTTCCCGGGTGAGCTGGATATTAGACTACTTATATTGGCTACCTCCAGGTTCCATTGAGAGGTCATGCCACAACATGTAAGGGAGGAAACTCTTGTTGCCAACCTCAGGCCTCCACAACCACACACATATGCATGCACACTTACACACTGTGTGCACACATGAGAACATGCAAGTGCACATGCAAAAAAACATCAAGCACACAGACAAGTGAATTTAAAAAAGAAAAAAAAAAAGGTAACCAGGAGGTAATTTAGCACTGATTTGTTAGTCTCCTGCTCAATGATTCAAAGCCTGAGGTGCCCAGGGAAGGGCAGAGCTCACTGACTCCAATTTCTCACCTATCTCTGGGGAAGCTCTGGCCCCAGGCGGTGTGTGCCAGGCTGGGTGAGCATTGTGGGGCCACCGAAGTCAATGTAGCCAGCTTTGCTGTGCTTGAGCCATACACTATAAACATATCAAACATCTTTCCTCCCACAATGCGATGTCCCTCTGCTATGTTTTTGACAGTTTACTGGTGCGTCAGCCATGACTGAGAAGCTAGATTTGCTTGTGAGTTGCACTCATTAGTGATGCTCGGTGGGTTTCTATTTTTTTTTTTTTTTTGATTTTTCGAGACAAGGTTTCTCCGTAGCTTTTTGGTTCCTGTCCTGAAACTAGCTCTGTAGACCAGGCTGGCCTCAAACTCACAGAGATCCGCCTGCCTCTGCCTCTGTGCTGGGATTAAAGGCGTGCGCCACCACCGCCCGGCTCTCGGTGGGTTTCTAATACAGCCCTCTGAGGAATCCAACACCCAGCATAATGGCACATGAATCCCCTCAGCACCAAGATAATCAATCATTTTATGCCCCAAACCTCATCATAGACAGATAAATGGGCAATACGTCTCTGGCGTTATTAAACTAAGCTATTAAAAATGTCTATGAGCACAAAACATTTAAAAATTAATGATTGCAAAGACATTATTAATTTTTCTTGTTTCATAATTTTCTTAAATCGTTCTGTGCCCTTATATCTGCTGTGTGATCAGATTATGTGCAGACAATATTAAAGTTGCAGCCAGGACGAGACCCAAAGTTCTTCTTATTGGAGTTACCTAGAGACTACTTGAACTGCACCTACTATAAGAACATCCAGCCATGTCCCACAGTCTCCTTCCATGTCCCAAATTCCTGCTTTCTTTCTTCATTTCCCAGGTAACTACTATTCCCATTATCATTATGATGGTTTTATAAAAGTTATGTTAATATAAAGGGTTCTACAAATCCTAAGACATATTTTGTTAATTGTCCTGTTTAATAGGATAATAATGCTCATATCAACAATAGGGGTAACTAACATATCTGGTGATGAACACTGGTTGTTTCTAATATTTTTAATCTGTATAAGATATATTTAATACACATATACCTGTATATATGCATATATTGGCACTGCTGTGATTTGATACACACCATAATGTTTGCTGGTAAAGACTGGAATTAACCTTAATAAAAAAGATGATTGAATTCCTTAGTTACTACAGGATATACAAGCCCTGAACTTCTCAGTATGCTGGATTTAGATTTGATAGGGCCATCCAGCAGTTATACTGGGGGGCAGTGAAACCTTTAGGAGGAGGGGTCTAGTGGAAGGAAGTTAGGTCATTGTAAATGTGCTTTGCAGGAGATATTGGGACTGCAACCTCTGTACTTGGTGGCCACCCTGAGGCGAGAGCCACTGTTCCAGCGTGTCATCCCATTGTGACATTCTGTATAACCACAGGGGAAAAAACCAGAAAGGACCCTGCAATCAGCAACCAAAATGAAGCCTTCTCTTAAGTTGATTTCCTTAGGTATTTTGTTACAGTGATGGAAAACTGACCAACACACAGTATAATTCTATTTTTTTTTCTCCTAAAGTTGATTATACTAACCTATATTTCTTTTTTAAATTTATTTATTCTGTGTCTTTTACATCATGTATCTTGATCCCATTCATTTCCCTGATAGAGAAGATGCACAGTGAGATTTCATGCTGTCTTTAATCTGGGAGTATGGAGAGAAAAGTCAGCTGGTTGCTCCTCTGCCATTTTGTTATCTATTGGGTTTTCAGCCCAATATCAGACTCCTGAGTCTTTCTTTGCACTAAACCAGCTTAGATAAACACATCAACAAAGCCTTTCAACGACCCTGTAGTAACCTTACACTGAATTCAGGGCAGTTTGCCCTTCTCACAGTGGCCTGTGAGTTTCTATATTTTGTTCTGTGGTGATTTCCTTCACATGGAAACATTCCTCCCAGAAAGTGTGACTCATGAGATTCAGGAAGGAAACAAACTTCACCTGCTTGCAAAGCTGGGACTTAGAAGACTCACAACAGGCCTCTCAGTGTCATATATGCAATAAAATATCTGCTTGGGAGAAGTCCCCAAGCAGCCAGGCTGCCCAGCAGAGATTCTAGTCTGTGCTGAGCTGCCTGCTAGTTATAGGGTTATCCAGGTTCCGGCTCATAGGCTGTAACCCATAATAGGGAGAGGTTTTCAGAGAGCATCCACGCTCCAGTAAGCAACCCCTCACTCATCCTGTTGTAAGTAACCCAATTAACCCATTATTTCATCAAGCTGGTCTTTTGGCTATGGTTACTTTGTTCTGTCATGAGTTCCCTATCCACAGTGGATAGATTCCTGGTTGCTCTTGCATGCTCAGCCAGGTTAGATATAAGTCACATACTACAAACAAGGCTTGTCTTGCACGGGGAATTCACACCCATTGGTCTGGGAGGAAGCCTTTTCTTGGGGCTCCTGCTCTAAGACTGATGTCCCCCCTGGAAGCTTCAGGTCACCTTTATGTCCTCAGCAAGACCTCCTCTGACCCATCTCCCCGCACCCCTGCTTCTCTGACTTTCCATCACAGCTACTTTTTCAGCTGGTAACTGTTTTATTCTTTTTACTTACATTCCTCTCCCCCCTCCCTTGGGACTGGTGAGATGGCTTGGTGGGTTAAGAACACTGTTTGGTCTTCCAGAGGACCTGAGCTCAATTCCCAGTACCCACGTTGTCTTAGTCAGAGTTCTATTGCTGTGGAGAGACTCTGCCATGACCATAAAGGAAAGCATTTAATTGGGGATTGCTTTCCCTTTTAGTGATTTAGTCCATTGTTGTCATGGCAAGGGGCATGGGAGCACACAGGCAGACATGATGCACGAGAAGTAGCTGAGAGTTCTACATCTGGATCCCCAGGCAATAGGAAGAGAGTATCACTGGCCTGACTTGAGCTTTTGAGACCCCAAAGCTCACCCCACAGTGACACACTTCCTTCAACAAGGCCACACCTCTTAATCCCTCTCAAGGAGTGCCACTCTCTGATGACCAAGCATTCATGTATATGGGCATAAGGGGGCCATTCTAATTAAACCGCTGCACAAATGGTGGCTCACAAAAACCTACAACTCCAGTCCCACAGGATTTGACATCTTCTTCTGGTACCAGGCATGGGAATGGTTCACAAAAAAAAAAAATACCCGTACACACAAAATAAAAACGAATACATCTTTAAAAGATCCCTGCCCCATCATCACAAAGTAAAGACAGCGTAGATGCTGCTCATTGCTTGCTCTTAGGATTCCTGGATAAATCTGAATCGTTGTTGGCACACTGCTTTTCAGAGTAAACAAATGGGCTGGGGGCATTTCAAGTCAATCCTTGTTTTTAATATCCTGTCTGTCTGTAGTTTCAATGTCACAGTCAGCAAAGCCCTGGGTCTTCTGAACCGGAGCTGATTCTTGCTTCCCTAAGTTCTGCCCATGTTTGACCGGCTCACTAGAAACAAGACTAAAGCAAACAAACAAATCAAAGCAAGGTTTCCTATAACCCAGACCTTTCATTTCTGATCTCCCTGCCTCCTCCTCTTGAGCACTGGGATTGTAAGTGTGCACCACTGCTCCTATTCTATGTAGTACTGGGGACTGAACCCAGGCTTCCTATATGCTCTAAGCAAGTACCTGGCCAACTGACTCACATCCCCAGCCCCTGTTCCCTCCATGAAGTAAACTTGCCATCCCATAGCTGCTAGCAGTGAGGTTGCCCAGACTTTGCTCTGTGTCTCAGACTTGAAGGAAAATGCCTACTTGGGACCACTTACACAACTGTGCCATCCTCAGGACCCTGGGGGATACAGGGTGCACCATCCAGTGTCTCCCTGTGTTTCACAGAACAGTGTTGAATTGAGCACAGTAGGGCAGGTGAGCTCATGCTACTCGGAGCTCCATGTATCCATGTGCTTCTTGCCAGATGAGGCAGCTCATAGGACTATGAGGAACAGCTCTGCATCTGGAATTGCAGCTTCACTGGCATCAGAGGCAGCTTTCAGGCTGTCTGCCACCAGGGCAGACATCTGGGACACACTGCAAAGCCACTACTGTTGAACAACTTTTCAACCCCAGGCTACACATAGTGCAGCTGAAGAAATCACCAAGCACAAACTTGCGAAGTGCCTGGGTTCGCTTTCTGATGGAGAATGATATACCCAAAACCCTCATTAAGAAAGTTCAACACCCACCCCCATTTCTACCATTCAAGCTGTGGCTGCAGACTTTGATCATCTACAGGATTTTGAAAGCAAACATCACAAATCTTAAAAATTGGACCTGGTGGGTAAGAAAAAAATCAAAACATAGCTGTGTTCTGACAAGTACTGGACAGGCTGGCTTATGTGTGGGCTGCATGACTCAGAACTTATCAAAAGTTACAGCTCGGGATGAAGTTATTACCACAGAGAGAGATGGGAAATGAAGACTGGGCAGAGAAAGTGCCTTGGAATTGAGTGGATAAAGCGAACCAGTCTCAGAAAAGACTCACTATGCCACAGTATTTACTGGAAATAAAGGTAGGTCCAGATAAATGAAAACTTTCTCTCTGTCTGTCTCTCTCTCTGTGTGTCTTTCTCTCTCTCATTCTCTCTCTCTCCTTCCCTCCCTCCCCCTCTGAAACAAACAAAATGGCTAGCAACTGGTAGAAATGGGCAAAAATCATTTTTTTTCTTTGAGCTTGTTCCCCCCCCCCCCAGGGTTAGAGAAAAAATAATTAAATTCCCACAAGGGCCAGAGGCTTCCTACACTATGCTTTTGAAAAAAAAAACAACTTAATTTTTCTATATTTGAAGGTACTGATCTTTTTCTTCTTTTTCATGAGTACTGTTTGAAAAATATAGAGCAGGTAATTACTGTGTTCAGGCTCAGGTCCTGATACTGAAGATGGTGAGAGCCCATGCAAACAGGATTTTGAGAAATCAGTCCTTGTCCAGCAGATGGTTCCCAGCTCTCTTCTGCCCTTGGGGTAGTCATTTGTAGTGATTGGAAGTCTAGCCTGGCTGTGTGATTAAAACACAGCTCCTTCTCTGGACACCCTGAATATAACATTTGGTCACTCCTGGATTGGTGAGTGTAAGCAAACGCACAGCGAACGCCCCTAACTGGAGCTCTTCTTGGGTAGAAAGACAAGTTTATTGGGGAGTTTTCAACAGCCAGCACTATCTCTCAGGGGCAGAGAGAAACACAAACAGGTAGGAAAGCCTCACCAGCTTTTAAGGAGATGCGGTGCGATGGGAGGGAACCTGTGAACAAGAACAGCTGGAAGTTAGACCGGTGAGGGCAGGTTAGCTGGTCAGAAGATCCTGGGAGCTGGAGCCCCATAGCTGGAGGTTAATGAGGGGGCACCTCATTAACCATGAATCCAAGCGGTAGTGCGGTAGTGTGAAGGGACTTTGGAGAGCTTGCTGAGCATCCCTCTGAGGAATGGCACAAAGCGACATGGCCGTGGGTGGGCCTGACTCAATCAGTGGAAAGTCTAGGAATTAAAGCAAAGTCCGGATTTCTCTGATTAAACAATAATGAAGCCCGACGATGCCCTTTCTGTCTGCATTCTCCCTGCACTTTTGTCTGTGGCTATGTTCAGTTTTCTGGATTTCATTTCTGCTTAGTTAGTGGGTGCAGAGATAAAAGAATCGGTAGCTATTTTTGTTACACAACACACTGCTTTTCATTTTATCACATGTATGCCCAGAATATATACACGGCACCCATTACTTCCTCGTGCTGAGCAGGCATGTTTGCATTCACTCTTTTCCCTGGTTGTAGATGGCATTCGACCAGCTGCCTAGGCTCCTGTGGCCTTGACTTCCCCACCAAGACAGAGCACACCTTTGAACTGTAAATCAGGAGAAAGTATTTTTTCCTTAAGTTCCTCTTGTAAGATTTTTTTTTTTTTTAAATCAGTGTGGTAGTTTGAACGAAAATGTTCCTCAAAGGAAGTGGCAGTATTAGGAGGTGTGGCCTTGTTGGAGGAAGCGTGTCACTGCTGGGGTGGGCTTTGAGATCTTTTTCTCAAGCTTTTGTTGGTGTGACAATCAATCATCCTTCCTGTGGCCTACAAGGTGTAGCACTCTCAGCTCCGGCACCGCATCTGCCTGCACGCTGCCTTCATGCTTGCCATGGACTGAACCTCTGAAACTGTAAGCGTGCCACCCTCAATTGAATGTTTTCTTTATAAGCGTTGCCATGGTCATGGTGTCTCTTAACAGGAATAAAAGCCCTAACTGAGACACATAGCTATAGACCTTGCATTATGTGATTAGTGAATTCACAACAAGTTCCAATGTCCTTTATTTGGAGGAACAGTAATTATTGTCATTTGCAGACTGGAGACTCTTGAAGCCTAGAAATTCCAACAGTTAAAAAAAAAAAACTCCAAGAAGAGCTTGTCTGTAGCCAAAATAGCAGACACAATTCCCTATGTTTTAGTGATATGAACTAATTTCCCCGAACGGTGGGCTGCCCCTCGAAGAGCAGGGCTCGCACTTTTACCATCCCAGAAAAAAAGGAAGGCATAGACCAACGCACTTGCCGATGCCTACTACAAGGTATCTGGCATCCCAGTGGGGAAACTGATAGTTAACTGAGGCGGGAAGACTCGTGCTAATGCGCCGTGACCCCATCCCAAGGGCTGGAAGCCTGGAATGCATAGTCAAGAGAAAGACAGTTGAGCTACGGTACACATTGTCCAGTGCCTCCCGGCTACAGACACACTGTGACACACCACCCCACACTCTGCCACCAAGCCTCCCTCACCTTGATAAACTGTGAAAGGTCTCTAGGAGTTCACTGAAATGGATTGTAGGGGCAGTCAGGTGATTAGTAAAATTAACACCATGGGTAGACAGACAGCCTGTAGGACCCAGGGCAGCTTGGTACACCCAGACACCACCCAGGAACAGATCATCCAAAGGAAATTCCTAATGTTTCAACTATTGTAGAGAGGATTACCTGACGTCCCTTAGCCCACCACACACCCATCCCCTTTTCACCCCTAGACAAATATTAGCCAATCAGAGGTCCTGAATCTTAAAGACATCCCTCACCCCAACCTCTGCTGTTACAAAAGCCCCATCCCAACTGTGCTCGAGGCTCTCTGGTCATGCCAATCCACTGGACACACGGAGAGTCCCAGTTTGAACTTGACCAAGAATAAATGCTCTTTGTTGGTTTTTGGGGACTCCGTGATCTGGGCATAACAAGGCAACAGCACAGCAGAGACGCTGAGGAGAGTTAAATCTCAGTGTCAGAGACTGACTGCACGCTAGAGGCCTGAAGAGAGGAATCAGGGCCTCCACGGCCTGGCTCCCTTCTTATCTTAGATACCAAATAGGATTTGGTGAAGGGGAGCAGGGAAGTCTCTGTAGCCAGAGGACCTTCCAGGATGTAACCTCGCACTGTCGGGTGAAAACTGTGGTTCTTGGAAATGTATTGGCTGGAGATTTCTAGGCAGGATCTCAGCAGGAGCCTGGTGACATCTGTGAGAGGGGACGGTCAACTGCAGGTACGAAGGACATTGCAGCCATCCGGTCTGGACTCCAGCATTACAGACTATGTCCTCAGTGCCATTCAAAATGAACCTCACTGAGGTTGCTGTTGTCACATTAATAAGAAAAATAATTGGAATATGCTTCCTAAATATATGAAGGGACCACCTGTGGGCAGCCACAGCAAGGTGGTGGAATTTGTGCTATAGGCATCATAAATACAGTACCCTTAGCTTCAGGCTGGCAGCGGTGGGGGTAGTGCTATTCTCTGATTATAGGTATATTCTTAGAGGATTTTTTTTTCTACCAATAGGAGATGTTAGCTCAGACATAAGGACGAAAGTCAAAGGTTAGTGTCTCAGTCACTGTTCTTTTTCTCTGTAGAGACACCATGACCAAAGCGACTCATATAAAAGAAAGTATGTAATTGGGGGTACGCTTACAGTTTTAAGAGACTTAGCTCCTTTTTAGCATAGTAAGGAGCATGGCAACTTGCATGCAGACTCTGGAACAATACCTTAGAGCAACATCCTGATCTATCCTGGGCCTGGCATGGGTTTTTGTAACCTCAAAGCCCAGCCCTAGAGACATACTGCCTCAACAGGGCCACACATCCTAAGCCTTCTAATCTTTTCAGATAACACCACTCCCTGTTAATCAAATATATGATCCTATGGGAGCCATTCTGGTGCAAACCACCACAGCTAGAGTGGCCCAACAAAGTTTTGGTTCTTCACCAGCCACACCCTGTATCTTACCAGTCAGCCAAAAATCAATGCTGCAGGACCCTGACTCCAGACTTGGCTTCCTCAGAGGGCTGTCACCAAGACCACCAGGACATTCGAGTGAAATTCAGGAAGGATGGACAGAAGCTGTTTCTGATTCATCCTGAGGTCCTCAGTGCTTTGGGCCATGTTGATGGCTCTTCTTAACGGCCCTGCCACAGCTTGTCCTCTGGGTACCCTGGGCTTTCTCCCCTCTGGAACGTTTGTTGTCTTAAGGATTGCTGAAGCAATCTCCATGACTATGCCTCTTCCTCCAGGGTTTTATTTTGATTAAACAGTCATAATTAAAACTAAATTTGATGAACCAGAGCCACAGCATTTAGTTGGCTTTCTCTCAATTGCTTCGCTTGTTTAATTTGACAAAAATCAGAGAATGGAAAGAGGATGATTTCCAATTCATTAAAGGAAGCCTGAGAAATAGACTCATTTTCTGGAGACAAGACCCACCTGCTTCACTCTTAATATTCTTTGTATGGGCACCTTTGAAATTGTTGCTTGAAAATAACTTCCATTTGCGGAATAGTTTAGACTGTGAGGGATTGGATTTGAGCATTTGAACTCAAGAACTATCTTTCAATATTGCTGTGCTATGTAGTATAATATTTTATGAAAACATACCAATAATGCTGAAATTACTCACTTGGACACATCTTATTATGTGCATGCGAAACACTGAAAAGCAGAATGCCTTAAATTTATAGAGTAAGGGTCCCTTATTTTTAAGGAACGAAGTAAGGCTTAGAATGTTGCCCAAGAAACAAAAGTTCATTTAGTTTTCATTATTTTTACTTTTAAAAGATTAATTGCATTGAAAAAAATTTAATTGTTCTAGCAGGGACAGTGGGAGGGTGGGAGAGAGGGAAAAAAAACGCAGAGTAACAAATAATAGCTGAAGGAGGAAGCATTTTCAGTCAAGTAACAGTTTCCTTATCAATTGGGCCATGGTTATTGAAAAGGGAACAAAGAAACGCTGAGAATGACTCTATAGCCACAAAACTAGTAACTTGAGTAGCTAATTCTGGCTAAAGCAAGTGAATTTTTAAAATGAGAAGAATGTGAATTGTCAGATGTTTTTGTATGTTGTATATGGTGTGTGTGTTTAGGTATGTCCAAAAAAGTGCATGTGTGGAGGACCGAGTCAGTCTTGGAGTTGGTCCTCCCTTCTGTCTGTCTGGATACACTTCATCCTACTTGTGTGGAGGACTGAGCCAGTCTCGGAGTTGGTCCTCCCTTCCGTCTGGCTGAATACACTTCATCCTACTTGTGTGGAGGACTGAACCAGTCTCGGAGTTGGTCCTCCCTTCTGTCTGTCTGGATACACTTCATCCTACTTGTGTGGAGGACTGAGCCAGTCTCGGAGTTGGTCCTCCCTTCCGTCTGGCTGGATACACTTCATCCTACTTGTTTCTGTTGTGTGTGCAGGCTAGCAGATTCTGAAACTGTCACAGGGTCTCTGCTTCTTAATTCCATGTGAGGTGGCTAGGAACATAGACCATTGCTACCATGTATCTGGTGTTATCTGATCTTGGAGTCTCAAGAATATATGTGAAGTGATTTACCCACTGAGCCAACTCCCCAGTTCCCTCCAAGACAAATATTAGCAATACTTACAAAGGAAAAGGAAAAGTTCAGTTCAGACAGGTGCACTGGTGAGATCTCCCATATATTTTAGGAAGAATTCACATCAATTCTTTATAATCTCTTTCAGAAAACAGAAGCTTGTGTAATGATTGCTATTTTATTCAATTAGTTTAATATTACCCTGATATCAAAGTTAAATATGCAATATGAAAGGAACACTAACACATAGAATGGAATGAACATATCACAAACATCCTTAGCAAAATATTAGCAAATCAAATCCAACATATGGGATATTCATCACAGACAGATGGATTTACTGGAGGCAAGTGAGTTTCTTTCATCAATATATCAACCAGTTCTTTTGGTCTGGGGAGATGGCTGAGCAGCAAGGAGCACTTGCTGCCTTTTCAGAAGACGAGAACGTTTGTCCAGCATCCACTAGATAACTCACAAGTGCCTGAAAGTCTAGCTACATGGGCTCTGGTGCCCTCTTCTGGACTCAATGGGCACTACACACATGTATGTGTGTATACACACACACACCATATGTATAAATACATATGGTATAAAAACAACATATGTATAAAAACAATAACAGCAGCAACAAAAATATAATAAGGAACTGCGGAGATGGCTCAGAAGTTAAGAGCTTTTGCTGCTTTTGCAGACCTGTATTCAGTTCCAGAATTCACGCAGTGACTCACATCCATCTGTAAACATCTATAAATACAGTTACAAGGGATCTGATGCTTTCTTCTGGTCTCGGAGGCTACCAAACATGGATGTGGTATATACATAATGCACACACACACACGCACACACACACACACACACACAAAGGCATGCATGCTTTGAGGCACATAAAAATTCGTCTAACCTGTTAACTAGCTTACAGACCTAGACTTATAGAGCTAGTTCCAGGATAAGGTTCAAAGCTACAGAGAAACCTTGCCTCAAAAAACCAAGAGAGAGAGAGAGAGAGAGAGAGAGAGAGAGAGAGAGAGAGAGAGAGAGAGAGAGAGAGCGCCCTTATTTGGACTAGTTTTGGCTTTTGTATCATAAAGACTTTAGTACTCCGTCACCCCTACTAACCCATCACATCTCCTCCACACTGGTCACACCTGCTGATCCTTCCTAGTGTCAACCAGTTGGGGACCAAGTGTCCAAACATGTTCATCAAAGGGGGACATTCTCATTCTGACCAACACACCGTATTATCTGGGGAACTTGGAAGAGGAGCTGCTGCACACATCGCCCCCGTCTGCGCTCTATGGGCTACAATACTTTTCGCGAGCTTCGGGCAAGGGGCTGGAGGCTGAAATACACAAACACACACAGAGACAGACAGACAGAGCCACGGACCTCTAATCACTGGTAAGACGCCCTTTATTCAATAGCACCATGGAGGCTTATAGACCCAACAGTCAAGTGGGCCAACAGGTGAAAACCTTATCCTCTGATCCTCAAGGCAAGGCACAGCTTTTAGTAACTCAAATCAGACGGCTCTAGCAGGGAAGAGCAGCTGAAGGCCAGGACTCCAAGTGATCCCAACAAGGAACCCCAAGAAAACAGCACTCTGTGTTCTGATCTTTGGAATCTCTATACTTGTGCTCTGCTTGCCTTTCCAGAGTGTAGAATTGTTGTCTCTTCCCATGAAGATGTTCCAGAAATTCTGTTAAAAGATTAACAGATTTGTCCGCCCATGACAGTCTTGTGGTGATATTTTGTTTATTATCTAACAAATAAAGCTTGCCCGAAGATTAGAGTGTGGAGCTAAGTCATTAGTTAGCTATAGAAGCCAGGCAGTCATGGTGCACACCTTTAATTCCAGCACTCAGAGGCAGAGGCAGACAGATCTCTGTGAGTTCAAGGCCACCCTGGGCTACGTGAGACAGAACTAGTCTAAAAGAGAAACAGAGACAGGTACTGAAGGCTCACACTTTTAATCCCAGCATTTGGGAGTCACATGCTTTAATCCCAGCACTAGGAAGGTGGAGACAGGAAGGGATATGGCTGGGTAGAGAGAGGAATGTAAGGTGGGAGGAGGTAGGAGCTCAGAGCATTTAGTCTGGGAATTCATGGAGACAGGACCTTGCCCACTTTGTTTTGAGAATTTGATAGAGATAAAATGTCTGTCTAGTGACTGTTCCTTTGCTTCTCTGATCTTTCAGCATTTACCCTGATATCTGAATCTGGGTTTTTATTTTTAAGACCAATTAGAATTCATTCAACACAGTCTTATGAATATATGAGAAGAGACTCTCTTTGCTCTAATTTCTTCTCTTAAGAAGCTTTTCCCCCCTCTGCCGAGTTGCTCCAATAAGGGACTTCTTGGCTCCCTGCACAGACAATGGATGGCTCATGATTACCTCATAAGATCAGAACACGCTAGATCATGAGACTATATCTATGGACTACAAGTAATGGACACACCCCACAATTCTCACTGAGAGATAACACACAGAACCAGCAGTGATGTTCTATGTGACAATAGAATTCTGATGACAGTCCATGCAACAGCCCTGTTGCAGGTGGCTCAAACAGGTAAGACATTCAGTGTCAGCATCTGGAAGAGCTAATGGCTACTTTATGTGAACCTCTTCCTTGGCAGCCCAGGGCTGTCAGCTTTGATCCTTTGCTTCCTCTTCCTGGCTCCTACCCACTGCTGCTTCCCTTCAGTAATTTCACAGAAGCATTTGCATCATTTCTTAACCTTTTACCAAGTGCATTGCGTCACTGACCCGAGAGAGCTCCTAAGATCCTGGGCAATATTCTCCACCTGTGGTTGCATTAGGAATGCCAGCCAAGTAAACACTCAGCTTCCCGTTCCTGATATGCAAATTGCACTAAACATCTTCTAAGCCCTCCATCTGCTCACAGGCTTTCCTTTGAGCATCCCAATCTCTCTAGACAACTGGCCAGGTCTTAAGTAGCCAGGCAGCAGTAACTGAACATTTCAGGACAAAGGACCTGGCTGGCACAGCACATCGTAATGGAACTCTTCCACCTCAGTTCATCAAGATGAGTGCCCCCTTTGTCCCATGGGGCCACTTGAACTGCTGATGCAAAGAGCTTCCTCTTTGCAGTGGCCTGGTCCCAACTCCATGCATTAAAAGATGCTAGAGGCTACAGAAGCAGAATTACATCTCCAGGCAACTGCTCCCTTCTGCCAATGCAGCACAAATCAATCGTTACTGATTTTCAGAAACAAATGCACAGATAGACACCCATGTTGTCAAATGACATAGGAACCCTGGGATTGGCTTCTTGACTGGGCTGATATGAGTAGTGAAGAAGGAGTTAAAGCCTCATAAGCTTAGGGTCACAAGGTCATGGAGCTTTGATTGGTGGGAACAACACAGATATTTTCTGGGAGGGGCAAATGTAAAGGAGACCCCAAGGAACACAAAACTATTCATAGGTCAATAAAATAACAGAAGCCAGAGAAGGTGGCCCAGTTATGATGCTCTGGTATCAGCTGTCCTGTAGTCTGCACAGACCTGCATCAGACAACTGGAGAAAATCTGGAAATAAAAGGCTAAGAAAGCCTGAAAGCCTTGTCTGTGCAGTGCTTGGTAGGCAAGCATGAGCCCTGATGCCCCCTTTAACAGCAGCTATGGTAGCATATGCTTGGATTCCCAGCACTGGCAAGATGGAGACCTACTGAATTTTTGGTCACACTCCAGCCAGTGACCATGATTCAGTCCTGAGACAATGATATAAATGAGAAAGACCCTGCTAAAAAACAAACAGAAAAACAAGGTGAATGTGTCTGAGGGACAAACACTGAGGTTTTCCTACGACTCAACATGTACATACACTGAATGTGAGTATACAGACAGACACAGGTGTATCTGCATACACACAAAGGCAAACACATAAGAGACTCCCATGTACCACGCACACATAAACACACACACACACACACACGGCTGATGTTTATGAGATGCTATGTTTAATAGAAACATAGAATATCATTTACAGTTTTGTGTCCCTGGAGTTATTTTTATCTTTTGATTCGTTGGTGCAGGGCCTATAGTCCAATGTGAAGGTGCGTGAATCCCTTTGTTTCTAATGGTGTCCTCAAGCTTCTGCTCCTTCTGCTTCCATCTCCCCAAAGTGCTTAGGTTACAGGCATTGGCCTTCCTCTTCCATTTGTACAGGGCCATATCTACTTGAACTGGGTGCACGGTGGGCCACTTTACAACTGAGCTTAATCCTGAGCCCATTTTCCAAATTGTATGTGGACACTTGGTCTCTTGTAATGGTCAATGACACCTCTGGACCTGGAATCACTGTAGATTTTCTCAACTTATGATGTGTAGCTTGGTTCCTTCTCAGAAGACACAGACACACAGAGAAAAGTGCCAGAAACTAGAAAAATGGCATTGCAATTTTATGAGAAGTATTATTGGACTCTATGGTGACCCATGACTCCCAAAGCTCAGAGAGACAAGGGGGAGAGCCCACTTAGTGCCTCAGGAGAGACTATTTCTGCTAAGAATGAGAAGCCCACAACTCCTAATCCTCTCCAGACAGCGTGACTCACTGGGGACTAAGCACTCAAATGCAGAGACTTTGGGGGAACATTCTCGAATTACCCAGGCCTTATCCTGATAGGATTTTAATACACCTAGTTCCCCTGCAAGATCAACCCACCCCAATAACCTTATAGAGCGCCATCTGTTGGCTTCCAGGAATCAGCACTTATCAGCCTGTGCCGTGTGGTGGTGCTGGACAAATGGTCTTTTTGTGTGTGACCACCCAGGATACATTCATCTCCCATTCTCAAGATGAAGTACAAAACCTGCTTGTGAAATGGAATCTTTCAGGGCAAGAAAACAAAACAAAAGAATCCTAGCAACTGCTTTATGCAATAAAGAGAAATGTAGGGCAGTCCACAGCTTGACTCTGCCAGGACGGAATCATCTCCTGGGCAAAGAAGGAAGTGAGGGTGCAAGAGCGTTCTCCTTTCTTAGGCCAAGAAAACGCAAGCGGGGAGCGTAGACAATACAGAATCTCCAGAGACTGTAACCATTCTATTAATACATTAAGAAAATGCCCATGGGTACGCAATTAGCAAGTGGAGCCACCACGTCCAAAGCCAGGCTGTCTGGCTCCAGCCTGTGCCCTCAGTTCTGAAAAGCAAATGCGATCCCAACTTCATTAGAGCCCCCAGCACAGCAGCAAATGCCTCCCAGTGTAGCTATCATTAGAAGCCAAGCTCACACTAATAACACTGCTCTGGAAGGTTCTGTGTCCACCAAACCACAGTTTGGGCTGGAAGTCTTTGTGGTTTGTTTTCCCCTTAAGATAGGTGCTGTGGGATTTTAACATAGAAAAGTTACTTCTTCTTTTTGTTGCAGAAATACATTTTCTGTTCAGGGAGGCAATCAAATATTTATGCACACCCCCTCACCACTCTTCTTCACAGATGTACGCCTTCATTATGACTGGCCGTCAGCTTCCATAATTCACTAAGTCTTGTATAAACATCTTGCCCTCCCCTATTTGATTGGCTACCTGTCACACTTAAATGACTCTCAAGTGGCTAGTTGTATAAATCCCCTTTTAAAATATTAATATTTGGGAGGAAATTACAGGAAAACATTGCTGGCAATTGAAAAGGTACAAGTGACATTCAGTTAATCTCTTACCTGCTTGTCTGCATGCAGATAGGCTATAGCTTGCTTGAGAGGTTCCTAAGGGTGATCTGACCCGAGTGTCTGGAAGCTTCTTCATCTGCTCTTCCTCCTGGCCCCTCTGAGGGGAGCTTGAGCAAACAGAGAGATGAAGTTCTGAGATACTGAGAAGCCAGGATGTCTAGTGATTAGCTGGTGTGACTGACTTCACACTCTAGACTTGACATCCATCCTTATAGGTGGGATTTGTGTAAAACTAATTGCATTCCTTTTAAAGATACCGCAAAAACAGTTCCGAGTTTTACAGGGCCTTGTTTTATTTTTGTAATTTTATGTCCATTGGTGTTTTGTCAGGTTCACTGGAACTGGAATTACAGACAGTTGTGGGCTGCCATGTGGGTGCTGGGTCTTCAGGGGAGCGGTCAGTGCTCTTAACCACTGAGCCATCTCTCCAGTTCCTGGTTCTGATTTTTTCTTTTAAAGATTTATTTTTCAAAATTTATGTTTATAAATTGTGTGTGTGTGTCTACCATGTATATTCAGGTACATGTGATAATCAGAGGAGGGTGTTGGATCCCCTGAAGGTAGAGTTACAGAACTTGTGAACTGTCCATGCAGGTACTGGGAACCAAAGTTTAGCCTTCTGAAGAGGCACAAGTGATCACCAAGCCATATCTTGGCCTTTGTTTACAGCTTATAAAGCACCCTCTAGTCTGAATCATGAGCTTTCAGAGGGGCAGAGGAGGAGGTATAGTGGGCACGGATTTCTGCCAGTGTCTCTGAGTGTTGACTGTGCTCAGCAGGAACTGTGGCAACTGGCCACGTTCAGGTGGCATCCTTAGAAGTTCTCTACAAGCCACGCTGAACCGGTGCTAGGTGACAAGGGAGTCTGGATGGTACTCAGAGGGCTTTCCAGGTGCTGGTCCCCATAACAATGAATTAGGAATACATTGGAGATCAGGAGAGTTTATCAAGGAAGAATGCATCAAAGCAAGGAAGTGGATCAGGGTTGCAAGAAAAGCTTAGAAGGCCATGGGCTCAGATATAGCTCAATTGGTGTCTTGGCTATTTTTTATTCCTGTGATGAGACACCAAGACCAACGCAAATATTGAAAGAAAGAGTTTATTGGGACTCAGTTTTGGAGGGGTGGTCTGTGTGGTGGCTTGAAAGAAAATGATCCCCAAAAGGGACTGTACTATTATGAGGTGTGGCTTTGTTGGAGTGGGTGTGGCCTTGTTGGAGGAAGTGTGTCACTGTGGGGGCAGGCTTTGGGGGTCTCATATATGTTCAAGATACTATCCAATGTCTCAGATGTAGGATTCTCAGCTTCAGCACCTTGTCTGCCTGCACAAGGCTATGTGCTACCTTGATGATAATGAACTAAACCTCTGGAAAGTAAATGCTTTTCCACTGTGAGAGTCGCTGTAGTCACGGTGTCTCTTCACAGCAATAGAAACCCTAGCTAAGACAGCCTGTGCCTACCATAACAGGGAGCATGGCAGCACGAGGTGCCCAGAGTGAGAGAGAACTTTCCATTCTAAACTTGGAAAGTAGCTAGCTGTCTTAGGAGATACGCTTGAAGTGGGGGAGTCAGAGAGACACCTGCCATATATAGCCCTTTGGAGAGGTCTGAAGGAGACAGAGCACTCAGAAAAATCCTAGGAACAAGGATAATTTAAGACTTTTATAGATTTTCAGGGGGTGATTTAATTTGATGTAGCTTATGTGCCAAGGGGAGACATTGGCTACTGCCATAAATTTATCCCTCAGTTGTGAGGAGAAAGGCTTCAAGATCCCAGCATGCCATGGTTTTTAAACTGTCTGTCTGAGGGGGTGGGTTAGGTGGGAGGGGAAGAAGCAGGTGGAGGGTTTGTGACCTGATGTGCAGGAAAGGGAGAGAGGAAGTAGAGAGTCTATGAGCCAGCAAATCTCACTGGAGCTTGCCATAAAGACACTCGCTCTGAACGATTCCCAAACCCAAAGTACTGGGAAAGCAAAGTCCCTGTCCGTTGTCACTGGGCTTTTAACCTAAGTCTCTTTGTCTCTGTTTCTGTCTGTCTCTCTATGTCCCTGTCTCTCTGTCTCTATCTCTGTTCTCTCTCTGTGTGTTTGCGGCATGCATGCATTTTTATGTGTGCAGAGTTCCCATGCCCATACATGCTGCCTCTGTCATGATGCTCACTCGACTCACACATTTGTTGGAGAACAGAAGGCAGCCCTAATTTTTAAACATGACCCACTCCTTATCATTTCTATAGAACATAACCCCGGGTTTTAATTGCTGTCTCTATGCACATTCTATAGCATCCTGCCCAGTTTTCCCTGCCGCGATTCATGTACTGACTCGCTTGAGGAACTGCCCAAGTTTTGCTATCCATGGGGCCTCTCAAAGGAAGATTCGGCACCCTGGCCACCACTAAGGCCTCAGGAATGGTTTCTATGGGGAGGTAGGAGGTACGATGAGCTTGTCTCCCAGAGGAAGCAGTAGTGCGGTGCAGGAATCCCAGGTCCACTGTTCTGCGCTGACAGCTTCTGTTCCACCCACAGTTATGTTCCGCTGTTGTTGCCACGGGCGGCTGTGAAATGACTCTGCCTCCTTTTATTTCCAATTCGTGCTGCACCCAGCCCAGAGGACCAGTTACCGGCGCTTCCTACGTCTTCTAATCTCCCCCACAAACAGAAGAGCCAGGCTGGGGGAAGCAAACAGAACATCAGCGCCCAGACAATTGAGAAACACAAAGGAGAACCTCTCCTCACATAGCCCCTCGTGCCTGCTTTGTGGGCATTGCTGTTTTCTGCTCAATTAACTGGGGAAGTCTGTAGGAAAGTACTTCGGGGTCATCTCCCCCTCGTAGCCGATGAAACTTCTGCTTTAAAAGACCAAGGGATTTCTGTGTTTCTGTGCATTGCGGAACTTATATGTCTGTGTGCCGTCCCTGGAAATGGTGTTTACAGGTGGCTGTGAGCTGCTCAGTGGAGGTGCTGAGAACTGAATGCAGGTCTTTTGCCAGAGCAGCAAGCCTCTTGGGTACTGAACCATTTTTCCAGCCCCTTGTATATATTTTTAAAACTTTCAAATCCTGTAACTTTATTGGAATATAACATGATGTTATTGTGATAATTCATAGTATACCTATAAAAGAGTCTCTAAGGTGAGGTTATTTAAAAAGAAAGCTATCTCTTATCCTTGAAAAAATAATATATTTCGTTATTCTTTTTGATTTCATTGATTTTTCTCTTCTATGATACATCCTGACTGCAGAGTCTGCCCTCCTTTTACCCTTTCCAGTCCCCCTTTCCCTCTCCCCCAGATCCAATCCTCCTCCCTTCAGAAAAGAGCAGTCTTCCCTGGGCTATCAACTGGACAGGGAATAACAAGATGCAGTAAGATTATGCACAAACCTTCACATCAAGGCTAGATGAGGCGGCTCATTGGAGGAAAAGGGTCCCAAGAGCAGACAGAAGAATATGAGATAACGCTTTTCCCACTGTCAGAAGTTTCTGCCTCTTCAGTCTCTGTGAGTTCCTATGAGCCCTGCTTAACTGACTCTGTAAGCCATGTTCTCCTTGTGTCCCCAGGCCCTCTGGCTCTAATAATCCTTCCTCCCCCTTTTCTGCAGGTTTCCTTGAATTCCACCTAATATTTGGGTGTGGGTCCCTGCATCTTCTCCCATCAGCTGCTTCATTTCCTTATTCTTTAATTTTGTTTTGTTTTTGAGACAAGGACTCACTTTGAAAACTAGGTTGGCCTGGAATTCAGAGTTGCCTGACTCTACCCCCCAAGTACTGGTATTAAAAGTGTGTGCCACCAAGCTGCTGTATTCTTTTTTGTTTGTTTGTTTTGGTTTTTTTTTTTTTTATTTTTTTCGAGACAGGGTTTCCCTGTAGTTTTTGGTGCCTGTCCTGGAACTAGCTCTTGTAGACCAGGCTGGCCTCGAACTCACAGAGATCTGCATGCCTCTGCCTCCTGAGTGCTGGGATTAAAGGCGTGAGCCACCACCAACCGGCTTGCTGTATTCTTTAATGTTCTAAATTATATAGAGAAGAGGGAGGGACCGGGAGAGGAAGGGAGAAGAAGGGAGTGAAAGGGGTGGAATCGGAAGGAGAGAAGGAGGAGGGAGAGAGAGGGAATGCTTGTGCGTACGTGTGTGTGTGCGTGCACATGTGCGCACATGCACATGTATTTGAGCACATGAGACAACAATGAATGTATGGAGGTTAATCCCCCAAAGTTGGTTCTCTCCTTCTACCACGTGACTCTCATGGTGTAAAGGTCAGGCAGAAGGAATGGCAGAAAAGAAAACAAGCCATTGAAGATGGTGCAGGCCTTTATCTGTAAAGCTTCCTGTAAGTATCAGTACCCATTGTCTGCTTCATAAGCTAAGCTAGTTATTGGACAGAAGATGTTTGGCCTTAAAAGATGTGGGCATTAAGAGTTTCTTTCTGGTCTGAAGTTAGCCAGTGCTCGGGGTCACGAGTAAGCAGCCAGTTAAAGAACATTAGGAGATGGGTGATCTCTTTTGCCAGCCCTTAGCAGGAGTCTGCTGTTAAGGCTGCGGCAGGAATCTTAGTTAAACAAACTGATTTAGCTCTGGAATGCTAACCACAGTGGTTTTTGGGGGAAAAAAAAGTTGCCACTTAACCAAAACGGGAGAAGTTCTACAAAATGCTATGGTCCTGGCTCATGCCAGGATTGTCAGACTTGGTGTCAAGCACCCTTACCTGCTCCTCTGCAGTCCTGTTTCCTTATGCTGGCGATGGGGTTGGCATTCCTTTACTAGAGCAGCACCAGCGCATTTCCCCGACTGCGTCTCTTTGTCTCTCCCCATCTTCCAGTTCTTCCACGCAATTATTAATGACTCAGATCTTGTCACCCATCTCTGCTATTCCAATGCAGCCTTTGTTTGGTGTGGGAAGTCCTTCTGTATATGTGTAGCTTTTATTGGTTAATGAATAAAGCTGCTTTGGCCCAAGAAAGGGCAGAATAGAGTAAGGCAGGAATTCTAAGAAGATAGAGGAGAAAGAAGGCGGAGTCAGAGAGATGCCATTGTTATGCTCAGATCTGTGAAGTCCCCCAAAAACCAACAAGGAGATTGAGTCCTGTATATAAAAGCAAAGAGCCTTTATTTTATACAAGTTTGCAAACTCGGTCTGTCTGTGTATCCTACGTATAGGAATAATCGGAGAGCCCTGAGCTCAGTTAGAGTTGTGTTTTTATAGTAGTATAGGTGGGGGAAAGGGGTGTCTGAGGTTCAGGACCCCTGATTGGCTGACACTTGTCTAGGGATGCCCTGGTGAGTGTGTGCTGGCAGGTGATCCTATCTACAACGGTTGGAATGCTACGCATTTCCTTTGGATGGTCTGTTCTTGGGTAGTGCCTGGGTAGTCTCAGTTTGTGGTTCTTCCTGCAATCAGGCATTGCATCAGGGTAAACTACTCAGACTCAGGCCTCCATTAAACTTATCGATGGCTGAGTCCTACTCTGGCAGGTGATAATGGTTGACGGTAAAGAACTTCCTTTGGGTGGTCTGTTTCTATTTAGCTCATCATGGCTGGCTCCTACAGCCATGTAGCCACCGAAGGAGACAGACATGGACAGGACCTTACTGATAGGCCACAACCACATGGTGATACACAGATTAATAAAAATGAGTTAACTTAAGATATAAGAGTTAGCCAGGAATATGCCTAAGCTATTGGCTAAGCAGTGTTGTAATTAATATAGTTTCTGTGTGATTATTTCAGATATGGGCAACTGGGAAACAAACAAGCAGTCTCTGACTACATTTGTTTCTGTAAGTTTTCAGTTATACATAAAATAACTGAATATATTATTAAATATATATATCCAACTTGCAAATCAGCTTCTCTTGTCTTCCTCTTTCCCCTCAGAGGGCATGACTTTTCATGTCATTGTTTTCAGTGTTGATAAGAACTTTAGCAGCTGAGCTATGTCACCATCTCCCTACTTCTCACCATTTTTAACTAATTAGATCAGGAGCAAAATTTCTGCAACTTCAAAGCAAAGTTGTTCCCAACTGGCTGCACCAAGAAGGGCATGGCTCCAGGCTTCCTCTCTGCCCAGAAAAGCCTGTGAACTGCACCAGCTGAGAAGCCTTGGGATTTGGCATGCTGTTGCAAAAAACACAGCTCTCACTTCAAAGGGAGTATGAGTTGCCTTACTCTGCAGCCAAAATGGAGAGACTAAGGCCCTAGAAAGCACAGATCAGGTTACCGCACTTCCAACACGGAAGTGGTTTCATGGCTCTTTAAAGCAATATCATAAAGAAAGTCAGAAATCAAGTCAATTTTAAAAGTTCATTAGTGGAAACATTAAGGAGTCAGTTACAGCGGGCAGAAGAATCTCAACCTCTGATGCTATGGGATAGCATTCTTAGTCCTGCCATTGGTGGAGTAGCTTTTGTTATGCTAACACGTCCTAAATGTTCTGTTTATCAGGATGTAGCTATGATACAGAGCCCAGCAGGAGCAAAGAACAGCTTTTTAGGGGGCAAAAGGTAGTCAGAGAGAAACTGGGATTAGGCTGTGGGATCAGCAGCCTTCCAAATTCTCCATAGTGACGGAAGTTTTCCTCAGCATTTGACGACAGCATCTTTCCAGGAATTCCCATCCGCAGGCAGTGCAGTGATGCTGTGGCTACAAAATGGTCCAGTAGTTGCAGAACACGGTTGAGAAGTTTCTTGTGAAGACACTCGCCACAGGATTCGAAGATGCCATTTCAGCTGTTCTCCAAGAGGGATGAAAACTTGCATCTACTCAGAAAAGGATGTGCGGAAGTTCATGGGGCAGCATTCTCTTTGCGGAGGTTGGAAACACTGGAGATGACTCTTGTGGCTGCACAGACAAGAGCCTCCAGCCCTAAGGAGATAGTTCAGTCAATGGAGTGCCTGCTTGGCAAATATGAGAAGGGCAGATCTCTGGGACTCATGGGTCAATCAGTCTGGCCGGTGGCAAGTCAACGAGAGTCTGTCGGGAAAGCAAAGAGGGCAAACAACAACTGAGGGATGATAGCTGAAGATGTCTTCAGGCTTACACACCACACACACACACACACACACACACAGAGACAGACAGACAGACGACACACACAGAGAGCTAGAGAGAGAGAGAGAGAGAGAGAGAGAGAGAGAGAGAGAGAGAGAGAGAGAGGAAAATAATTCTACTCAGCTAAGAAGATAAGAGTGCAGGCATGCATAACTCCATAGGTGAATCTATAGCCGACTAGGGATTATTCTGTAGGATTTTGTTTGCCTGACATTGTACAAAAGGCGAAACCACAGGAATAGGAAATGGCAGAGGTGGGCAAGGGGTGGCGCTGGGGGAGAGAGGCATGAGGAACGCCTGTCTGTTCAAATGAATGAACAACATTATTGTTCTACAACAACATCCTTGATTCTGAAGAGTCAAGGTGAATTGTATAAAGCATTCGTGGAGAACCATCTCTCTGGCTTGTGAAAACAGGAATCAAGTCCGTCTTGACGACACCGGTGCTGCTGAAGCATACAGATGGTGCTGCCTGGGTTAGGAAGGAAGCCTGGGATGTGTTAGCTGTCTGCCAAACCTCCCCGTGGTGCATAGGAAGTAGGAGCAGAGAGAAAGGTGAGCAAGGAAACAGCGCAGTCTTGTTGCTTCTTTGCTCCATCTAGCAGACACCTTTCCTTTTTTTGAAAAAAAAAAAAAGATATATCTTACACATCATTGCCAACTATTTTTATTAGGATGGCCCCAAGCATCTTCATAAAAACCAACTCTGGAGTAAAAAATAAAGGTGCTAGAATTTATGCTTCATGTAGGAGTTAAAATGCCAGAGGTGTTTTATTACCCTCACACCTCACTCTCTTTATGATTCACCCTGCCCAAGCATATCAGCACATGAAATTGTGGGTTATTTTGTTTTGGGGGGTTGTTGGGTTTTTTCTTTCTTTCTTTCTTTCTTTCTTTCTTTCTTTCTTTCTTTCTTTCTTTCTTCCTTCCTTCCTTCCTTCCTTCCCTCTTTCTCTCTCTCTCTCTCTCTCTCTCTCTCTCTCTCTCTCTCTCTCTCTCTCTCTCTCTTTCTTTCTTGCCTACAGCACCATGACCAGTGTGTCCCAAGACACTCGAATGGAGCCATTAGCACCCTTGATTCTTCCAGTTCCCTGCTTATGGCTTTCAGCCAATAACTCAGGACCTGTCTTCATCTCCACCTCCCCTAGCTCATGGATGTTCTTTTCTCTTGCTAGTTCTAACCCAGAGGAAGACACATACTTGTATCATGTTTCATCAAGAGTCAGACTCTCTTCCTCTACTGAAGGGGCCACACATCATTCAGCAGACGTGAGCAGCCCAGAGCAGTGGGCTGGACCTGCAGGCCATTCTTTAGTGACAGGGTCCTGAGGAAGAGGACCAGGGGATGCAAAATATAGAAGTTATGAAAGTTTAGGATCAGAAGGTTTATTAAGAAACGCAGCCCCTTATATCCAGTGTGCAAGGGAAAACGGAATGAAGTCAGCAGAAAGTCATCACACAATGGGACAGAGTCAGCAGGAAATGACTCAAGCAATGCTGCCGGAAGGGAACACAGGGTATCCCAAGTGAATCACAGACTGAGCACGCAGCAGCCTTGGGACTGATCGGCATAGGCTTCTGGGTGGGCAGAGCTGAGTTCTCAGGATGGAACCACAGATCCTCACATCTCTGGCCCCTGTCTGTTACCAGCAATGCCAGTTCATTAGACAAGGAATAGACCATACAACAGGGTCTCAGGGAAAGCCTTGGATAGGCTGAGCTCCCAAAAGAACAGCTGCCTGATACTGTCTCCTGGCTTCCTTTTTTAAAAAAAAATAGTATCTGGGATGGAGAGATGATGCCACTGGTAAAATGGTTGTTTTGCAAGAACAATCCCAAAACCCATTAAAAAAATAAAGCTGGGCATAGTAACACATACCTAAAAGTCCAAGGTCTGTGGAGTCTGAGACAGGCAGATTCTTAAAGCTCACTGGCCAGCAAGCCTACAGCCTATGTATCCGTCCAGTTCCAAAGAAAACCCAGAGCACCCCCAAGGAAGAATACTCAAAGTTATCCTTTGGCCTTCACATATGAGCTCACACTTATGCATGAACACACACACACACACACACACACACACACACACACACACACACACACAGAGTCATACTGACTTGACCTGTTGCAATAAAGTGGCCTGGGAACGTACTGAGTCTTCTGGACGAAACTTAATAGGTCCCTGTCTCTGCAGAGTGAGAGAAGGTATTGTTCCACACAAATGGCCACACCTCCCCCTTCTCTGGGGAGTCAAGATTGCCTTGTACTGTGCTCCACACACTAAAAGAAGTCCTCCAGACCCACACTGTACCGGGTATGTCCACAGAAACTTAGGTTTTTTTGGCTTGCACAGGGAGCACTCCTGATCAGGGCTGTCCAACGGAGTTCATGTTCTGTGTGAGAAGCCACATTATCCCCTGCAGGGCCATCTTGGAGATACTGATTTTCAATGTAAAATTGTCCAGGGACATTTATGTCAGGACAGTGTTTTTTGCTTTGTACTTCTGTTACATAATTGCTGGGTCTGATAACCCATATGCTGTTGGGCTTCTTCAGAATGAATCAACATCTTTAGAATATTTTATGGAGCCGGGCGGTGGTGGCGCACGCCTTTACTCCCAGCACTTGGGAGGCAGAGGCAGGCGGATCTCTGTGAGTTCGAGACCAGCCTGGTCTACAAGAGCTAGTTCCAGGACAGGCTCCAAAACCACAGAGAAACCTTGTCTCGAAAAAAAAAAAAAAAGAATATTTTATGATCTCTGCAGGCTCCAGCATTTTTCTTAGAAGTCTGGAGTAATATATACAGCTTAAGTGGCAAGGAGATTTGGAAAATATTGTTAAGGGGATAACACTGGAGGGTCATCTTCCAAATGTTTGCGTGCTATTCCATGTGTGTGTGTGAGAGAGAGAGAAAGAGAGACAGAGACAGATGGAGAGCTTCCATATTTATAAAACTATATACAATATATTGTAAGTATATTATATGCATAACTATGCATATGTATATATAAAATAAATTATTCCATGTGTGTGAGTGTTTGTCCTGTATATATGTATGTGCACCACAATTGTGCGTGGTGCCCTCAGTGGTCAGATGATGGAGGTTGTGAGTTCTCTTAAGACAAGGGTCACAGAAGGTTGTGAACAACCATGTGGGTACTAAGAATCGGACCTGTGCCCACTGCAAGAACAAGAACCACTCTTGGCCACTGAGCCATCTCTCCAGCTTGGATCTTTCATTACAACATTTTTCAATGATAAAGAGACAAACACAATTATACTGTACCACCCAACAAAGCCAAACTGTATCACATCGGTTCAAAAAGAAGTGAAGTTCTTTCTGCACGTTTTCTAACCATGTAGTCTGTATTTTTCCTGAGATTACTGATGCCTGGGAGAAGGCATCCAAACAATGCCATCCAAGCTGGGATGGTTTTCCATTACAGAATCTGTTCTCCATTTGTGTGTTTTATATCAGCTCAGATAAAAATTCTCCCAAACTTCCCAATGACCATGAAGGAAAAAGCAATGTATCATATCGGAAGACGGTTATCAGTTATGTTTCTAGTGACCATGAGAAAATATCTGTCAACAACAGCTTAAGAAGACTGGGGTTTATTTTAGCTCACAGTTAGATGGAACAGCCCATCATGGCAGGTGCTCTGGTTGAATAGGAACGGCCACCACAGATTCAAGTCTTTGAATGCTTAGCCCATGTGTAGTGGTGCTATTAGGAGGTATGGCCTTGTAGGAGTAAGTGTGGCCTTGTTGGAGGAAGTGTGTCACCATGGGGATGGGATTCGAGGTTTTATATGCCCAAGCTTTGCCCAGTGTGGCACACTGTCTTCTTCTGCATCCTGTGGATCCTGATGGAGAATTCTCCACTCTTTCTCTAGCACCCTGTCTGCCTGCACACTTCCATGCACCTTGCTATGATGACAATGGACTAAACCTCTGAAACTGTACCCAGCTATCCCCAGTATGGCAGGCACACTGTCTTCTTCTACTGATGTGAATCCTGATGTAGAACTCTCAACTCCTTCTCCAGCACCAGGTCTGCCTGCATGCTGTCATGCTTCCCACCATGATGATAATGAACTGAACCTCTGAACTGTAAGCCAGGTTTTCTTTCTAAGAGTCACCATGGTCGTGGTGTCTCTTCACAACCACAGAAACGCTAAGACAGCAGGGAAGATCTGGTGTCAGGAGCTGGAGGCAGCTGGTCACATTGTGTCCATAGTCGGAAAGCGGAGAGACAAACGCCAGTGCTCAGGTTGCTTCCTCTTTATTCATTTTCAGGACTCAGCCCATGGGAAGCAGCCCCACATTTAAGGTGGATCTTTTCACCTCAATTAGCCTAATCTAGGAATTCCCTAACAGACTCACCTGGAGGCTTATCTCTTCTATAATTCCACTATCCAGTTGGTGATTAATATTAATGACCTCAGAGACCAATAAACACAGACTGTGTCTTCTCCTTCTGAGTTTAGAGTCATCTGAAATAAAGGACACAGGAGAAGGATACCCTCAGATCAAAACTTCAATCTCATTCCTGATAAATAAAACAACCTTTCAACAATCATGCTTTCTCCTACCTGGCAAAGCAAATACACTCGAGATTTTGCTTATCTTTGTAAACTTTACTTAAATAACTGTATTCAGAAGTCAGTCGACATTGGGTCTGCTTTGTGAGCATAAGTATCTGGGTTCCATACCTCAGAATCCACGTATCTTAGTCTTGGCTTGAGTCTTTCCTGATCCTAAAAGTAACCCTTCACCCAGATTCTTGGAAGTTACTGACCTCATCAGGTTAATCGGTTCACTAAGTTGGGCTTCGCTATCATCACTTTCGTGTGCCATGAGCTCTCTTCCAGGGACAAGTAGACATGTGTGTCATGTGCCAAAGTCTCACACAGCACTCAGGAATTCTTCTGTCCCCACCTTCCTAACATGGGCATTACAGATGCATGCTTGGCTTTTTATATGTGTTCCAGAGATCTGAGCTCAGCTTCTCCAGATTGCACGTCAAGGACATTACTGAGTAAGCTTTTCCACCAAGGTGTCTCCCCAGCCCAGGAATCTGTATGTCTGATGAGGTAGGGTGGCCTGGTGTGTCTGTCCTTCCTCCTGCTGTGCCCCTGAGTGAGATAACGATGTAATCTGTATACATTGTAGAGCTGCACTGTTTACCTGGGTTATCTACATATTTGTCAATTCAATATTTTTAAAATCGGCCACATGTCCTCCGAGATCCCATGAGTCAGTGTTGCTTGGCAACAATGCCACCCTGTGGGTTTGTTACTCCATGACACATATCCAAGGACAAAGTGACTTGACGATGCATTTCCAGACTGCGTGAGTGACACACACGACAGCATGCCATTGTTACCTGCTTTAGATCTGGTGTGCGCAACCACACAACCAGGTGAGTAAGAGAACTTCTTCACAGCCCATTAGCCTGATGGGATGAAAACCTGACCCTCAGGCTGTGGAGTTGCTCAGTGGAAAAAGTATTTGCTGTATACGTTTGAGGACTTGTATTTGGATCCCGGAATCCATGTAACAGTCAGATGTGGGAGCCACGGGCAGTCACTCAGGAGGTAGAGACTGGGGATTCTTTGGGGTAGACTGTCTCAATGAAGTGGACAACAGCCAAGGAAGACATTCTACATTAACCTTGGGCTTCCAGATGCAGACATAAAAAAGTCCACCAGCACATACATACTTACAAACATGCATACAAGTAAACAGACATATACAACCAAACAAATACATACAACAGGCACAGACACCTGACCTTCCAGCATACAGGACAGACAAACTTCAGGGAGGCACTGGTAAAAAAAAAAAAGTCCATTAATTAATGTTTAAAGTGAATTCTCTAAATACTTGTTTTGTATGTGTGGGATGGGCACGAGTACACACTCACAAGAGTATGTCTGGAGGTCAGGAGACTTGTGGAAAGCCTTCCTTCTGCCACATAGATCCCCAGGGATCGACTCAAGTCATCGGACTCAGGGGCAAGTGCCTTTACCTGCGGATCCTCTCACTTAAAGTGAATCTCAGAGACAGTTTCTTCCTCCAATTTAGAAAATTACTGTAACCTCGAATCGATGGACTCCCAGGATCCCACCTCTGATTTTCCCTGCAGATTTCTGAAGGTGTCAACACCCCAGCTTCAGAAACTGGAAAGACAAGGAAGACGCTTGAACAAAGAATGACAAATGTTTCTTCCAAAACTGTTGAGGGGAACTGTAAGGCAAGTTGCATCAGAGCCCCCAAGCAGAAGCAGAAAGTGTGTGTGTGGGGGTCTCATTTGCATGTGTGGTGAGCCCAGGGGCAAGCCAGGTGCTCTGTGTCCCTATTCCCTTCATTATTCTCCTGAGACAGGGTCTCTCACTGAGCCTGGAGCGAGTCTGGTGGTCAGCAAGCCTCAGCAACCACTTGATCCACCTCACACAGTGTTCGAGCTAGGTTTTTTTTATATAGATGCTGGGGCTTGGAACTCAGGTCCCCACGCTTGAGCAACAAGTGCTCTTCCCTATTGAGCCACTCCCCCTAGCATCCATACAAGAGAAAAAACTGGGGCTTGGAGAAAACTTGATAAGTAAAGGGTTTGGTACACAAACATGAGGACCTAGGTTTGATCCCCAGGTCAATGTCAAGGAGCTGGGAGCCTAATTCTAATACTGTGGAGTCAGAGACAGGGGGATTCCAGGGTTTTGCTGGCCAGTCAGCCTAGCTGAATCAGCAAGCTCCAAGTTCAGGTTCCACGAGAGACCCTATCTTCAAAAACAACCATGTAACAAACCAAAACACAGGTTGAAGAGAACACCATTTGTCTCCAGGCCCGGCATGCAAGTGCATACATACATGCACACACACACACACACACACACACACACACACACACGCACGCACACATATAGACTTCTGCACATGTACGCATACAGGCATGAGCATACATAAACAAATACACAAACATACACACAGGCGCACACACAATGGAAAATCAATCATTCTTAAGCTCTTTTCTAGAAAATACTTTTAAAAAGCAAAGGCAAAGAAAGAAAGAAACCAAGCCACCTGCCCAACATCTGAAGCCTTTCGCTGTCAGTGGACCTTCAGAAAGGAACCACTCACGGAAGCCGTTCCAGCTTGCAAGTCATTGTCATGGTCACGGCGAGAAGAACGTGAAAAGGAGGGTGATGTGATTAAACAGAAATGACCTTCATTGTAAATTCTATGAAGACATTTGACTGCTCAGAGCAAAATTCAAAGCGAAATTCTAGCCAGCCATGGTCGTGGTTTCTAACATGATCCTCTCTCCGTGACGTGGGTTCTAGGCGTTGCAGTTTGAGTGTATACTGCCTGCCATTTCTCTGTGCTGAGCTCCAGAGCACAGGATGGCATGGCTCACCTGGATACATCTCCCTGGGGGCTCTGAATGCCCCAGTGGGTCCTCTGCTCAGGTCCAGAGCGTGAGCCAGTGACTTCAGGATTTGCACCTCCACCTCTGGCCTGCAGATAAGGCTCCTTGAGCACGCCCTTTGCTAAGACCCAAGGAGGAGCCAGGCAAGGAGGAGCCACAGCAGACGACAAGCCTACTTCTGGATAAACAATGACCAATTGTTTTTTCTGGGTTGGTGTTCTGCCCCCCTTTTGCTCCCCCCATACTGCCTTTGAGCTACAGGTCACCTGCAAGTCTCAAACAGCACCTCCATACTCAACAAAACATCAGCTGATTTCTCCTGAGCTCAGAGACTCACAGGCCTTCAACAGAAACAGCCGCTCAAGCGCTGCTTTTCAGCGGGTGTGTTTCAAGGCTTCTTCACTCCTGAGGTCCTCTCTGTCTTGTTATCTTTTATGGTTGCTACAGAGAATAGGATGGGCATAGGAAGGTAAATAAGATACATACTGCATTTACGTGTGCACTAAGAAGTTTTTAAATAAGGGCTGGAGAGATGGCTCAGCTTTAAGGTTAAGAGCTTGTACTCTTCCGGAGGCTCTGAGTTCAATTCCCAGCACCCATATTGGGGTGGCTCACAATTGCCTATAACTCCAGCTCCAGGTCACTTGATATCCTCTCCTGGCATCCACAGGCACTGACCCACAGTCACACACATGTACACACAGCTAAAAAGAGAAAAATCATTTAAAAATAATGAACAGCCGGGCAGTGGGTTTCACGTGCCTTTAATCACAGCATTTAGGAGGCCCAGGCAGGCAGATCTCTGTGAGTTCAAGACCAGCCTGATCTACCAAGCAAGTTCCAGGAAAGCCAGAGCGAAATAATGAAACCCTGTCTCGAAAAAACAAACCACACCAAACCAAAAGCAAAGAGCCATTTGATGGATTATTTTGGGACTTGATAAAATGTCATCATCTGTCACAGTTGTGGGTTCGACCTTAGCACTTCATTGATGATGGCCTTGATTTACTGACTTGTTTTGCTGGAAAATGTATTTAATCTAATGGCAGCAGGAGAAAGGGAATTTGCCCAGGAGGTATGAGAGGGCCTTCTAACCACCGTCTGCTCGGGCCCAGAGTGGCTGCTTTCCTAAACAGCTGTGTCTCTATTCCTCTGACTCACCCTCACAGCCGCCGAGGAGCTACGTGTTTTATTGGTATCCCTGGGGTTACTAATCTTACTATTGAGGATAGAATTTTGCATAAATTTTGTTTTTTCACTGTTTATATGCACGCATATTTTTAAATAAATGCAATTGGTAGGACAGGTGTGTAGTAAATCTTTTGTTGGAAAGAAAATACAATTTCTGTTGTATTTTTCCATCACTAGGTAATAATTAGGAACTTTCTGTTTGAAAAATATGGGTATAGGCCATCTCACGAGTGTTTGGGCCAAACAAAGAATGCAATCTATTTCTCATTTGTAAGTAAAATTTTGATTTGCTTCATTTTTGGTTTTGCTTTTGTATTATGAATTAGAGAAAGAAATCATGTTGAAAAACAAACAACAAAGCACGTAGCTACCATCTGGAGGCTGGAGTGGTACCAGGCATTTTAGGGCTGTCCGATTTTCAAGCTCCACCACTCATTACCGATGACGACCTGGACTGTCCCTAACTTAGCCCTGCTTCTCTCATCTAGCATGCTAAGTGATGGGGTTTGGATAAAATAACCCACGCGCAGCTTCTAGAAGGTTCCTGACACATAGGAAGTACTTGCACTATTTCTACTGTAGTATCTACAACGTGAATTTATTGTGATGTGTGGATTAAAGTTCCTGGAAGGCTAAGACAAGAAATAAAAGAACTTGAGAGAGAAAGAGAAAGAGAGAGCACCTGTTAAAGATTCCGTGGAGCCAAATGATTGAATTAGAGATGATGGGGAGCAAATGTTGCAAACCAGAGCCAGATTACCTTGGGCATTCTTTGCTCATTGATAGCCATCTTCTGCCCACACGCACACACATATGCAGCAGAACCAAAGCTTTAGGTTCAGGTAGCCAGCATGGTTCCTATGCCTGCTTCATAGTACATGCTTGCTTATTTGGTAGACCGCTCCCTTGCCAGCACTTGCCTCGTCTGTGGCATACTTCTTGGTGAACAGGGCCTGTGAAGATGGAACCTTTAAGTGACATTACCACTATGACCCACCAAAATAGCTTGGCCAGACTAACAAACTGGTGGGGGCACATTTTTCTCTGTGTCACCAGGCTCATCGCATGGTGTCCAGGGGACTTTCTGTGACTATCTGTTCTTGCCACCATCCATTGTTCCATGCTAAGGGCCTTTGGGTAGCAGAGATGCGCCCTTCCCTCTGGAAGCCACGTTGGTGAGGAGAAATTCTTACCATGGCCCCATGGGAGGCCCAAACCCTTAGCTGCTCTATTACTTATTCGTGATGCTTTGTCACTGGCTATCTCATGGACCCTTTCCCAGGCGATTTTTATCCCCACAGATATTTATCATTTGGTGGACACAGTGGACCATGGTGGCATTTTCTGTCTGTGAAAGCTCCCTTCTTATCCTAGGAGGAACACGGTCTTTAAACACCCTTTGTTTCCCAAAGGCCCAGTGTTTCTAATTCAGGTGGTGCTGGTGCGCTCAGTCACTGTTCCCGGCTGTGGCTGCTGTTATCGGCTTCCCTGGGGCTGTTTAACTGCTCTTAGCTTGGACAAAAATGCTATTCTTTGCACGGAGTCTCTTAAGTAGCTGAAAAGTATTTTTTCCCCTCAAGTCTTGGGAAGCAAGGCATTATACTTCTTGGCTCTGTATCATGCAATTAGCTTCAGGCAGATGATTTGGAAGCCCCTCCCATTGTGTTGTCTAAACACTCAGCCCCTGCAGCAAGCCAGGAAGTGATTAATTTTGCTTTGAGACTTTCTCTTGTACAGAGAACTTGGTGGGACGTTCTCGCAAAGGCACAGCCAAGATATCCTTAACCCCGCAACTGACAAAGGTCTGATCTCCAAAATATATAAAGAACTCAGGAAACTAGACCGTAAAAGGCTAATCAACCCAATTATAAAATGGGGCATTGAGCTGAACAGAGAATTCTCAACAGAAGAACTTCAAATGGCCAAAAGACACTTAAGGTCATGCTCAACTTCCTTAGCGATCAGGGAAATGCAAATCAAGACAACTTTAAGATACCATCTTACACCTGTCAGATTGGCCAGTCATTCTTGACTCAGCCTGAGGAGCAGAGGTTGTCATCTCTCTGTGTGCTGGACAGTTCTGAGAGGCTTCGAGAAGCAAAGAGTTTCGGAGAGGCTGCGTCGGTGTAGACAAACCAGCTTCATGCGGGGACCTCCATCAGGGTAGTGGCTGGAGGAAAGAGACAATGAAACCACAGGAGGCAAATTGTACATCTTGCTCTCCAAAATATGACAAGAAGATGGGCAATCCCTTTTAATTCACATGAGTGGCAAACCCAGAAGACTGAGTTAGCCCCGATGGAGGCTCTATCTGTAAAACGATCTGTATTTAAAGATATGCCAAACAACGAGGCTTATTCAGGGCTGTATGGACAGATGGCACAGTGAGGTCAAGTCTTTAAAATATGCTTAAGCATGGTGATTGAATATGTTAATTAGAAGTAACAACCTGCCTCACATTAAAAAATATCATTGCTAATTATTAAGTTGCACACGTGTGCGTGTCTCTGTAGATGTGTGTGGAGAGAGTGTGTTTAAACATACTTACTCTCTGGGGCTGAGAGCACCTTCAGCTCTTCCAGAGGACCTAAGTTCAGTTTCTAGAACTCCTGTTAGATGCTCAGCATCACCTATCTCTCCAGCTCCAGGCACCGTCGTGATGTCTTCTGGCCTCTGAAGGTAGCCACATGTGGACTTGTATGCACATGCACATTTGCACACACACGCTAAAATAAAATTACCTGCATACTATTACACAGGAAAAAAGTTAACTCCCTCAGATCAATGTTGGTTTAATCAAATTTTATTGTAACGTGGAACAAGTCTCTCAGGCAACTGGGGAATGCCCCCATTTAAGGGGTGCAGTGTAACCTAATGTGCTGAAAGTGTCCCCAGAATTAGGCGAAGGGAAAACACTAGCTGTCATAGTGATGTTCCATGCTGGGGCATTTGTGCTAAGCAGCCACAAATTCAACATGGAACCAGAGCACTGGAATGAGGTAACTTGTTACATTTTACAAAATGTCAATTTCATCTAGAGAGTGCCATAGTTTTTAAGCTTATCAGCAGCAATAATTTATCTACCAGAGCTGCAGAAGAACAGGGCAGCCTGGAGTAGACCCACATTCTCACAAGGGTAAGCAGGAGAGCTACAAGAGCCAGGGATAAATGGGCCAGACTTCTGCAAAGCTCTTTGCTCTCCCCAGCATCTTTGGACTCTGAGAAGCCTGGCAGAGAGCAGCTACCGGGGTTCAGAGGACAGTGGAGCTTGCATAATCACACAAGGCAGGCACACGGATACTGGCAGTTGGGTCTGCCAAGGCAGATGGGTAGAGGAGCCAAGGTCCCAGAGCTTGTCAGCACAGATGTCCCCTCAAGGCTAATTCTGAATGCCCTGCAGGATCATGATAAGGAGAGGGCAGGCGGGTAGAAACTGAGAGGTGGAGGAGGGTCAGGTGGCTTCATTAGTTCAAGGACATAAAAATCAGATGAGAATCCTCGCAGTGCCCAGTACCCTTGGCTTGACAGGGGCAACTATGCAGTTGAACAACCCCAGCTCATGTGCACCCCGCTCTCTCTCCCTCTTTGGTTTTCAGGTTCATTTACACTGCTCCAGCAAGATGCCCTAGACTGAGTAAGCAACAGCAATCTATAGCTCTCAGTCCTAGAGACAGCGAAAGCCAAGATCAAGACACCAGCAGACCTGGTCTCCTGAGCACTGTCTGGTTCAATTGTCACCTGCTGCTGTATTCTCACATGGTGTGTGAGGTGAGCAATGTTCTTAAGCATCTTTTATGAAGACATGAGTTCCATTGATGAGAGCCCTCATGATGTCATTGCTTCCTGAAGTTACATTCCCCTTGGTACCAAGTGTCAGCCTATGAACTTGATGGACACCGACAATCAGACCATGGGATAGATTCCTCAGTGGAGAGATCTGCTGGCCCGTCATTGCCAGGTCTGTCCTTTTTGCAATTCCTTTTATTATGTGCTCTCACCCAATCCAGCTTTATCTTCCCCTAGCGGATCTATAATTACATCAGCACCATTTATCAAATAATACATCTTACCTGACAATTTGTGCTTTCAAACGAAACCGTTATCAAATGCTAAATGGATAAATAAACAGGTCTGTATTTCTGGATTTATAGTTAATCCTGCAAATTCACCTGTGTTTACTGAAATAGAGTTTGATTCACAGTATTTGCAGGATATGCACCGTTCATCCAGCTCCCCCACTTCCTGCAGGTCAGCTCTGTCAAAAAATGCACCTAACTTCATGTATTTGTTGCTTTTAAGCCCATCAGCTGTATCTCCTCCCCAAAGCATTAAGATGATGACAAACCTTCAGCTCCTGAGCTTTTGTGGGGAGAAGGGGGAGGGGTTACATCCAAACTGTGGCGCCTTGCTGTCCTCTTGTGATGCAAGGAACATAGGTAGAGGAGGGACTTAGGCTAACAAGGTTTTCAATGTGACCTTTTCCCAAGAGGCCTCTTACCCTGAGATCTTTAGTAAACACTGGATAATTTAGTCTTTCTGCCTGGGGCAATCAGTTTCAAACGGTCTTATAGTTTATGATGTCAGCTCACTGGTTCCAGGAAGGTGAGTGACATTCAGAGGCATCTTTGTACAGGGATGAAGTGCAGGCTATTGTCTGATATGAGCATTGCAGGCTTAGGACCAGAGCTGACTCATAGACAACTGTCTCATCCTGGGGTCAGTTTTTACATCATCTTGATACGTGTCGGAGTTGTGCTCAGACAGCTGTAAGAAACAGGATCTGATGCTTCATGTTTCAAAAGTGCCTTAAGCCAGCTTCAACAGGTAAACAGCAAACGCTGGGCCCTGCTGGAGTAGTTGGTCCAGCTATTCTTCCCACACAAACTCTGGCAAGCCGAAGCAAAAGTTTGGAGTAGAAAATGACTAACAGCCCAGCCTGCCTGCAAGGTTGTGTTTCTGGTAAGCATTGTACCAAACAGGAAGTAAAACGTAGAGATAGAACCCACTCATAGAAAAAGATGAATATAAACAATGGGAGAAAGAGGCCTTGATAAGACTCTACCTTCCTGGTGACTCAGCCAGAAAGGCTAGGGGCTGGTGCGTTAGCATTATAAAACATGCGTACATCACCAGTTGACCAGCCTGCCATTCTAGGCTGCCTCACAGCCTTGCACAGTCATTAAATAAGCTGCCCTTTTTTTTGTCACTTGGAGTCTCCAGGGCTCTTAATTATGAAGCAGTGATTTTTATTTCTTATGTAGTCATCCATGGCCACAAACGGGGAGTCAGCAACCACATAACATAGCTCTTCACCACATGCCTGGATAGCCGTCTTCATACAATGATGCTCTGTCCATGAGCTGAGTGTCCCTTACCATAGTGAGGGGGACTCTCACCATATGGATTTAGGCACAAGCTATTAGATAATAATAGGGAGGGTGGCTTTGTGTACACACCCATGTGGCATAGGAATGACAGGTTAGGTAACTTGACAAAGGGGGTACCCAGATAGCTGATAAAGCAGTGTTTCAGGGTCTGTGAGGATGCCTCTGTAGGAGATTGGCGGTTGTGTCAGGATGCTAATGAAGGAAGATGACCCTAAGTTGTGTCATATTGACAGCTGGAGCTCACTAGGACACATTGTCACCTAGATATCAGAACCCCCTGCCCGTCCCCCCAAATTCCAATGAACAGAGACAGGAATTGGACCTTTAAGCCATTCTTCATGCTGAGTCAATAATCTGAGAAGTCAGGGAACTCACCTCTAGATACTTTCCTTCCTTCTCCCATCTCTAGCCTGTATACCTTACAGGGACTAAGAACAAAGGCTGTCATCTTTCCAAAGTTCAGTCCTGTCCCTATGGTCACGCTGGTGGTCTCCTCTCTGAGATCCAAGGAGGAGTGCTTTTCTCGTGTCATCTCCTGCATTTCCTCTCCCTATGTCCCAGACTCTCTTACTTCAAAGGCTTCTCAGCCTCACATTCCTTCCAAGGTGACATCTAGGTTAAAGGTTAACTCAGTTCAAACTGTTAGCAACAAGCACGCCTGGTCATCCACTCCTGTAGGAGGCACCGTTTAGAGAAACACTGGAGGAACCAGGCTTGTTAAACACACAAGCCTATTTCTTCACAAGGATTCCTGTTCACCCAGAAGGCTGGAGTGGATGTTGTCTAACAACCTGGTGATCTTTTTGCTGTTCTATGGAGCCAGCCTTCCTGAATCCCTGAAATTCTGGGATTGTCTCTAAATGTACCAACCTTGCTTTTGGGTTTCTGTAATTCCACTTCTGGCTAACTGTTTTGTTTGCTGAAGTATTTCAAACCAGGATATGGTTTTGTGTTTAAAAGTTCACACAAGGAGGCTCGGGATACACTGGGATTCTGATACCCGGTGTTGTTACCTGTGGCTAATAAAAGCTTTCTATTGGCTTTAACCAACGTCCAAGTGGTCTACTTTGGTGCATACCCACAAAAGAACTTGGTGCAGAATTCATACATTTGATAGGGATTCCTAGCCCAAGGGGAAGCGGTGCCTCCTTACCGTGTTTTGTATGTAAGCATCTCCTGCTTTCTTTTCATTGTATTTTTTCCCTAGATGCACTGAGGCTGAGTCATTTCCCGTCCACCTTAAACAAACTCCAAAGATATATTTTCAGCCTTAGAAATCCATGAATTAACCCAAAAACAGTATTCATGAAAAAAATGCCATATTTAGTTCATCTTTCTTTAACATTTGTATGGTAAAGGAAAGCAAGTGAAGTTATTTTTGCAAAGTAAATTGCTTCATGGAGCCCTTTAAAGATTTAAGAGTTTCAATGCTTTGGGCATCATAACTGTGGTTAAGATTTATCAAGTAATTACCAGTAAGCCTATCACTGTTTGTTTAAGAGTGCTCGAGCTGCCAGTGTAACTACTAATTTTCAACTTAAGTACATTTTGTATGCATTATTTTCTGAGGTAAAGTATTGGCTGAGTTAGTTGCTGTGCCTGTAGAAAAACAGAATGGAAATAATATGGTTTTGATCAGGATTATGATGTATTAGCCACCTCGTGTTCATTACAACAGCCTAGAGAAGTAGCTAATTGTATGTACACTTGACAAACAAGGAATCTGAGGCTCAGGGTGCGTAAGACAGCTGTCCCATTTCATAGGCAGTAGAAGAGGAGTGAGGGGGGCCACCACTCCTGCCCCCCCAGTCCTGGTTATTTCTCTATCTTTTCTGGATCCCACCACTTCCCGTAGATTCTCAACCCAGCATGTTGCCTACCGTTACCATTTCAGCCACGTCATATTGAACAGCACTTCATGAATGTCTCGTGTTCCTTTAGAGTATTAGCCTTTTGTTTAAATAGCAAACAGCCTTCAAATGTACAGGGAGTGGGAAAGGAGATACGGTCCTGTGGTTAAGAGTACTGGCTGCTCTCACAGAAGACGTCAGTTCAGATCCCAGCACCCACATGGTGGCTCACTCTCGTCTGTAACTCAGTCCCAGGAGACCCTATGCCTTTTTCTGACCTCTGCAGACACCTGGCATCCATGTGATATTTACACATAAAAGCAAATAAATCATCTGGAATCAGTGAAGTCAAGCAGCTGGGCACATCTGTGAGAGGTTTTCTTGATTTGCTCCCTTGAGGCGGTAAACCCACCTTAAATCTGGGCCATGCCTTCTGGTGGCCGCCCACAGAAAAGGACACAGAAGAAGGAAGTATCTGGCTTTTGCCTGCTTGCCCTCACTCTAGCTGGCAAGTTCATCCGTCCTGCTGCGAAGGCGTTCCTTCTCTGCTGTTAGGACCTACTTCTTTGGGATTCCAATGTAGACTGGAGTCCAGCTGAGACATCCAGCCTCGTGGACAAAACGACTGGATTCTTGACCTTTCCGTCGTGAGACAGCCACTGTTAGACTAGCCCAACCACAGCCTGTGAGCCACTCTAGTAAATTCCATATATGCAATAATAAAAGAAGAGTGAAGCACATCTCTACAGAGGAGAGACGAAGTAACGGAGAGCACAGCCTCATCAAAGTTCACAGCTGTCCACTTTTGTGGTTCTCTGTCTGACCCTCCCACCACATCTGGTCTAGAGCTTGGACACAGGGACCAGCGCACAAGAGATCTCTGTAACCTCTGATGCTGTGGCAGGAAAATTGCCAGCTTGCGAGTAGGGTGAGTGAGGTTGAAGCTCAGACATCCAGTCTCAGAGTCGGCCGCTCCTCTGTGTCCCCTCCAGGTCGCACCGCACCGTAAGAAAATCAAGTCTTTAAATGGCATCTGTAAGGCTCAACGGGACTCAGCTTTCCCAGGAGCCGTTAGCTCTTCTGCTTACTTTATGCCAAACTTGTCAGCGTCTCTGCCTTTCACCTTAAGAGGAGGCCTGCTGTTTCAGGAATCTTCATTGGATGACCATTGGGGAGGTCTGTTGTTTGAAGAGTCTTCATTGGCTTTTCCTGCACTCCCCCCCTCCGCCCCCAGACCAAGTTTCTTCATTGCTCAGGCAAGCATCCCATTGTCCATGGGTCTCTTCAGTGACCTCCTCACAGCTGTAACTGCTCTCCCAGAGACCCTCCCTTCCCATCTCCTTCCTCTTCGATACCACTTCACATTCTGCTTGTCTCTCTCATTATAGTCTGCTCCATTCTTCAGAACATGAACTCCACAAGCCCAGATCTTTTCATTCTCTACTCTGTTTTCTGCTTTCTGCGTCCCCCAAACAGCAATTGTCCCACAGCAGGGACTCCAGAAACAGTTTGAATGAGAAAACAGAATCAGAAATTCCAAGAATATGCCATTTTCCTTCTCTGGCAGCCTGTACTTTATGTGTATGTGTGTATGCATGGGGGTAGGCTCACATGGGTGTGCATGTGTGGGGGTATGCTCACATGAGTGTGCATGTATGTATGTATGAGTGTATGCTCACATGGGTGTGCATGTATGTATGTATGAGTGTATGCTCACATGGGTGTGTATGTGTGTGGGGGTATGTTCACATGGGTGTGTATGTGTGTGGGGAGGTATGTTCACATGGGTGTGCATGTGTGCGGAGTACGTTCACATGGGTGTGTATGTGTGTGGGGAGGTATGTTCACATGGGTGTGTATGTGTGTGGGGGTATGTTCACATGGGTGTGTATGTGTGCGGGTATGTTCACATGGGTGTGTATGTGTGTGTGGGTATGTTCACATGGGTGTGTATGTGTGTGTGGAGGTATGTTCACATGGGTGTGCATGTGTGTGGAGGTATGTTCACATGGGTGTGCATGTGTGTGGGGAGGTATGTTCACATGGGTGTGCATGTGTGTGTGGGTATGTTCACATGTGTGTGTATGTGTGTGTGGGTATGTTCACATGGGTGTGCATGTGTGGGGGTATGTTCACATGTGTGTGTATGTGTGTGTGGGTATGTTCACATGGGTGTGCATGTGTGTGGGGGGAGGTATGTTCACATGGGTGTGTATGTGTGTGTGTGGGTATGTTCACATGGGTGTATGTGTGTGGGAGGTATGTTCACATGGGTGTGTATGTGTGTAGGGGTATGTTCACTTGGGTGTGTATGTGTGTGGGGGTATGTTCACATGGGTGTGCATATGTGTGGGGGGAGGTATGTTCACATGGGTGTGTATGTGTGGGGGGGTATGTTCACATGGGTGTGTATGTGGGGGGAGGTATGTTCACATGGGTGTGTATGTGTGGGGGGGTATGTTCACATGGGTGTGCATATGTGTGGGGGGAGGTATGTTCACATGGGTGTGTATGTGTGTGGGGGTATGTTCACATGGGTGTGTATGTGTGTGGGGGTATGTTCACATGGGTGTATATGTGTGTGTGTGTTCACATGGGTGTGCATGTGTGTGAGGATATGCTCACACAGGTACAAGTATGCACGGGCACATGTTTGTATATGTGTACGGAAGCCAGTGTTGTTCTGAGGGTGATAACCATTTTAGTTTTTCTTTTTTTAACATCTCTCATTAGTCTGGAGCCTCTGAAGTAGCCAGGCTGACTGGTCAGTGAGCTCTAGGGATCCTCCTGCCTTCACTTCCCCCATACTAGGATTAAACACACATACCACCAAACCTTGTTTTTTATGTGGGTGTTGGGAATTAAAACTGAAATCCTTGTGCTTGCTATGGAAGCAGGCACTTTACTGAGCCAGCTTCCCAGCCCCACTCCACATCCTTTATTAATATACTTGACAGGAAGAATGTGATGAACAGTGTTGAAGGCAGCACACTGGAGAAGAGGAAAATTGCATTTACAAAACAAAATCATGACAGCAACTACAAGCAAGGGGAACTTCTAAAAGAACTTTATGTTTTGTACATGCTTTGGAAGTCTCATTTTGACAACAAAGCAAGACCCATTTCCAACCACATTTGTTCTGGGAAGGCGTTGTCCACCCTCTTTCTCTAGAAGGTTTCTTCCATCTTTAGGTTTTGTACAACTTTCTCTCTGGACACTTAGGGAACATACCTAGTTCCAGAAGGCCAGCGGCCGCACTCTGAGCTAGTCAGACTCAGCAGATGGCTCCAAGCTTGCTTCATTCACCTGCCGGTTAGTTGTTACCTCCGAACCAAAGCACTCCCTCGGGAAGAGCTGAGGGAGAGGCAAAGAGGCTCATGACACTCACTAGAAACACAACTCAGCAACCTCATTAAAATTATAAGACACAGAATTCCCCCTCCCTTGCTTACATAAGCTTTGACCAGTTATTGGGGGGGGGGCAAGGAATATCTTCAGGGCAGCCACCTCATCTGCACAGGGAAGTACGGAGATGATCTTCTATGAATTGTCATCATTGCTGGGGAGGGGCTTTTCCCTCAGACAGATGCCTGTGTGACTCAAGTTCCTGCCAGTAATTCTTTTAACCGTAGATTCACCAAGTGCGACTTGGATGGAACTGTGTCTGATGGAACTGTCCTTGCTCTATCTGTGTTTACCAGGGATATCTTCAACAGGAAATACTGCAAATGTTCCCTTTTCCAGGTCCACGATACCCATAAGCGTTTTCACGCAGGCCTCAACTGGGAAGGACCCCTTCATTGGTCAGAAGGAGTCATGTGCTAGGTTAAAAGTCCTGAGGTATGAATAAGCTTCTGGTATGTTCTACTGACTTTTTCTTAAGTGCCATTGGTTTTTCAAACCCTACGAAGCCTTGAAATCATGTGGCTTTCTCTCCTCTGGGAGATATTGGGCCCATCCCTGGCCTCTTAGGGCCTCGACTTCCTCCTGCACAAACATGATCACACGCATATCTCAGAAGAGTCCGGAAAGCTGAAGGAGTCGATGAGAACAGCACTTCCTGGGAAGAAGCTGTCTGAACAGGCCAAATGCTGATCAAACTTCAGTGCTTCCAAGAGGCTGGCATCCCACGACAATTCATCTTGGATGATCGTTAGCCCGACTAAGAGGCCTTTACTTCGCCTCTTCTGGGTCAGACCTGACATCCTGCTACGAGCCCAATTTAACGTCCTGACAAACACACAAAAACCTGTTGGGGTGTGTTATCTTAACCAAACCCTACTTTTCCACCAGTCAAAGAGCTAAACAGGTTATCAGACAGAATCCAAGGCCAATAGCAGAGTAGAACCCATCTTGCTGTGCCCCGCCTTGGTTCTACCAATGTAGTTTCAAAAATGCTTTGGTTTATAGCATTCTTTTTTCAGATACTGTAAAAACCCTACAAAACTGCATCCATATGAGAACGCTGCATTTGGCATAACCTCAACCTAGATTCCCAGGTCATAATCGCTCCTGTATTCTCCAGTATAAACCAGGCCTCTTGTATCTTTGAGATGAAAGCTGTTTCTTTGGATGGCATTACACAGATGGAAGGATTCAGTGTGGCAGAGAGGGAGAGAGAATACTGAGAATCCTCTGGAATTCCCACGGTGACTCATTTTCTTTAGGTTGCACAGAGGTTCATGATTTCTGCAGTCCATGAAAGAAGTGATTTTATTCTCAACTGAACAAGTAATAATGTCCCAGAGTCAGAAAACACATAGAAAACTCGTCATCTACTGAATCTTAGATTCAACGTAAATTTGAGTTTCCAAGGCTTTCCCTGGTTGTGATTAAAGATCTAGATCCTGCTGCTTGGGGTCATGTGACCAAGCACAGTGTGAGTGTGTGTATGTGTGTGTGTATGATTGTGTGTGCAATTGTGCATGATCGTGAGGGTATTTGCATAAGTGTGTGATGTGTGACTGTGTGTGTATGAGTGTGTGTGTGCTTTTGCTCTCTGCCACTCTTCTTTTCCTTTTTAATTAACTGTGAGCTGGAGACAGCAGAGCCATCACACCTATCAGTAGGAGAGAGACCTTGCCACAGACGAAAATACTTTATGACGAACAGAACACTGTCTGTAAAACCAGGAAAATCAGTGTTAGCTAAGAGTGCTAAAAAGAATTGTCAGTTCGACAATTCTTGGCATAAAACTCAAAGATCTAAAAGAGAACTGAAAGCCAGGCTTGGTGGTGCACACTGCAATCCCAGCGCCCAGTGCCGAGGGATGCAGGGAGAGGAGGAGCCTCTAACTCTCTGGCCAGCCTCACTGAATCAGAGGGTGTAAAACACAGGGGTGACTGGCTACAATCTCCCTGGTCCTCTTGAGAATCAGTACTTTCCAATATGTGTCCCTGTACGATGGGATTTTTCACAGGCCAGAGCTCAGAGAGACTCGGAAGACACTGCCTTGCTTTGAGGCCACCATGCTGGTTAGACGCCCGCATCCGATTAGATTAGTGCGAACAGCTGAGTCCTTGACCCTGTTAGAGGGCCCCGCTGCTGGGAAGCAATGAAGAAAGCCCTTCTGACTTTCGGAAGGGAGTTACGGGCTGAGCTTGTTAGGATAGCTGGGCCCTCCAAACCTGCCTCCCCCCCCCCACCCCCCGTATCTGGACCTGCAGAAGGACTGAGTCTCTTTCCCTGTAAGCTTACTCTATCTGGATGACACTGACTCGGGATCCTTTCTGGCACCTTGGCTAGAAACAGTTCTTCCCATCTCCAAAGTCTCCTCCCTTTCCCTCCTGCATTGTTCTGGATTGTTTTTTGTTTCTGTGTTAGATTACAAGAGTGGGCCAGGCAGGAACTCTGCCATACCTGATGCCTTGGCAGGCCGTGGGTAGACTCAGCATTTCCAGCTAGAAGCACCCTCCCTGCTTGCACCACTGCTTCCTGTGTCCAGTCTCTTCTGGTCTTCAATGCATGGGCGGAAAGTTGGCATGTGTTCGCAGAGCCAATTAATACGTTGCAATTAATCTTCTGATCCCAAGGATGCTAAATCTAACAGTCTACCCTGGAGCTGTTTCATTATCTAGTTAGAAAGGCAGCAGTCTACCTAGATAATACCTTCCCTGGAAATGGATGACCTCTCCTTGTGGTGAGAGATGGCTCTGACCATCTCCAAAACCTTCCATGACTTGGTCGGGTCAGCATTCTCATTCGGTAATGGATAGAAAAGATAAGATGTCCGCAGCCAATTCTGTTTCTAAACTAAATAATAATGTGGAAGGGAACCGAGTTTCATAAGCCAAGCAAGTGTATTCAATTATTTTCCATAAAATATGGTTATAGGCTGAGATCCAAATTAAAAATTCAGGCTACCATAGATCATGGGAAAAAGATCAAGACTCCTGTTAAGTAATGGGAGTAAGTTAAATGGTGTTCTCCTACCAGAATACAAGACTAGTGGGAAGAGATGGAGAGGAAATTGCTGTAATTGGGCCAGCAGGACAGCTCAATAGGTAAAGACACATGCAAGCCTAGCAACTTGAGCCCATGTGTGGGAAGGAGAGAATTCCACTCTTGGAGTTAATACTTGTGTATATACTCCACAAGGCACCCATATATACACATCATGCATGCAGGCACACAGAATAATAATGCATAAATCATTTTTAAAGTTTAAATTTTGTCATAATAAAGAACTACAGCAAATAAGAAATAAATATAGAGTCATTCTCACCAAATTAGATTTCCAGGATCACTAGGCCCTCCCCTGCAGCTGGTGTTGGTGAGAAGAACAAGGAGATGATCTGTATGCATGGTTGCCATGGATATCATTTATCTGCAGGTTTCTAATATGTCTGTGGCACTCACAAAAAAAATGTCTGAAGACTGCCCTGCATCCACGGAAGATTTTTAAGAAATGAAAACAATCCCGCTCCTCATGCGGTCCTGACAGAGACACCAGCTTTGATCTTTTTTCTCCAGGTATTGGCTCCCAGTACTGCATGGCTCCTCCTAGTCACCGGGACACTCACTGTTTCTATAAACACACAGACATCTTTGATTTCAGAAACACTGACAACAAAATAGACGAAGGAAAATCAAAGCTTGTGTTAAGTAATGCAAAGAAATTAAATGTGGCCCACCATAAGTCTTTGCTAAGGGAGGCCAGGACCATTTCCACTGTTCATGTGGCTGGATTTGGAACCCACCAGGAGACTGAGGCACACCCCTGCTGTGCAGTCACTGGAAGCATCCCCAGGGGCTATGAACTGATGGAGAAACCAGCTCTGAACATAGGTGGTACAGGCCAGAACCTGAAAGATTAGCTTTAGCTAATCTACAGTTAGTAGTCAGTTGTCTCTGATTCCCGCTTGGCCCAGACTCTGAACTGCCTTGCGACACTGCGCTCTCCTATGAAAGCCTGGGGTCAAGGGGCCATGGACTGAGCCCTTTAAAACTACCCAAAAGAGCTGGGCAGTGGCAGCTGCACGCCTTTAATCTCAGCACTTGGGAGAAAGAGGCAGGTGGATCTATGTGAGTTTGGGGCCAGCCTGGTCTACAGAGCAAGTTCCAGGACAGGCTCTAAAGCTACACAAAGAAACCCTGTCTCAAAAAACCAAATCAACCAACCAAACAACCCCCCTCAAAAAAAACTGCACAAAAGAAAACCTTCTCTTAAATTGTGTTTCCTGGATTTACTATTGTCATAGTGATACTAGCAGTAGGGAACACAGGTACACTGGGGGTAGCACAGGATCTCCCTGTCCTGCAGCAGAGGCAGCTCTGCCTTCGTGTGCTTTTGTAACAGGGAACACAGGGCAGATGTCTCATTCCAGGCGTGGAACTGAGTTCAGAAGGTAGCCCTGGGCTTTCTGGGCCTTGTGGCTCTTAATTCCTGGACAGTAACTGGAAATGTGATAGTTAACTAAATTTTGGAGAAATATAAAGACTTGGAACTCTGTCAGACCCGGCCCTCAGTCTGCAGTTTGGCATTCACGAGAGAAAGAGCCAGGTCCCTGTCAGTCATTTCTATGAGGTGCATTTTTCCACATGGTCTCTGTCTTCTACCTGGAGCCAGCCAGGAAGGCTGCCAGGCTACTGCTGCCGTGGCTTCTTTGTCATGTAAGTCCCTGGAACCTCCTCCTCCACTGATTTCCAACACACCTAGCTCAGCTGCGTGACCAAGCAAGCCTCTCAAGTGTTCTCTGGAAAGTAACCTTCCAGTGCCCTGTGTCAGAAACTCACGCCCAAGTCTCTGTCAGTGGCATTGGAAGAAAGGGCTTTGGGGAGATAATTTGGCTTCAATGAGGGTGGAGGTCCTCCCCCAAGGTGACTTCTGACCACCTTGGCTTGCTTTTGGCCAGAGCCCCTCCCCTCCCCATCTCCTATTTTTCTGTTATTAACCTTTTATCCCCGACCCACTCCCACTCCTGCGCTTCCTTGTGGAATTGAGCCCAGCTTTGTACGGAACTCTTTCTCTGAAAAAAGTCAGTTTTTCCACTTCTCTTACGCTCCACCTGTTAATCCCAATGGGTGAGAATAAGACAGCCACCATGATATTTAGAGCCAAATTTGAAACAAGTTTTATTTTGTTAGGGTGCACCAGAGAGCTACTCCTAAGTCAGATTAGAGAGAGCAGCGAGGAGTCCATTTTTCCGGGCACTATTAAGAAGTAAAATCAAGAATAGTTCTAAGGCAGGTTTACAGAAGAGAGACAATGGGGCAATTAGGAAGGATAGAAAAATCTCAACAACAACAAAGAAGCCATCATCATGGGGTCACTGATTATGGAGGTGCAGGGTGTTCTCAAAAACAAGTCAAGATAGAGAGTTGGGGGCAGTTCAGGGTCCGGGAAACAGAAACTCACTCAGTACATGGGAACATTTTTAACAATATAATAAAATGGCTCCTGTCTTCAAAATGGAGTCAGGCAGGTTCCTCAAACCTCTGCTTTTTCTTTATCAATAGAAAGTGATTATAGAATCATAAGTAAAATGATTTTGTCTTGTCTTCCCTTAATTCTATTGCTATGGAAATTAACTTCCCAGAGTTATTTATTCATCTGTTTTCACCAAACACTTTCTACATCCATTTTCCTACTGTGCTGGAGAAAATGAATGACGCTCTCTGTCAGCTGAAGGCTGTCCTGTAATTTAGCATTCCCCCGTCTGTGGTTGTTTATCATACAAATTAAAGAGGAGGCCAATGACCTTTTAGAATAAAAACTCCAAATCAAGGCCCCACCCTTAGTTTTTAAAGCAGCATAAGGCTGTGACAGCCAATGGGCTTTGGTTATTTTAAATCCCCCTCCTGCCCCAACATTAGCCTTTGTCTTCCTTTCTAGTGTGTGAGAGAGATTTAACAACACTGTCATTTGGAATAAGAATCAGGACAAGTAAGAAAGGATGGAGCAACCGCCACAAAAGCCATCCTGGTGTCGAGACTAAAAGGAAAACTTAGGAATAATGATTAAATTTTTCCTGCTGGGTCAGGAAAAGCAGGGAAGGGTTCTTGAATGTGGCAAGGTCTTTATCTTCCTGCGTGAGCACAGCTCTAAGGGCCAGAGTCCTAGAAAATTAGAGTCCACTAATGCCACCGTAGGTCTGTGCTTCCTGGTCTTTTGTTTCTAGAAGTAGAAACATGAATTTCACAGATAGCAGAAAAATAAGTTTTAGAAAGAAATTTCACGGTAGCACAAAGCTTAAAGGGGGAATTTATTGCAGAAAGCAAGCAGAACTGAGGAGGAAGGGTCCTGAGCGGTAGCTGCACAGCATAGAAAAACACATACAAAGCTTAGTCTGGGGCAGTGGTTCTCAACCTTCCTATCGCTGTGACCTTTTAATACAGTTCTTCATGTTGTGGTGGTCCCATCTGTAAAGTTATTATGTTGCTACTTCCTAACTGTAATTTTGCTACTGAGTGGTGTCTCAGTTCTGTTTCCCAATGGTCGCTGTTAATCTCCTAAATTGAGAATGAGATCACTACCACAATTTAAAAGTCCAATTTGAAGCAAACTTTAATTAAATACTGGCCAGAGGGATATAGGCTATGGTCAGGCCCATCTCTGGGTTTCTAGAAAATTGCCTCAAGTCACATTTTGCAGGGGCTTAATGAGGCCAAACTCACAATTTACAGTTCCCATCAGGTCCAAGCAGGTCCAATCCGGTCCAAGCATACATCCCAATGTAGTTCTTATCTACCTACCTCCCACCTCCATCCAATCAGGGGCAAGCATGCATCATGACATACTTCCTGCCTGTGACCCTCCCACCTACATGTGCTCAAACACATCTGGTGTAGCTGGGTCAAACAAACTTGTTTAGGGAGTGAAAACCTGGGACTTGTTATCTCCCACAAACAACAGCCTCCAGCATTTCAGGAACCTCTGTCCTTGGGCTAAGGGTTTGTAAGTCAGAGGCATTTTTGATTTGCAGATCTCAATGGCATAATAATTAAAGCTTAAAATGTAACTTTGGCTCTGGCATAGAAACCCACAGGTCGAGAACCATTGGCCTAAGGCGTCACGGAAGCCTGTGACCCACTAACTGGCAGGCCCTGTCACCTACCCTCTGTCTCCAGGTTGATAGCCTCTGTCCCAATACAGCTAATCACACGGAGAAGGTTTGGATCCCTTCTCCTAGGAACATGGGGTAGTTGAGGAGTCTACAGGGCACAATTTCCATGGAAATCTAGAAGGATTGTGCCTAAACTGCTTTGGAAATATGAAGAGAAGGTCAGCACCCTGGCATTCCTTCTCCTTCTCAGGTCAGCCCAGGGGGTGCAAAGGCAAGAAACGTCAAGTCTCCTTGGCCTTATGTCTCCTCTGGAGTAGTTTAGTAGCTGCCTGGGCCCCCACAGAATCCTGTCATACATAAATTACTGTCTGGAGGCTCAGGGACAAATGTTTTATTCAGAAGCATTGAATGGAATTTTGCTTTATAGTCCTCTAGATGAGTTATATGCTCCTTGGAAGCAGACAGATAGTAAATCAACCTCTGGGTTTTGGGGGGAAAAATCCATTCCATGTCTAGAGACTAGAGATGGGAGGAACACTTCTAGTGGTCATTTTTGAAAACAGTGAGTTCATTTACTGGAGTATCTAAAATGGCGAGGGAAATATCACTGGTAAGTGCAGTAGATCACTTAATTGGACATGGGATCGGTGTTTGCAAGTTTAGCAAAAATCACATGTCTATGCCAAATCCAGAGTGAGCTTGGAACAAGCCGGTTCTCCCATCCCATCCAGAGCTCCTGCCTGGGAGTCAGGGAGCTGCTTGCATTCATGATTTCACAGAAATCACAGACAAAGATGGCTTCTAAGGGACCCTTGGATTTAAAATGGACTGTTCTCCTCCAACACAGCTCCTGAAAACTCACCATGGAGAACTGACACTGAAGGCAAGAAGTCACTCTGTTCAAAGGCAGGAGAGGAAAGCCCCACCACACTTGCAGAAGCGAGCTTGTGAGAGCCTTCCTTCTGGAATGACTAGTCCTCCTGAGAGCTGACTTGCCCGAGGTCTTCCTCAAGGGGCTTCTAAGGCAGCACTGAGCTTTGTAGTGGAAGTGGCCACCCTCTAGGCATACCTACCCACAGAACTCTACAGATAATGCAATCTAGAATCTGCACAGGCGTGCAATCTGTAAACACACATGCATTCGTGATACACACATATGCACGCTGTAAGTACTTCTCTCTTGTTTTGTAGAAGCTCTGCAGGCAATGCTGCACCAGGAAGAAAAGCATCCTGGGGTTGGAGATGCAGCTGAGTTGATGAAGAGCTCCATTATCAAAGTCACATAAAAAACAAAACAAACCATCAAATGTGCACCATTAGGTACGTACCAGCAGTCCCAGCACAGGGAAGGCAAAGGTGTGGGGATCGGAGTTCAAGGTCATCATCTGGCTATTGAAGGTCACCAGTGGGCCACAGTGAGTTCAAGAACAGCAGATATATGTAATCCTGTCTCAAAAATAATAAACTAACAAAAAGCATTCACTTGCTTTAAACAATTTTTAAAAAATCAACACTATCACCTTCTAATAAACCCATTACAAATAGGAACGGTGGCACACAAGGTCATGCCATGGCAAGGTCACAAGGTTATTTACTTAAACATCTATCTTGGCTCTGTCATCCTGTAAGGGGCCAGGTGAGCCTCACACAGGAATCTGCGAGTCTTCAGTAAGTCACACTGACTTTCTCATCCTCTGTTCTATAAGGTGTTAAATATCCTCCAATTATCACTAAAAAGAGGCATTCATGTAGATATGTTTTATGTCACCCCTCAGAGTCTAAATCATGTTAATTAATTTCACTAAAACTCCCAGTTAATCAGGCCAACACTGAGAGAGCCTGGTGATAGTATTTGAATCCCCTTTTCCTGCTCTGAATGATTAAAACGCAACCTGGGTTTGGACTCTGCTGTTTCCTAAGGTCAGAAGTCACTGGTGAATCTTAGCAAGAGCTGGGTGACTGACCTGGAGGACACAATTATCTTTATGGCTTCTTGACTGAGTGTCTGTCTTCATGACACATGTTCACTGTTTGTGCTGAAGGATTCCACTCCCCCTGCCTTACACTAAAGACAGAGGAATAAGAGGGGATCTCTAGAAATAAAACTTGAAGCAGGAGAGACATTTTACACCAAAATGAATGAGTGAAGCTAGTTTAAGAACTTTGAGTTCTACTGACTGTGGTAGCGCACACCTTTAGTCCCAGTACTTGGAAGACAGAGGCAGGAGCAACTCTGTGAGTTTAAAGCCAGCCGGGTCTACAAAGCAAGTTCCAGAACAGCCAGGGCTATTACACAGAGACCCCCATCTTAAAAACAACAGAAAGTCTGAGTTCTTTCTATTGAAGCCTATTCAAAACTCTTCTACCTCCTAAAATCCTAAGCTCTGTGTTGGATATTGTTGCAGAGACCTGTGGGACTTGTCTTCTGGTTTATCCTAAGGGGAGGTGGGAGACACTGACAAAGATTTGAGACTGTGGAACCCAGAGCTCCCAGCTCCAGGACCACAAGATGGCTCAAAGAGCAAGGTCAGGGAAGATATCCATTCAAAGCTTGTCTAGAGGTCAAGATGTGCAAACAAGGTCTGTTCCCAAGAGCAATCATGAGATTTGGGCTTTCCCTGAGGGTTGTGATGGGCGTGTGGGTAGATGTGAGTCCCATGCTGAAGCTGTTGGTCACTGGAGCTTTAAAGACAACAACCTCGGATCTACAACTCATCCAGAACACTGAGACTACACAATGCATTTAACTTGGCTCATCTCTGAGAAAGCACATGGGAAGAACTGCTCATAGTGAAGCCAGAGAGAAAAGAATACATAAAGAGAAGCTTGCAGCTAGCCAGCCCCTGGCACTGCTGGCCTTGGACTCAGCAGACCTCCTCTCTGGAGGACACCCTGTTACATAGCACCAAAAGTTTTAGGTGGCCATGTGTCTTTCATCAGGGCATGTGCCATTGACCCCTGGGAAAAAGACCATAGACTTAATTCAGTTACAATTAAAAGATTTGTTGATTAGCTGCTAGAAGGGCCATGGCCTTAAAGCTGAATCTCAGGCATGCTGGGAAGGAGGGTGTGGGGAAGGGTTTGGTTTTTAAAGGGGAAAACAAGAATACCTTCAATATCTATACAAGCAGACAAATATGGGTCTGTTTTAACCTAGCTAAATGGTTAAGGCAACACAAAGAAGCTTTGAGTATCTGAGTAAGCAAGTTACAGAAGTCCGAAAAGCATATAGTCATATCGTAACAAGTAAATGGTCCCAGCTGTGCATTTTTGGGTAGAGATCACTGAGTCAGGGTTACTGGGAACTTCCAGGGCCTAACTGGAGTTAGAGACAAATGACCATTGGTTCCAAGGTGGATGCCTATCATAAAATGGAGCACTTACAGCCATCACATTCCCCACTGGCTCTTTATCAAATGAATCAAATCACTCACATTTATCTAAGGGTAAAGCTGATATTTTAACTAAGTCATTTAATCAACTCTCAGCCCCTATCTTGAGTGAGTCTCTCTGTAACTCTCTGATTTTAACAGTTATTTGTCCTCCTAAAGGATCCTGGACGTCAGCATGAGCTCTGGTATGTCAATAGACCCATGGACAGTCCTTTGTTTCTTCTGATGAAATAGAGCATTGTTGTCAAATCCAGGAAGGCTAGAATACCAGCAAAAGTGCTGGGGTGGGCTGGGGACACCTGGTTTGCTGCCTATGTTCTGGTGAGCCACCTGGGACTAGTGAAGTGTGGGTAGCTTTGGAGAAGTCTGGAACGCAGGTCTGAAGCTGGAAATCAAGTTGATAGGAAATTTCATCAGAAGCATCTGGCTTCCATTGGCTTTAGGCAAGTCTGGGACTTGCTAGCTTTGAAGGACCTCCTGAGGTTGCTGTGTTTGGAGCAGTGTGCAGTCTTTGGTTGACGGGAAATCTGCTGGGACAAGTAGACCAGGAACGGAAGGGAAAGTTATGAGCTTAGGGGAAGATCTTAGTTCTATTGATTATATTATTTGTTCAGACATTCATAATGTGCATTTACATAGTCTTAAACCACTTTTCCAGACTCTCATGACTTATTTAAGCTTTTATAGTCCCAGACTTTTATAACTTGCATTTGTATATCTTATATTACTTTCTTAGACTCTTATAACTTACTTAAAGTTTTACATCTTTAGACCTTTATAATCTGCACCCTAAATCATTTTCCTAGACTCTCATAACCTTTAGAAACCCTGAATCTCTTTAGTAAGGTAAAATGTTTGAGTTTGTCTTTTTCATCAGGAGACCTAGCAGCTCTTGAAAAAGCAAGGTCTGAGTTTTACATATGGAATGGACTGACTAGGCAGCTCCAGCCATGGGACGAGGGAAGAGGGAGCTGGATGCTTGCTGTTGTTAAGCTAATGAAGTCACAGTTAGTCATCAACATCATCAGAGGTCTGAGAAGGATAAATTTGAGCAGGAAGTATAACCAAAATGGCCTCTGTGTGAATTAAAATGAGAGAAATTTTCCAGACGGCTACCCTAGGTTCCTTCATGGTGGTCTTGGGGACGTAAGTCATTGGTTTTCAACAGTCACACAGGGCAACATTAGGTCTATCATTGTTGTATAGGGCAGCATTAACCTTCCGATGCCAGACCTGGAATATCTGAGACTCTCTCTCTCTCTCTCTCTCTCTCTCTCTCTCTCTCTCTCTCTGTCTGTCTCTCTCTCTCTCTCATACACACACACATGCACACACACACACGCACACACACACACACACACACACACAGAGAGAGAGAGAGAGAGAGAGAGAGAGAGACAGACAGACAGACAGACAGACAGAGACAGAGAGACAGAGAGACAGAGAGAAACTTGAGAGACTGGTCTTCCTTGGGAGGCAGAGGGGGCAGCTAATTCTCCAGACTCCTCCTTGTCCACAGTTTGGATACTGGTTAGTGTTTGTGCCACTGATTGGTGTTGCTACAATCCACATGTTGTTTGTGCCCCACAGTCTTCTATGGAGGAGACCTTAGGGCTGCTACTAGGATCTGGCAGTTTGGTCTATCATGGGAAGCTTTTCCATTACACATTTTAAATAGCATATTCAGTAGAACCCCTAGAAGTTCGAAGGTCAACATTTAGTTTATTAAGCAGGACTGATTTTAAACAAACTTTATTTGGTTTTAGTTATTTGCTTCTGGCTTAACCTTGAAAAGATGAAGAGAAAGCTAAATAAAACTTGTCCCCCAAAAGAAATTACATTTGTATTCAGATAGTTTATAACAAGGTAGCAGCTTTAATAAGATTAGGATTTTATAGTCTTATTCCTGTTAAATTTTGGGTTTAAAAATTATAACTTTTGAATTGAAACTCTCTTAAAACATTAAATTCTAAACACAGTCCATAGAGATATTGGGAAACGTTATAAAACCATAACTATAGTCCACAGAGAAATTGGGAGGCTGATGTCTTTATCTTTTATAGTGTATCATTATAGAATACCACAGTACCCTTTGTGACTCAGTTTACCCAATTAACTAAAGTTCAACAAAGTTAACAAAGATAAAGAGGCTAGACATATATTTTAAGTTAGTTATTCTTAATCTGATAAGGCTGTAGGAATTTATTAACCCTATTTATTAAATATATTCTATTTAGTCAATATATATTATTTTCTTATCTAAAATTTTTAGGACAAAAATCATATATAAGAGAATCATCCTAATTCAAAACATCATATCCTAATTCAAAATATCTCTTTAGTCTAAAAAGAAGATAACAAGAGTTGGTTTTATGTATAATTTTATGGAATAGCTATTAGATTAAGAGTACCTTTGTGTAAACTTTTAATTATTAACATTTTTGTTATACATTTTAAGCTAACATTTGCTTGGAGCTTTATAGGTCCCTCTTGAACCTGCATTACAGCAAGAGTTTTGACTATCCATGCCCTTGAACAGGAGAACATTTCTTTGTACACAAGAATCAAGAAAGGGCAAAGAAGACAGAGTTAGACATTTTTAATTACATTTAGCCATCCTCCTTTTATATAAATCCCTTTTAATTAAAAAATTTAAATAATATGAGACATAACAGTAACAAATAAATTTACCATTTGTATATTTTTCCTTACGGGGTGTTAGACAATATCTGGAGCCTTTGCCCTGTAGAGAGAACAGCTTTTCACTGAGATGTAAGTCCCTTCCTCCTTACTTGTAGTTTTTCGTGTGTATTCCACACGTTTCCCAGAAAACCCTGAGGCTTCCAATAGGCCTAACTGCACATGGATGGCCAGCTGGGAGGAGTGACTGGGTGTTTAGGTGGAGGTCCAAAGACTTTGCCGACCTCCTTGTCCCGAAGGAATATTAACTCTTAACAAAACCAGCGCTGGTGAGTTTAACAAGGCATATCCGGCGTTATCCGAGAGATTTTAGACAGAGGGCTTTATTTTATTTCATAACTGGTTTGTGTGTGTCTGCTGATGGGGGCAGGCAACCTGAAAAGCTTAGCAAGTATTTTTTTCTTATAAAGCCATCAAGTTGCAGAAAAACATAATGTCTGTAACCTAGAGGCTATGCAACAGAAAACTATAAACACCAGACAGCTACAGGAACTCAGAAAAAGTTGGCATCAGGTTCTTTTTGTTTCTTTTATGGATTTTTGTTTTATAGATTTTTAACCATACCCAACAAGCTTTCAAATCTTGAGGAACAAAAAGTTTATATTTTAGCTGTTTTAAAGCACATAGTGGCCGGACGGTGGTGGCACACGCCTTTAACCAGCACTTGGGAGGCAGAGGCAGGCAGATCTCTGTGAGTTCGAGACCAGCCTGGTTTACAAGAACTAGTTCCAGGACAGGCTCCAAAACCACAGAGAAACCCTCTCTCGAAAAAGAAAAAAAAAAGCACGTAGTGTCTTTTCTTGAACTGTTTTGTTTTGTTTTTTCCTACTAGAGTTAGACGGTCTTCTGACCTAGGACATAGATTTTGGAGGAAGCTTTTAAGCAAATATGCTTGATTTGGAGAGGGGGCCACACTGCAACTCCAGAACCAGCTCTTTAATAAAGTAGAACAGCATAAAAAATACAGTATTATCCATAGCCGAAAGACATCTGAATCCCTCCAAAACAAAATTCAGTGATCAGAGGGAGAGACCAGAGCAAGCAGAGAACAAAGAAGGCTTAGAGATAAAACATCCCGGGTGTGTGCCCACTGCATCAGTGTGAGAGTAGCAGGTGGCAGAGCAGGGGGCTTATGGTGCCAGGCAGGTCTGCAAGACCCGAGTGCCTACATCTCCCCAGCCAATGGCATGGGGAGTAGGGCCAGCCAGGGATGGGAGCCAGCTGGGGGATAGAGCAAGCAGGCAAAAAAGACATCCTTCAGAAGCAGAGCAAGGGAAAAGGATGCAAACAAGAGAGCATAGAGAAGTGTCTGATGTACCTGCAGGATGTAAACAGCAGGCTTCAGTGAGCCCATGAGAAGAACTGAGATGCAGCAAGGCAGAAGGGAGCAAGCTCCAGAGGGGAACTAGTGGAGAAGCATCCAGGAGTAGTCCGCCTCGTGGCAATCGGGAAAATGTTGTAGCATGCGGCTCAGGGGCAATTTGGCTGCGCGCAGTTCAATTTCTGTCTTTGCAACGAAGCTTGAAAACACAATTCCAATGGACAACAGAGAACAAAGGAAAAAGACAATGCAACCACACAGGCAGGGAATACCAGATGAACTGCCATGTAGTGGCCACCTTCATTCATATATCAAACCCTTTGCCCCAGAGGCTGGCTCTATGATCAAGGCTGACCTCGTATTTTGTTTCTCTAAATGTCCAGACTCCAGAACAGAGCTGCGCAACTCACCGCTCCATCCAACCGGAAGAAGCATGTTGGCTGGCAAGTCTTATTTTCGCTTTGCTTTCAGTTTGCAAATTCGGGGTGGTTGCAATCTGCGATTCTCAGAGCCTATCAAGTCCACCTTGGACTTGATCCCTCTGGGGCCTATCCTGGATCCCTAGTTCTGAGTCCGGGATCTTGCTGGGGCTTCAAAATGTTATGGAGTTTGTGACCGCTGGGAAAAGACCATAGACTCAATCCAATTATAATTAAAAGATATGTTGACTAGTTGCTACCTGGAAAACAGCCTTAAAGCCAAATGTCAGGCATGTGGGGAGGCAGGGTTTGGGAAAGATTTTTGCTGTTGTTGTTGTTTTTTAAGAAAAAACTCAAAAGACCTTACATATTTATAAAAGAAAGCAAAAACTGGCCTGTTTGACAAGTTAAATGGTTAAGGCAACTCAAAACAATCTTTGGTTATCTGTGTAAGGCTGTTACAGAAGTCAAGAAGCAATTAGTCATATCTTAACAAGTAGATGGTCCCAGCTGTGCATTTTTTGGGTGGGGGTCATTGAGTCAGGTTTACTGGGAACTTGTCTTCCAGGGAACAGCTAGTGCACACCAAGATGGATGCCTGGCATTAAATGAAGTCTCTTCTGCCATCATCCAGGTAGGAAGGAGAAGTCAGAAGAAAGATTGAAGGAACTGAGCAATGTAGTAGAATTCTCCAGATCAACAGGAAAACCAGGTCAGCAGTCGGGAAGGGGGTGTTTGTTTGATGCAAAATGGTTCTTGGTTTAAAGTAAGTTTTGGTAAGAGTGGTGGGCATCCTGGGAGCATTTGTGTTGACATTGGCTGCCAGAAAGACATCTCTCAAATGCTGCAAAGTAACCCACGCTTGTTTTGCTGGGAATGGTTTCTTGGATTGGTTTAGCATCCAGGAACAGACAGCAGCACCACCACCACCCCATGACCCTGAGAGCTTCCCTTCTCGATGCAGATGAAAGAAGAAGGCCAAGGGCATACACGCTGTGAACAGGAGCCCTTTTGTCATGGTGGCAGGTGGCACTTTCACCTGTAATGGGCAAGATGAAGATGAGAATGTACCCTGAGGCTCAGGATGCTGAGGCTGTACCACTTCAGGAGATGGGCTGTGCCCTAGGCGAATTCACACTCTCTTTCTCCTGGACCCAAACAGGGACATCCTGGCACCCACAAGAGAATGCCTGGGGATGCCAGCCACAAACCTGGCTCCAAGTGAACTGGACTTGTCTGGACCTGGAGGCTCCACGTGGCTCCTTTCCTGATTCCAGCAGCCATGCGATGCTCCGCTTCAGAGAGAAGCCTACTTGCAGTTTTTCTGCTTTGGGATTCCTTGTCCTGGGAGTGTTCGAGCTAGAGAAGAAGTTCCCTGAGGCCTGGGGAAAGGAAGGAGGAACTCAAGGAAACTGCATAAGGCTCTCAGTCAGCTAATCAGCAGCAACAGGAGCCTCATGAGGTAGAATTACACAGTGCTCAGCGCAGTGAGAACCCTGCTGGGGAGGCTGCTCTCCAGAGCCACACATCAAACAGTCACATCAAAGAACTCGGTGGTGCTGTGTCTATTACAGGCCTGTGTCAGCCTAGGAGGATTTTCAGAATCTAACCCTTAAGTCACACAGTGCACTCCTGCCTCTTGTGCCCTTGGTGTGTTCCATACCCTAGCTGCAATGTGCCTGGCATGGATGCTGGATTTGTGATCTTCCTCGTGGCCATGACAAAATTCCTTACAAAAGCAGTTTAATGGAATAAAGGTTCATTTTGGCTCACAGTTTGAGGGTGAAGTCCATTGTTGTGGGGAAGGCGTGGTGGCTGGGGAGTAGAGGGAGGAAGGAGGATGGAAGGGGGCAGGCTGGGGAATAGAGGGAGGAAGGAGGATGGAAGGGGGGCAGGCTGGGGAATAGAGGGAGGAAGGAGGATGGAAGGGGGGCAGGCTGGGGAATAGAGGGATGAAGGAGGATGGAAGGCGTGGTGGCTGGGGAATAGAGGGAGGAAGGAGGATGGAAGGGGGGCAGGCTGGGGAATAGAGGGATGAAGGAGGATGGAAGGCGTGGTGGCTAGGGAATAGAGGGAGGAAGGAGGATGGAAGGCGTGGTGGCTAGGGAATAGAGGGATGAAGGAGGATGGAAGGCGTGGTGGCTGGGGAATAGAGGGATGAAGGAGGATGGAAGGCGTGGTGGCTGGGGAATAGAGGGATGAAGGAGGATGGAAGGGGGCAGGCTGGGGAATAGAGGGAGGAAGGATGATGGAAGGGGGCAGGCTGGGGAATAGAGGGATGAAGGAGGATGGAAGGGAGGGGCAGGCTGGGGAATAGAGGGATGAAGGAGGATGGAAGGGAGGGGCAGGCTGGGGAATAGAGGGATGAAGGAGGATGGAAGGGAGGGGCAGGAAGAGAGAGAGAAGAACATGCTGGTAGTACCCACCCCTTCTTTATATTCAGTTAAATGACCCTGGTGCAGGGAATGGGTATTGCCCATATTTAGGTGGGTCTTCCTCCTTATTTAACCTAAGAAAAAATAATCCCTCGTAGACATGCCCAGAGACTGCTCTTTTTGGTGATTCTAGACCCTCTTAGTTGACAATCAGATCAACTATGATAAATGTCTTCATTACATTGAGTTATCATTTAAGAAAACCTAGCATGGTAGGTTTAGAGCCACCATGTTGGTGAGGAGATGCCTTTCTGGCCTCTGAGACTTGGCAGCTGAGCTCTCAAAGTTGAGTTAATTTCACCAGCCCCACCCTCACCTGGGGAACAATGAGAGTAATCCAGGGAGCCAGCATCGGGGCTGCAGGAGAAATAAATAGTTTAGACAGTTACAAAGCTGCCCTGAGTGTGGAGAGCACACAGGTACTATGTCCGCCAGTGGTACGCACACAGGTACTGTGTCCATCAGTGGCACATCCATAGTACATACAGGTACTGTGTGCATCAGTGGTACACACAGGTACTGTGTACGTCAGTGGTACACACAGGTACTGTGTACGTCAGTGGCACACACAGGTACTGTGTGCATCAGTGGTACACACAGGTACTGTGTGCATCAGTGGTACACACAGGTACTGTGAATGTCAGTCGTGTGCACACAGGTACTATGTACATCAGTTACACAGAGAGGTACTGTGTACATCAGTGGCACACACACAGGTATTGAGTACATCAGTGGTGCACGTAGTGGTACACATAGGTATCATGTAAGACCATGTGTGAACTTCATTATGCAGCAGTTACCTCGGAGTCTTGCCAAGATCCCATGCTGGGGTCCACTCACAAGCTTCTGACTCACAGACCAGAGTACAACCCAAAGATGTGGGTCTCTGATCAGCTGTAGTGATGACAACTGAATCTCTGGTACCCAGAAAGGGCAAAGGGCACAGGTATCATAGCCTTTGACCAGTGGAAAGTCCCACAGTCTCTTACAAAATAAATGTGTTTGTTCTAAAGATGCCTCCAATTCAGGGAATGGGGGGGGGGGACATTTGGGCTAGACAGTCAGCTCTTCACACCCATCTTCATAATACCGACACACATACTGCTAGGACAACGCTGAGCCCTGGCTTTCCCCAGAGGCTGTGCTGCTGGGACCCTGGAGCCCATCCCTTGGGCCACTTATTTCTGCAGCAAACCAGGCTTAGGGAATTAGAAGGCAAATCTTGTAGAGTCGAGTGGGTAAGGTTCTGCCCCAGAGAGCTGTGGATAATATGGAATACTGTGGCCATGCTCCTCTTGAAGCAGCTTTGCACTCGTGGGGTCTGCCTGAAAAACTGCCAATGAGTCTGGGAAACAGAGGTGGCTACTTCTAAAGATAAACAGAAAGCCATTCTTCGGACTCAAAACAATAGAAACTACTTGTGTGTGGAGGAAGGTCTACCCCTGCACACATGATTTCCTTCCACAGCCAAGTTGATACAGACTAGAAAAAAAACCACACCCCTAAAGCTGCTTTGAGAATTAAAATCAGCTTGTTGTTCTTCTGTAGAAAAGAATCTCCCAGTTCAGCATAGATGGTGCAGCAAAACTCTTCTTGGTCCATTTGGGAGCAAATGGGAGATGTAGGGAAAAGGCCCGAGTAGGATGAGATGCCGGGGACTGGAGGCAAGAGGCCCCAAGCCCACATATGTGTCAGGACCCTGCGGATGGGAAGAAGGAACTCACCACAGTTAGAGGCCATTGTTGCATCTTCTTGGGGGAATAGTTGCATGATAAGGAACCCACAGGGAAGGGCATGACTAAGTCAAGAAGCATGAAGAAGCTCAGGTGAAAGTACTAAGATGCTAACTTTGGGTTAGCTAGGAATCTCAAGGAATCAGTGCTTTCTGGAGAAAGAAGACAATAGATTAGATAGGTAGATAGGTAGGTAGGTAGGTAGATAAATAGATAGATAGGTAATACATACACATATAATACATAGATGATAGATATATAAATAGATAATAGAGAGATAATAGCTAAATGACAGAAAGATGATAACTATACACAGATAATAGATAGTGAAAAATAGATGATAAATGATGGACAGGTGATAGATGCATAGATAAGTGATTGATAGACTAGGATAGATGATAGATAATAAAAAATATGTAGATGATATATAAGAACATAGATGTGTATGATACATCACAGAGAGGAGATTGATAGATGATAGATGGATGATAGGTGGAGATAGATAGATAGATAGATAGATAGATAGATAGATAGATAGATAGATAGATTGACAGACAGACAGAAGACAGGTGGATAAAAGATAGATGATTGATAGGTAGTAGATGTTATTTACAAGGAACCAGCTCCCACACTGAATGTCTACATCAGAGTCCTAGCAGGTTAGCAAGCAGGTCTTTTGAATCTTGTGTGACTCCAATCCTACCTCTCTGAGAACAGAAGAGGCAGTCAAAGTAGTGAAACAAGTCAGTGCATTTAATTCAATGCGTTCATCTCCCCATCATTTGCTTGGAAATTTCCATACAGAGAGTGACGTGCTCTGCCCTGCCCTTGTTTCTGCCTGTGCTTGATCCTCCCTCTCCTCATCATCTTCTCTTGATACCAGGCAAGGGCTCCTGCCCTGCACATATGCATCCAGTCCTGTGCTTTTGCTAAAGAACACAACAAAGCATCAGTGTACAGTCAACTGGCAGGGAAGCTGGGAGCCAGCTAAATCAGATCTTGATTGGCAAGTGAAGAGAGAATGTACAGGAAGGGAGACACTATGTGCTGAGTGGATGGAAGAAGGGGTGGGGCTGGGGATTCTTTCACACAGGCCCAGAAAATTGTCAGGAGACCCATTTCTCTGGGAGCTCTGGGAGGTGATGTGATTATTGTCTACCAAGTGGGCGATTTTGAGCTTGTGATATTAAATGATTATTGACTGGATGAAATGACTTCCCTGTGTAAACTCAGTGTTATTCTCTCTCTCTCTCTCTCTCTCTCTCTCTCTCTCTCTCTCTCTCTCTCTTCTTCCCTCCCTCTTCCCCCACTCCTTCTCTGCCTTCCTCTCTCCTTCTCCTCCTCCTTTTCTTCTTTTTTCTTTTCATGGGTATGTTGGGGGTGGGTGGATGGATGCGTGTTCTGTAGGCGCAGGTGCATGTGTGCACAGGAGTGTGAAGGCCAGAGGTCAACCCCGGGTATCATTCCTTAGGTGCAGTCCCCTCTGTCTTTTGAGAAATGTCTGTCACTGCCTGGAAGTTTGCCGGCCAGGCTAGGCTAGAGAGCTAGCAACCCCAAGGATTCTATCTTCCCAGAATCCCAGAGTTGGAGTTACGAGCATGCTCTGTCATGCCCAGCACAGGCCCTCACTTCAACAGCTGAGCTGCCTCCCCAGCTGCCATGTCCTTTTTCGACCAGACAGATTCAAACCTCCGTGCATCAGTTCTGGAGACTTTTACTGGAAGACAGCTTAAGCACTTTGTTGTGGAGGATGGTGTATGTCCAAGCCTTGACCCATATCTCTGGTGTTCTGTTTCAAGGAGGTTTCTGACATCATTTTCCTTCATCCCTGAGTATTTCAGGAGGCCCATGTAGGACTGAATGCCATGTGTACCTGCTCAGTATTTTTGCAGAGGGAAAGTCTACAACCATGAGGGGACAACGCAATGCAATGCATTCCAACAAGAGTGGAACATGCTTGTAAAAGCATCAGATATGATGGCCCTCACCTGGAAAGCTAGTACTGCGTGGCAGGTATGTTGGGGTTGGGAGGAGGCTGAGGCCAGAGAGGTGAGCTTGGGGCCATCCTTGGCTACACAGGGAGCTCATTTAAAACAAAACAAAACATTCCTGTCAAGTTACAGAAGTTTACAGCCACTCCATTACTTTTGGGTGTCCATTGTGCTCCACTCCCACCCTCCCTTGGTACCCCTCTGCCCCGTGAAACTGCTGCCAATGTCTGTTCCTGCTTGCCCTACCCGTGAGCCGCTTCACTTCCGTCTCCCTTGAACAATTATCCAGATTGAGGTTTTAAGACTGCTTCTGCACTTGTGAACCTTATTTTTAAATATTTAAGAACAATTTGTAATGACAGAAAGCTAGCATCCCAGATGAGATGCTAAGGACAACGTTCAGTGTGTCTGAGTGAGCTCAGGCTGATGGTGGGAGGCTCTGGGCTCCCAGAAGGGAGCCTGACTCTTTAGCAGAGGGAAAACAGACAGATTCATCTAGAGAATGTCCAGTGAGGGAAAACCGAGGCAACCTCATCATTTCATTTATCTACTGCCTCTCTGCTTTCCTCCCTCCCATCCTAAGGCAGTAGAGCATTTTCCTCCACTGGGCTCTGCTTGAGTTCTTCTCTGTTTTATTTTCAGAAGCCACTTGCCTGGCACAAGAGGGCTTCCAGCAGGCTGCACGATTTAATCAGTAGAGATGTTCTAGAATCCAGCAGCTTTCAGGCCTGCCTCCTGGAGAACACAGATGACTTAGGAGATATTATCTCCTGTGGGTTGCCCAAACGAAGCCAGAAATAGATGAGCCACATGCAGGTAGCAAAATACATGACAGTCGCCTCTTGGGTCTGATGGCTTTGCTCAGCAAGTTGGTTGAAAGTAGAATAAAGTGCTTGACAGCACCGCAAACCATTGGCCCTGACACAGTTTCTATGTGTCCATCAATCCGTTAGATCACAGACCCTCTAACTGCCTCTCTATCTTTCCCGGAAATTATGGCACATGCCCCTGCCTTCTCCATTTAGGAAAGATCCCTGAGTTAAACTTTACTTTTATGCAGTTTCTGCTTGCCTGCACTTCCTGGCACACAGGCCAGGTTCAGTGACAAGGTGCAGAGCTAACCTATCTCCCACTGAGAACCTCTAAGAGTCAGAAGCCTCCTCTGTCCTCGGAAACACTGGCTCTCTCCTTTAGGACACTGCCATGCCACGTGCCACGTTGACCACTCTCAGTGATTTTCATTTGGGGGACTTGAAGGTTGCCACCTCCCCTCCTTTCTCTCTCCCTCACTCCTTCCACTCCTCTCAAGGCCCCACCATTTCTCCCCATTATCGTGTGGCCCTCCAAAGGAAGTATTAGTTCATATTGTCTCCTTCCAGGTAGTCTACAATATGTACAAACCCCAAAGGACCACGACTCAAGTCTGTGAGCAGTTCACCTGGCTGTTTCATGTGGCTTCTATGGTTCCTTAGCCTCATATGGCAAGCTCTTTACCAAATGAGCCATTTGCCAGCTCTGGTAGCTCCCTCTGTTTTCTTATAAACATCTTATGGAGAGTATGGGCTTGCATCTTTCCAGTTGAGAACAAGCAGCAAAGGAGAGAGAGGCGGTACCAATGCCAGATGGAGGCCATCTCCCTGCAGAGTTCTTGGAGCCCTCATCTGCAGTCCTGTCCACTGAGTCCAGCCTTTTGACGCTACAACTTGATATTGTCTGCAATGTTGTCAAGAGAAGAACATCACAGAGATGAGTCTCCCCCACCCCAATACTGGGGGGAAAAAAGTCCTGTAAAAGGCTTAAGTAAATTTAAGATCTAGTGCTGGGCTGTGCTCCTAGCTGTCCTGGGCTGAATGTGGCAGTAGTTTGGACATCTTTAAGTGGAAGTATTTCAAGAAAGGCCTTCAAAACCCCTAGGGATAAAATGATTTACAATGTTGGAGAGGTTCAAATGAATCATAGAGAGGAGGCAGAGAGACTGTAAGAACCAGTGGCAAGGGAGGACCGGTGTGAAGTAGCGTCTTGTGGACATGACAGCGTCCCCTGGACCTTTGAGCTCACAGTGACCAAGGCCGACTTCACAAGACCTGTGCTTCATTAACCAAGCATTACCATTGCAGAATGGAGAAGGCCCAGAGCTCCCACCCGCAGCTTAGGAGTGAGTGGACAGCTTCCCAGGGAGGAGAGGAGGTTTTCGTTAAGAGTGTTACCCTTGGCAGATGACCACACTTTCGTATATGGCCCACACCCGTGAGTATGTGCACGACACGAATTAGATTGGATGGATTATTTAAAAAAGAATGGCAATTTGGGAGCCAGGGTGGTGGCTCTGGGAGCAGTTAGAGGGAGGAGTTAGAGGAAGGAACTAGAGGAATTAGAGGGAGGAGCTGGAGATGAATAGGAGCAAAATGCCTTGTATGCAACATATAAAGTTCTCAAAGAATTAATAAAAGTGCTATATAAAAAGAGGCCAGAAAGCTAGAGATGTAGCTCACCAGTTAAGAGCACTGACTGCTTTTGCAGAGGACTTGGGTTATATTCTAAGCACCCACATGGTGGCCTACAACCGTTTGTAACTCCAGTTTGAGGGGATCCAAGTTTTCCTCTGACCTCCACAGGCACCAGGCATAGAAATAGAACACATGCCATACATACATGCAGGCAAAACACATACATATGAAATAAAATAACCTTTAAAAAATTTTTGAAAGAGGCTTAGGTGATAAAATGTAAGAGGATGGCAAACATCGGCTTCTTTTGCCACGTGGAGGGCAAAGCCTTCTCCTGTCTCAACAGCCAGGGACTGATTCACCAGCGCAGAGATGAGGCCTTGGCTCACCTTGGCTCACCTTGGCTTTCTGGGAAGACAGACAAATTCTCAGAGGCATGAGGAGATCCTTGCAGGTCTACATGCAGCACCCACTCCTCCCCAGGGGCCCCAGGACCTGGCTCACCACACAGCAGGGTTTGGGCTTTGGGGTGTGGTTCCATCGAGGCTATAAGAATTATATGTTGTGTTATTTCAGCTCCTTGTTAATGGGAAACCTAGCATTTCCCTAATGGGAAACAATTGCCTCAGAATGGGCTCCAACTGCTTTATTTACCATGAGGAACGCCGCCGCACTCACCCTGCAATTACAGCGACATAACAAACCTCGGCAGAGCCGGCGCCTAGCAGAACCTTCACCATCATCCTGGCTTCAGACGCAGGAGACTCCAGACAGGCTCCCTGGGCCGCCTGCGCACCTCTGCATCATCACTTCCAGGCCTATAAGAATCAGGCTCCATCAGCGTCTACGGTGTGGCCCGCAGACAGAAGCCAGAGAGCCCTTACTGAGTAGAGAGACCCAGGTCCACTCTCCAAAATCCCCAGCGAAGGCCCAGGAATGGGAAATCCAGTCTTGGCTATGATGAGAGCTTTCTCAAACCCTCTACGTCTGACTGTGAGGGTCAAAGCTTGGTACCCATGGAACAAAGAAACAGTTCACCAAGGGTAAAGAGCTCAGAGACTTCTGAAAATACCATGTTTCCCACCAAGCCTTGGTGGGACCGATGGACCTGTACATATATGTTCTGTGGTTATTTACAACTGGCCACCACTTCTACTGATGGCCACTCACCTCGCTGATGGGCAGGAGGTGGCCAGGAGTTGCTCCTTGCTTGGTGACAGCATGTCTATATGTCACCCAACATTTATTAGTCAGAAGCATTTTGAGTGCTTACTGTATTATACACCCCCACATGTTCCCAGCGTCCAAACACGACTGACACACACATAGCCTGGAGATAGATAATGAGTTCCTCAGTCTTAGGACACGTAAAAGCTAGTCGGTTGCACAAGATAAATACTAAAAAGTCAGGTTATGAATGCGTAGGTGGAACACAAAGGAGGTGGCCCAAAGAAAAAGACGCTGGAAGATGTAGGTGACCCCGAGGAGCCTGGAGGATGGCTTCCCAGGAGCCACAGACCCAGGTGGGAATGGGAGGCCGAGAGCAGAGAGTAGAAGGGCAGGCAATATACGATGGAGAAAATGTGTAAGGTAACGAGTTGCCAGTCATTTATCTGCAAGATTTAATTAAACCCCGTCTTGACAAAGCACACAGGATCCTGTTTTGCTTTGAAATATAATCTGTGAATCTTCCGCACATATAAGATTTGAATGTGATGATTTGCATTAGAGTCAACAGCCTTGAATAGCTGTGAAGTATATAGGAATAATTATCCTGGGAACTGAGAAGTGATAGCTCCAGCGAAAACAGTGATCAGAAGCTGATAGCTTAAATGGGGGAGGAGGGGAAGAGGGGGTGAGGTTTGAGAGAAGCATCTATCTAAAGCACCAACACAAGGAACTAAAGGAGGAGGAGGATGCTATCTCATAAATAACTTGAATAAGAAAAAATCAGTGATTGGTCAGAAGTCATAGGTCCCAGGTACTCCATCCCATCCTCTGTAAAAATCTCTTTTTAAAATATGTCATGTGAAAAATTGAGTTTGGGGCACTCAGGACTCACAGATTTGGGTCACCTGTGGAACCTTCTGGAAGGGAACTTTCAGGTGTAGCCATTGATACTTTAACCCATCGTTTCCCAGAGAGACAGATAGGAAGCAGAAGGAGGATGACCACTGGCAGACTTCCTTCTGCTGAGGTCACAAGAAGGCAGAAATTTAGTGAGACCCAGGCACACCAAGCAGGGAGACCTGGAAACCTTTCTCTTAAGCAGTAGACTGAGCAGTGCCCAGGAAAACTGGTTTGAACCTCTGAGCAGTTGGAGGCCTCCCTTCTTTCTGTTCTTTGCCACTTGAGAAACAAGGCTGGCTTCTTCAGAGGGACCTAGCAGAAAGCACCAGCCCTACCCAGAACCCCCACTTCTTTGTGCAACACAGGTCCTCACCATGGTGAGAAACATCCTTCTCCACATGAATGACACACATCTGAGGACATTTGAGAAATACTCCAAACACACAAGTGGTACCCAGTGCTGGCTGGAAGGGAACTGGAAACTGGTGTGTGACTGGTTTCAAAGATTACTGGGTAGTCGTGTGGTAGCTAGAGTTACCTGAAGTCAGGCCTAAAAAAGTTCTCGGTAAAAATAAAAATCTACCCACTAGCAGTATGACCTGGAACTCTGGGCACACACACACACAGACAGAAAAAGAGAGAGGTGGGGGGAAGACTTGTGTTGGTTAATCTTGGTTGTCAATTTGATAAGATCTAGAATCAACTCGGGGGTACAGTTGCTTGGCACACCTGTGAAAGATTTTTCTGATCAGGTTCTCCAGCATAGGAAGGCCCACAAAAAGTGGGGGTGGCATCTTTTGGTGGAAGCCAGATATCAGATCTGCAGTAAAACACTGCCATTGCGTCGCACAAGCAAGTTCGTCTATCCCGTTTGTAAGTTCCTGTATCTTATTGTTGCCTCCATAGCTGCTATATTCTGCCGCTGGTATCAGAACCCAGTTCTTCAGGCTTCCATCATAGACAGTTGACCAATGGCTCTCCAGGAACGCTCTAGGCCTTCAACACCAGACTGGGGCTTCAGAGGCCTCCAGCCTCCCAAACTGAGTAGCTACTGGCTCCTAAGCTTCTCCAGTGTGCAGAAAGCCATTGTTGGACTCTCCAGACTCTATTACGTAAGTCAATTTAATAAACCCTTTACTATGCATTTATTCTATCTACCCTGTCTCTTTAGAGAACCTTGACCAATCCAGAGCTTAGTTATGAATGTGTACATGTGCACATACGTTCATATTTTTGGAAGCCATTAAAAGCGCTCATGGACGTGAGACTGACCCAGAACTGCACAGTTACAGGTGATCTTCACTTCTTACGTTCGTCTTCATTATTCAGGGCATGACTTGTGCATTTAAACGCAGGCTCTGAGAAAAGCACCTGCTTGGTTTCAGATTCTCTCCACTACCATAAGTGTTGTGTTTAAGAAGTTACGTTGCTTTGGAGATGCAGCACAGGTAAGGCAAATCTGGAGGCAGGAGGATGGCAGAGAAGAGGTTGTACTCACTGCTTGCTGCAGCCTGATAGTTTGAGCCTTCTCCTGCTCAGCAGGTCACTCATAGAACCAACCAGTCTTGCTGCGCCAGGGCTTCTGAGCTCCCCAAGCAGCCCTGCTAACTAAAAACAGTTAATTAAGCTTGTCAGTACCCTGCTGAACCCCAGAGCACCCTGGGGCATCCAGAGTCTTTTGGCAAAGGAAGAAGATTTTACGGAGGCAGGAAGTGAGATGCCTGAATTTTGTATGGAGTATTCTTGGATCCCAGGTACCTGAGAAGAGTATATTCTGGAAGGAAAATCTATGGGCTGCATCAGTTCCTTGCTCAGTGGAGCATCACACACCCAGCAGGGACAGGTGCCTGCTCTGTTTTGTTGGACCACAATTTAAGCTGCTGGTCACAGAGCTAAGGGCTTATGTGGAGAATCAAGCTATCAGGCAAGACAGCAGGAACTAAGGGTTAGAAGAGTGGGCAGAGGACTTGAGGGCAAGGTACCCACTGCCTGGCTTATCCCAAGAAGAGCTTTAGTTTGGTCATGAGGATGCATTCTTCCTTGAGCCTGTGTTCAGCAAGACCAGTCATGGTTCTCATACCTGGGCCTGTTAGTACTTCAGCAAGGAGCCTTCTATGCCTGGCTTCTCCTGCAGGCTCCTCGAGGGACTCTCAGATAAGCTTGCCTAGGATAGCTATCTTGGTTTGTGCATAAATCACATGCATCTTTTAGTTCCATCGGGAGCAACATTTAGCTCTACTTCCGGCCAACTCAGCAAGACCTCTTCCAGGAGCTGGAGATCCCCCTGGGATTCCCCCAGGAATCTGTGTTACACAACAAACACTTCCTTTAGAAGTAGGCCAACTGCTTGCTAGGAAAATTGCAGAGCAATAAGGGTCAGCACTCTTTGTTGTGTGGTAAGCACACAGGAGACCACCACAAGGACTCTCTTAAAGTCGAAAGAAACAGCCAACAGTTGCATGAGCAGTTGCTTAAATCACACAGCCCTGAGCCTTACAGCTCTTTGTTTTCCATGCACAAAACTCACGTCATGAATGTCACACTTCAGTTAGCCAGAAGCAGATCTACAGAAACCAAGGCACCGTCGGGGACTTTCCAAGAACTATGGACTAGCTCTTTTTTTTTTTTTTCTGTTGTTTTGGTAGGCGTTTGGGCCTATTTGCTGGGTTTAAACATTAAACATCAGGATAATGTCTCTAACATGGTGTCAGTCTTGCTAAGGTCTGGAGGCCTGTTACAACTTAGTTCCTAAGAAATGAAACTTTTCTTACAAAAGACATAAAAGCAAGGAACTCAGGACCGCACCTACACACTGAGACAATGGGGATGTTCTATCGGGAACTCACCAAGGCCAGCTGGCCTGGGTCTGAAAAAGCATGGGATAAAACCGGACTTGCTGAACATAGTGGACAATGAGGACTACTGAGAACTCAAGAACAATGGCAATGGGTTTTTGATCCTACTGCACGTACTGGCTTTGGGGGAGCCTAGGCAGTTTGAATGCTCACCTTACTAGACCTGGAAGGAGGTGGGTGGTCCTTGGACTTCCCACAGGTCAGGGAACCCTGATTGCTCTTCGGGCTGATGAGGGAGGGGGACTTGATTGGGGGAGGGGGAGGGAAATGGAAGTCAATGGCGGGGAGGAGGCAGAAATCTTTAATAAATAAATAAATAATTTTTTTTTATTGAGAAAAGGAAAAAAAAGTATCCGCCTCCTCCCAGCCTCCCATTTCCCTCCCTAAATAAATTTTTTTTTTAAAAAGAAAATAAAAGCCTGTACCAACCCAGAGTCTCTCCTTCTCTGTTTGCAGATCAGGATACAGCACTCTCGGCTGTTTCTCCAGCACTGTGCCTGCCTGCCATGATGATAATGGGTTAAGCCTCCTAAACTGTAAGCCAGCCTCAATTAAATGCTTTCTTGTTGGGAGCTATGCAGCCTAGTCTTGGGGGGCTTTCCTTGGGGCAAGGCACCCATGGAAATGGATTCTCGCTTGGCAAGGACAGTGTAGGAATTTACAGAATTCATGCAGCTTGCAGGTTCTTTTCTCTCTCCTTATATTGTTGATTCTTTGGGTGGTTTTTAGTATTACATTGTCAGTCACACATGCAACAGCTGTAATTTTCCCCTGGAAATTCTGCTCTTTCTCATTTTCCCCTAAGATTCAGCAGGGAGCTAATGTTTCTCAAAAAATCTTATCTGGAATTACTAACCACAATGCTTAAAACTGGGTACTTTTCTGACTTAATAGAGACCATTAGGTATATATGAGAAAACAACACTTGGAGCATTAACTGTGTTTCACAGTTCTGGAAAGGAGAATAGGGCATGCAAAGAATAGGGGAAAAGCCTCAGGAATACACACAATGCCAACTGTTGACAGTAATTTCGCTGGACACCAAGTATAGAGAATCAATGATAGGATCTAGAATGACCCAATGATAGAAATACAATGTAAAATATGAGATGGTGAGATCCATCTTTACCATACACAGGAGCTCATATTGGTGGGAGAAGTAAGGTCTATTGGATGGGGAAAAAAAGTGCCTTATCAAAGTCTGCCTTTACAGAGAGACAGAGACACGGGACCCTCTTGTAGAAAAGGGAACTGTATAAAAGCATATCTTGCAGACACGAAAGAATTGTTTGGGTTTGAATATCGCTGTCCTTAAAGCACTGTACCCATGTCTATTAGTTTTTAACTTTGAAACCCCAAGGAGCTGCCAGCTTACATAAGCGCTGTGAGAGCAGGGTGTGACCTCAGCTCCACGGAGGGCCGCAGTTTCTAGTGACTCTGCACCTCCCTCTACCCTATGAGACCTCAGCTCCACAGAGGGCCTCAGTTTCTAGTGACTCTGCACCTCCCTCTACCCTGTGAGACCTCAGCTCCACAGAGGGCCTCAGTTTCTAGTGACTCTGCACCTCCCTCTACCCTATGAGACCTCAGCTCCACAGAGGGCCTCAGTTTCTAGTGACTCTGCACCTCCCTCTACCCTGTGAGACCTCAGCTCCACGGAGGGCCTCAGTTTCTAGTGAGTCTGTTCCTGTCCCTACACACTCACCTGTTTGAAGACAGCACAACTTAGCACAGAGTGTGCTCAGTTCAGGTCTTTCTCCAGGGGGCTACCAGACAGGCAAGACCTGAACATTAGCTGTGGCAAAAGAACACTAAAATCTGATTAGGCTACAAGTTAAGCAGTTCAAAAATCCAGAATCTGAAATGATTCCAAATCTGAAACTCCTTGAGTTCTAATCCGTCTTGGTACCACAAGAGGAAAATATCACTCCTGACCTCATGTGTAAAACTGTCTCATGTACTGAATGATGAAACACATCTTATAAATTACCTCATGGCATATATGTAAAGCACACGCTACTTAGGTGGCTTTCAGCTCTGCAAGTGTCTGTCCCAAGATATCTCATATGCAGTCATTTCAAAGCCTGGAAACATCTTAGCTGGAGCTTGCCCAGCTCTGGGCCTTTCATGTTGGACTCCTCAGCCTTTGATGACTGAGACCTTATTTTTGCTTTCTAGATATCAAATCTGATATCTAATACATATCAGGAAGGGCTCTACCACTGAGCTGCATTCCAGCCTCAGATGAGATACACATATATTTAAATCAGAGTCTCTTGAGTCAACATACAGCAGAGGCACCTGCACACCCGGGTTTATTGAAGCTGTGATGGCTAGGAAAGGAAAATGTGCTATGTGGAATTCTCCTTGTCCACCAACATCCGTGTCATTCACAGAAAAGTGGATGCAGCTGGAGATAGCCATATCAAGGGAATAAAACCAGTTTCAGGCAATTATCACGTATTCTTTCTTATTCATGATAGATTTCATAAAGTCCCATAAAATCATATATGCACATATAACATGAAAGCAAAAGGGAAGCTGTGTAATGGAACAGAGGTGAAAGGGGAGGGCATGGAGGATGTGGTTACACGTACATTATATACCTAGACAGAAGCTTGGAAATAAAGGAAATAATATTGTTAAAAAGTCAGGGCCATATGAAATAGAATAGCTCCAGTCCTCCACACTATTGACGTTGGAAATGCCAATAAGATCCTGTTACATCCTCAAGCTCAATGGGTAGGTTTGTCTTTTGACAAGGCACACGACTAAAAAGCCATGTGGTACTGGTGTTGGCACAAGACAGACACAGGTCCAAGGGGACACAACAGAAAATCCCCAACAAACGCCAGGGTAAACAGCCACTTGAATTTTGACAGAGAGGCACTGTGGAACACACTGAATTATGGTTCTTTACATGGAACAACACTAGTAAATTATATGGGCATCTTAGCTAGGGTTTAGATTTCTGAAACAAAATACCATGACTGTAACTGGAGATTTTGCTCCTGCCCACCAGGTCCTGAATACCCACATTGAGGCTTATTATTAATTACAAACTGTTTGACCTATTAGCGCAGGCTTCTTATTAACTAGTTCTTACAGCTTAAATTAACCCATTTATATTATTCTATATTTTACCAAGTGGCTCATGGCTTGTTACCTCACATCTTGCTTCCTCGGCAGCTGCTGGCGTCTCGCTGACTCCGCCTACTTTTTCTCTTTATCTTTGCTTGAATTTCCCACCTGGCTTTATTTTGCCTGGCTATAGGCCAAATCAGCTTCTTTATTAACCAATGGCAGTAAAACATATTCACAGCATACAAAAGAGCATTCCACATCTTATGACCAAAAGGCAAATTGGGGAGGAAGGGATTTATTTGGCTTAAATTTCAGCATTGCTGTTCATCACTGAAGAAGTCAGGACAGGAATTCAAATGGGGTAGGATCCTGGAGGCAGAAGCTGATGCAGAGGCTGTGGAGGGGTGCTGATTACTGACTTTGCTTCCCATGGCGTGCTCAGACCACCTTCTTATAGAATTCAGGACTACCAGCCCAGGGATGGTACCACCCACCATGGGCTGGACCCTCCCCCACTGACCACTAAATGAGAAAATGTCTTGCGGCTGGATTTTACTGAGGCATTTCCTCAACTGAGGCTCATTCCTCTGAAGACTCTAGCTTGTGGCAAGTTGACTTGCAAAACCAGGCAGGTCAATGGGAAAATGAGGATTATCATACCACCCGAAAGAAATGAAAATTAACTCTCATTGGCTTATAGATCTGAATGTGAAAACTGAATCAACAATGTCTAGAAAACAACATATGCACGTGTGGTGAAGCATTTCTCAAACTGAATGAAATATGCTAAGCCCAATGGAGAGGGCAGACTAAAGAATATCTAACTCAGAGTTCTATCTATCAAAAATTACGTTAGCAATTACCAAAGATGAATGGTGTGCTGTAGAAAAACATTTGCAAAATATATTATCTACTCAATATTGATTCGCATGTATATGGAAAAAAGACTAATGTTTACACATATTTTTAAAATAATAAACAAGACTGCAACTCTAAAGTGAGCCCAAGTCATCATCAGGTACTTAATGAAGCATCTCTCCAAATGGCCAATAAGTACAAGATCAGACATCAACATCAGTTACCAGGGGAATAAAATCAAAGGCACATGGGGTTTGGAATATGGCTTAATTGGTAAAATGTTTATGTACAAGTATAATTCCCAGCATGCATGTAAAATGGATGAGAGCAGTGTCACACGCTTGTAATTCCAGTACTGGGGAGGTGAAGAAAGGCAGATCCCTGGGGTGTCATTTGTCACCCAATTTAGACAGAGATGTCTAGATCCCCGTGAGAGCGCTTACCTGAACAACAGTAACCCACCAAGCCAATCAAGACAACAACAATGAAAAAAACAGATCAAGATAAGTGACTCCTGAGGAACCATGAATCAGGTTGAACTCTGTGCACATGTAAATACATACATGTGTACATACATATCCATGCATATATCACAATCACACATAGTCATATACACAGGTACATACATACAGACACACATACGAACAAAATCACACAGAAAGGTGTACACATATAAAGTCATACATACACAATCACTCATGTACACACAAAGACAAAAATACATGCATCCACACAGACAGACAAACAGACACACACACACACCTTTCCAGACACAAAGCAGGCCCTGTAATTTTTAGAGCATCCATAAGAAATCAGCTTGAATTTTTTTAGAGGAGGATTATTAAACAGAATTATTTTTCTTGAACAGTGTTTTCAATTTACTCTTTACTTGCTATTCATTCCCAAGTTATAAGGAAACCTCGTTACAGAAAATTAAATCTTCTCCCTCTAAAAGAAGAAAGAAAATGAATGAAAAGGGCAGGGTAAAAAGGCAACAGTCATAACAGATACAAGAGTAAAACACAGAGCTTGCATAAAGGATTGACAAGTATTTGAGGAGACATGCCCCAGTCATGCATAATACACACGAGCATATGTCATGCTGTGCCCTCAAATATGTCCAATTATTTTGGCCAAAATAGTTTTTAAAATGTACATAGCAAAGTCTAACATAGCAATGCAGGCAAAGTGTTTATTTGTAAAGATGCTAGAGACGGTGAGACCAGGCTTTCTCCTTGGAGCATGTGCTGGCTTTTAGGAGCCCATTCCCTGTGGTGGGATACTTTACTCAGTCTTGATGAGTGGGGAGAGGCTTGGTCCTGCCTCAACTTGTTGTGCCAGGTTTTGTTGACTCCCATGGGAGGCCTTACCCTTTCTGAGGAGTGGATTGGGGGTGGAATGGGAGGAGGTAGGGGTGAGTGGGAGGAGGGGAGGGAGGAGTTGTAGTTGGTATGTAGAATGAATTTTAAAATTTAAGAAAAAAAGGTGTTAGAGAAAGACGTACCTGCTGAGCAGGCATGAGAACCGGCATCCCTCCACTCAGAGCCCAAGTTAAAAAGGTGGGTAGGGTAGCATGTGTAAAATATGTCTGCTCTACTGTGCTATGTGCTACCACACGGTCCGCGAGCTGGGAAAATGACCTGGAGATTGACACACACACATACAGAGACAGAGACACGGGGACACAGGTCATCCTTGATTCAAGAATGCCAACTTTATTGTGCTCAGGGGCAGCTTATATAGGGCTCTGGCCACACCCCAGCTCTCGGGATCTTTCAGCTGCAGGCCTCACCAGAACCCACTCTCTGGCCATCAAGGTCTCGGGCTCAGAGCAGCTGCAGGCACAGGTAAACTAGTTGTTTTGCTCAGTTCACTCCAGCAGGCAAAGGGTCTGAGGCAGGCAAAGAAAGTCAAGGGGCCAGGGGTCTGCAGCCCCCAATAAATATGCCAGTAACCCTGGTGCTGAGAGGAGAGATGGCTACTCTCTAGGGCTCACTGACCAACCAGTGACCTCCAGGTATGACCCCCCATTTCTTAATGTATTTATTTATGCTTGAGAACAGGGTTTAATATTACCTCTAACTCCCAACAGCCAGGACCACAGGTATGCACCACCATGTCTGCCTGAGAAGCATCTTTCAAAAAAAAAAAGAAGAAGAAAGAAAAGAAAAGAAGAGAGAAAATTGAGGAAAAATTATGACATCAACAGCTGGTTTCCACATACACACACATACATGTACATCTGAAGCCCTCACACTGGGTGAGACCACCTAAGTTTTCTAGACAGAACCACATGGAAGCTGCTACTCCTGAGTCACCACAGCCCAGTGTCTTAAGAGGAAGAAATTGAGCTGAGAACCTGCATTCATCTCTCTCTGCTCTCGGGCCCAGGAGTCGGTGTGACCAGCTGGCTCCAGTCCCTGCTGCCATGCCTTCTGCACTGTGGTGGACTCTACCCTTGAACTTGAGCCAAAACACACCCTCCTGTGTGGGCCTTTCACCAGAGAAGGCTGCTTAGACATGAGTTTAAGCCAATAGCAAGTCTTTATTAGCACAGGTGACTACACTGGGTGCCCAGGATCCCAGTGTAGCCCTGATCATTCTCAGAGTGAGCTTCTTAAGGACAAAAGCCCTGTCTTGGGTCGATACACTTCAGTGAACGAACAGTTATCCAAAAGAACTACAGAAACCAAAGAGAAGGCTGGTACATTCAGAAGCATTCCCAAAGCTATGGATCTGATGGATTAGCTCTGCTTTTGTTTCGACTGCTGGTGCTGTCTACGTGCTGAGCCTTATGGCCTGAATGCTATTTCCATCGAGGAGTCAGCTGTTGCATTCCTTACTGTCTTAGTGAATGAGTCAAATCATGGGCTCATCCTGTTTTCGAGAGGTGTGGTCAGTTCTGAGAATCCTTAATTGTGCTGAACTGATACATAATTGGCCAAATAGTTTAAGATGCAGGGTTTTGCCATTAATCTAATCAGAATTAGGATTAAAGGCACAGCCAGTGCCGATAGCAGAACAGTTGGCCAGGGAGACCAGAGAACAGAAACTGCTATCAATGATCACCATTACGCTTTTGTCTTTCTCATTTTGAAGTTTTCCCCAACCATGGCAAGATTGTTTTTCTAATTACCTTGATCAATTAGCATAGAGCAACAGGTTTTCCCCCAAAACATGCGTAGTCCCCTTTGTTTTAAAAGAAGTAAGCTTAAGCCTCTCCAATTTTGTAGGACCATTCTGCAAGGATGCTAACTTGTGTTAAATCAGAAAAGAAATGTTTAATGCCTCTAGCTTCCTTATCAACCTGTCTACTTAGTTTAGAAAGCATCAAAAGAGGAACATTCAGTTAGCCATTAGGACTTGCCACCACCTATTCTCAGGTGCTCGTGCTTGGTAATATTACTATCATGAATTAGCCCCTAGACCAGAACAGCAGGCATCAGAATAAGGGAAGGTGCCTAAGTTAAGGGTTTTGAATATTAGACATAATATTCAAAAGAAGACATAAATCATGAAAAGCAACAGATGGCACTTTCTCTTCTCTGTTGGGCTCAGCCCAGGGGAACTCTTCCCCACAAAACAAGCAACTGCTTTTGTCCTCAGAGTAGAACTGGGAGTGTGCGTGGGGGGCTTCTCCAGGCAATCTGGCAGAGACAAAAGGATCCAGGTCCCCAAGAGAAAGGGGCACAGGAGTTAAGTCAGGGGGTTCTCATATGAGAGAAAGCCACTTGTCAAGACAAGGAGACAAAACTGACTGAACCATAAAGGGAGATACACACAGATAATGGATATTTACACCACAAGGAGATACAATGGATATATGCACACACAAGAAGAGCTGAGCCCTACATGTGGGTGTGCTTCAGAAGGAATTAATGTGGTCCTTTGGGGACCCCAGTTAGTTACTGCGAAAACAGTTGTTATGGAAGAACACACTTGGTCTCTGAATCTGTGGCTTCCTATCTTACCATGTGATCTCAAGACGTGGTGACATCACTCATTATGAAACCATTCCCCTGAGGCCAGCCAATGATACTGACTGATCTTGGACTTGAAGTCTCCTAAAATGTGAGCTAAATAGGTTTCTTTTCTTTATGATATATCCAGCCTCTGATGTTGTTATAGCAACAACAACATGATCCAAGACAAGTATGCTATGATTCTCTGCAGCAACACAGTGACCAAAAGAATAAGCAGAAGATTCTTGGACTGTTGACTGTCAACTCTAACCCTGAGTTTGTCTTCCTACACCCCAGGTACACTTTGAAGCACAGACAAAACCCAGGCAGTGCTTACCCCTCAGTGGTGAAAAAGAGGTAAACCAGAGTATTTTCTGACAGGAGATCAGAACAGTGTGCTGCCAATGGTCAAGGCTGAGCTAGATGTTGCCCTCTTCTTCAAAGAATTGACATAAAATCCCACACAGCGAGGCAATTTTTGCAGTAAAGCAATAGAAGGCTCAGAGTATACTTAAGATATATATGAAAGCAGCCAACTAAGAATCAACCTAAAAGCAATCAAACAAGGGGCTAGAGATGGCCCCGCGTGAAGATCACTTCCTACTCCTACAGAAGACCTGAGTTCAGTTCCCAGCCTCTACTTGGAGCCCACCCTTACCTATAATTCTAACTTCAAGGGATTGGAAACCACCTCCTGATCTGGTGGATAACTGTGAATCCATGGCGTGTTCCTGCTTGTGCACACACGCATGCAATCAATCAAACAAATAAATAAATAAGTAAAAACAAATCTTTAAAAAAATCTCTCTGAGCTTAGTGTCTATAGACAACAGGAAACTACCTTTCCCAGCACTGAGAGCTGTGAGTCCAAAGCATCAATAGATTCCAGGTCTTAGGAGGGGACCACTTCCTAGTTCTGGGATGGAAGCTTCTCGTGATATTTTGACTGCACCCAGGGGCCCATTAAGCTGGAGGGACTTTATTCTAGCGACACCAGACCCAATCTTGAGGTTCCACTGTCATCACCTCTCACATAATCATCTTGGGGAACAAAAATCAAGCAGACGCATTCTTAGCAACAGAGATGTCAGAGATGTTCCGACCACAGCTCTCCCCAAGAGTTCCAGGCAAGTGCCTCATCTTCTCAGCCCATTCTTAAGCCTTGACTACTGCTCAGCTCTCTGTCCTAGAACTGCTCCAGGCAACCCTCCCACCCTCCCTCCCACCCTCTCAGCTTCTTACTCCTCTGTCAGCTGTGCCCACTTCCCTGCTCCGAGCAGATGATGGATTCCCCAAGGACAGACAGCTCAGCGCTTCTCCCTCTCCCACACATCCGCTCACCCTGGGACACACATCATCGCCTCCCGTGCTCCTATTGTCACCTTCAAAGATGCCACTTCCTGTGTTCCTTCCTCCCTTGCATGCTCACCCACCACATGGAGGTTATTATAAACCAGGAAGACAATCCGGATCCCTCCCTCATACTGAGTCCCAGCCTGAATTCTCTGTCATTGCCCACAATCTCGCTCATGCTTGCTTTGGCTTTCCTTAAATGTCATTTCTTCTCCTAAACACATTTCATTTATTTTAGTTTCTCCACTAACTGCTGTTTCTCATGACATCATCAGACCACGCACATGGACACCATCACCCTTTGTCTCTCCGGTACTTGTCATGGACTTGGCCACAGATTTCAGAGATTCTATTCATTTGTGAGAAAATAGTGCTGGAAATCTGAAATCCTGCCTCACATAGACTTACTTCTATCTAATAAGAAGAAGTTTAGCGCTTCCAAAGACTGGAGTGCTGACGGCAGCTGTACTGTAGTTTATAGCACTAGGCAGTCCCCTAGCTGAGTGTTTATGGTTTCAGTCTACACCCTCCTACTAGAACCTAAGGTCATCCACTCCATTGGTGAGACCCTGGAAACTAACTCTGCCCTGCTAGGTTCTACTTTCCATGTTCTCATCACCTACCAGTACCACCACCCTGGGAACCAAGACTCTGGCATGCAATCATGAAGGACACAGGAGTCAAGGCTCTGACGAACTGACCATGGGGGACACCAGCACCACAAGAATCAAGGCTCTACCACACTGACCATGGAGGAACCCAGCACTATGGGAATCAAGGCTCTACCACATTGACCAAGCTGGAACCCAGCACCATGGGAATCAAGGCTTCCCCACACTGACAATGGAGGACACAGTCAAACTGCATTCAAGTCAAGCAGCAAGGAAGACAGTGAGTAATCTTGCATTCAATGCCCCCTTGTCTTCCCCAACCAAGTCACTCCTCATGTAGTCCAAGGCTTCTGGACATAACTGCACAGAGCTTTGTCATCATCTCAGAGGTTTCCTAGAGAAAATCGTAAGTCTCAAAAAGCAATCTTGTGATGGTTCCTCTCCAATGTCAACTTTGTAGGGTTTAGAGTTGTCATGAACACACACATCCCGGCATGTCTGTGGGACATTTACAAAATGGACAAGGAAGACATAAGCCTGAAAGAGGGCAGCACCATTCTATGGGTTGTGGTCTGGGGCTGAGGACCGGAGAAAGTCAGAGGAACAGCATCGTTCTCCTCTCTCTGCTTCCTGGCTGTGATGTGACCAGAACCTCACAGTCCCACCGCTATGATGCTTGTGCCAGTGTGCCCTGTATCCTTCCTTACACAGCGAGCCAGAATAAACTCCTGCTCCCTTGTTACTTTCATAAGGCATTTGACCACATTAAAGGAAAAGTAATTAATAAATCCTCAAGTCTGCTACTTATTCCAGCAAAGTATGAAGGTGAGAAACCCTACTCAGCTAGAGCCTGCTGGGAAGGAAGACAGATGATATCGCTGAGGCAGTAGCAGTACCTGCATATTGTTTCCTGTTTCTGGATTTATTTTTCTGCTTATGAAAATTGGGTCCCTGACATTCCTTCCCAAAACGTCGGTCATTAGAACATGTTAAAGTTGTTCTTTTCTACTATCCGTTAGTTGATATGATGAATTTCCTACAAACACCAAATGTATTGACTATTTATGCCATTACTGGATATGCTAATTAGTTTTTTAAAAAGCAATATTTGTTTAATTTTTTATTTATGTGTTGATATGTGTATTTATCTGTGTATATGTCATGTTTGTGTGTTCCTATGGAGGTCAGAAGAGGATACTGGATCCCCTGAGTTGGAGTTACAGGCAGTTGTGAGGTGTAGTGGACACAGGTGTTTGAGTCCAAACTTTGGTCCTCTTCAAGAGCAATAAGCACTCTGAAACTGCTGAGCCATCTCTCCAGCCCCATGTTGGTTGGTTTTAACTGTCAACTTGACACAATCTAAAATCACCTATGATTAGAATCTTTCTTATTGCTATGCATTTTTCTCCACTCTCCCCCCTTCTTCCCCTCTCACATGATTCTAATTTTAATGAGGACTTATCTAGATTAAGTTGGCCTGTGGATATGTCTGTGGAGGGGAAGAGTTGTCTTGGTTGTTACTTGACACAGGAAGACCTACCCACTGTCAGTGGCACCATTCCCTAGGCAGAGGTTCCTGAATGGTATAAGGGGGGAGAGAGGAGAAAGCTATCTGAGAACATGAAAGGATACATGTATTTTCTTTTTGCTCTTGACTGTGGGGGCAGTGTGATTAGCCGCTTAAGTCCTTCCTAGACTTCTCCAAAACTTTGGAAGTATAAACCAAATAATCCTTTTCTTCTCTATGTGGTGTGTTTTTTTGTCAGGAAATTTGTCACAGCATCAGAAACGAAACAAGGGCAATGGGTAAGAAAGATGGATGACAGTAAATCCCTGCCATTCACTGAGGACAGTGTAAGGTGGGTAGACATGGACAGGACCAGCTACTTAGGTGCCTATAGACAGTGACAGCATTGCCATAACAACAGGACAGGGGAGTCAACTGTTCATTGGCATTGAAGAAGGCAAAGTTCTATATTTTCATGTCCATCTTTAAGAACAGGAGTTATCCAAACAGCTAAAGAGAAAGGGAGTGGAATTCAGGCAAAGGACACCCATGAAAACCACCTCTTATTTTACCACAAGTGATTCTGAGTCACAGGCATGGGAGAAAGAATGGGTCCTGGGCATGCACACATCAGAGATGGATTAATAGGCTTGGCTGGACAATGAAACATCAGAGCTGGCAATATAAAGATGAAAAATGGTTTCAGTTATGATGCTCATCCTTTAAAATACTTACTCCGTTGGTTAGAATGTACTATTTTGAATAACTGAAATGTAGCCAGAAATGTTGTCTGTCTTTGCAAAGCTATCATGTTTTATCTCCTTTAAAATTTAATCAATACAGTGATGATCGCAGTGTAATAGATAAATCAGAAAGAGAAGGAGAACCAGACATCATTCACGGAGTACTGATGTAACGTAGCCAAGAAATACAAACACTGACAAGAAATAAAAACCCTGAGACTAAGCTTTGCAGCATTGCTAGGGACTCCATAAGAAATTGTCCCGCCTGGGCAGAGACTGGGGAGGGAATAGGAAGAAGAGAAAAAGTGGGGAGGGGGAGGGAAGGAGAGAGGAAGAAATGAGAGGAGGGAGGGAGGGAGGAAGGGGAGGACGACAGAGGGGTACCAGGGTACATGTCAGAGCACTTACGTTTTTGAGACAGGAACTTGCCAGTTTGGCAGGATTGCTAGCCAATGAGCTCCTGGGATCTCCTGTCCCCTCTTCCCCACATAGGGATTACAAGTGTCTGCTACCATGCTTGTTTTTGTCTGTGGGTTCCAGGAATCCGGCTCAGGTCTTCATGTTTGCAGAGCAGACAGACACTCTACACACTGAGCCATTCCCCAGCCCTGCCATGGATTCTAAACCATCATCTCCTTGCTGCCAAATTTGCCCCTCAGCATTCTATTCCCTAGGAGGCGGTTAGAATTGTATACACATATGAATGGCAAACGATTTTCTGTCACATTTATCAATTGGTTCTCTGTCATCCCTCTAACTCCTGTTGACCTGCAAAAGATCCAGAGTCAATCTTGAGAAAGAACAAAGATCGAGGTCTCTCACTTTCTAATGGCAAACTATATAATAAAGCTGTAGAAATTAAAACTGCGTGGTATGAATCCAGAACTGCAGGCCAGTGTAACACGCTAGAAAGCCCAGATATCAACACACACGTCAGTCGACCTTCAACATGACTTTCAAAAACATGTGTTAGGGTGGGGGTTAGAGTCCTTTACTTATTTGTAAATTTTTGTTTACCTGTGTGCTCATGTGTCTATGGGGATAATTTCCAGGAGTAGGTTTTCTTCCTTTACCCTATGGGCTCCAGAAAGCAAACTCAGGCTTCTAGGCTTGGCAGCAGGCTCCCCTACCCACTGATCCATCTCACCAACCTTTATGATACATAAGGTAAGATGAACCCTGAGCTTGTATGGAATGAAGAATGTAATTGTAGCCTCACCTCCCACCACAAGCAAACAGCAAAGATAAATGAAGGATTTACACATGAAACTTAAGACTATGAAACTAAAAGAAAACATGAGGCAAAGCGCTTTGCCTTGGTCTGAACTACACATTCTTGTACATTCCTAAGTCCCACTGCAGGCTTCTCTTCACAGTGGGGATGTGATGTGGTGTGTCCCCCGTGGGAGCATGTGTGCTGCTGCCCGGGTGTGACGTGGTGTGTCCCCTGTGGGAGCATGTGTGATACTGACCGGGTGTGACGTGGTGTGTCCCCTGTGGGAGCATGTGTGATACTGACCGGGTGTGACGTGGTGTGTCCCCTGTGGGAGCATGTGTGCTGCTGCCCGGGGTGTGACATGGTGTGTCCCCTGTGGGAGCATGTGTGATACTGCCCGGGGTGTGACGTGGTGTGTCCCCTGTGGGAGCATGTGTGATACTGCCCGGGGTGTGACATGGTGTGTCCCCTGTGGGAGCATGTGTGATACTGACCGGGTGTGACGTGGTGTGTCCCCTGTGGGAGCATGTGTGATACTGACCGGGTGTGACGTGGTGTGTCCCCTGTGGGAGCATGTGTGATACTGACCGGGTGTGACGTGGTGTGTCCCCTGTGGGAGCATGTGTGATACTGACCGGGTGTGACGTGGTGTGTCCCCTGTGGGAGCATGTGTGATACTGCCCGGGTGTGACGTGGTGTGTCCCCTGTGGGAGCATGTGTGATAGTGCCCGGGTGTGACGTGGTGTGTCCCCTGTGGGAGCATGTGTGATACTGACCGGGTGTGACGTGGTGTGTCCCCTGTGGGAGCATGTGTGATACTGACCGGGTGTGACGTGGTGTGTCCCCTGTGGGAGCATGTGTGATACTGACCGGGTGTGACGTGGTGTGTCCCCTGTGGGAGCATGTGTGATACTGACCGGGTGTGACGTGGTGTGTCCCCTGTGGGAGCATGTGTGATACTGCCCGGGTGTGACGTGGTGTGTCCCCTGTGGGAGCATGTGTGATAGTGCCCGGGTGTGACGTGGTGTGTCCCCTGTGGGAGCATGTGTGATACTGACCGGGTGTGACATGGTGTGTCCCCTGTGGGAGCATGTGTGATACTGCCCGGGTGTGACGTGGTGTGTCCCCTGTGGGAGCATGTGTGCTGCTGCCCGGGTGTGACACAGTGTGTCCCCTGTGGGAGCATGTGTGATACTGACCGGGTGTGACGTGGTGTGTCCCCTGTGGGAGCATGTGTGCTGCTGCCCGGGTGTGACACAGTGTGTCCCCTGTGGGAGCATGTGTGATACTGACCGGGTGTGACATGGTGTGTCCCCTGTGGGAGCATGTGTGATACTGACCGGGTGTGACATGGTGTGTCCCCTGTGGGAGCATGTGTGCTGCTGCCCGGGTGTGACACAGTGTGTCCCCTGTGGGAGCATGTGTGATACTGACCGGGTGTGACGTGGTGTGTCCCCTGTGGGAGCATGTGTGATACTGACCGGGTGTGACATGGTGTGTCCCCTGTGGGAGCATGTGTGATACTGACCGGGTGTGACATGGTGTGTCCCCTGTGGGAGCATGTGTGCTGCTGCCCGGGTGTGACGTGGTGTGTCCCCTGTGGGAGCATGTGTGATACTGACCGGGTGTGACATGGTGTGTCCCCGTGGGAGCATGTGTGATACTGCCCGGGGTGTGACATGGTGTGTCCCCTGTGGGAGCATGTGTGATACTGCCCGGGTGTGACATGGTGTGTCCCCTGTGGGAGCATGTGTGCTGCTGCCCGGGTGTGACACAGTGTGTCCCCTGTGGGAGCATGTGTGATACTGACCGGGTGTGACATGGTGTGTCCCCTGTGGGAGCATGTGTGCTGCTGCCCGGGTGTGACACAGTGTGTCCCCTGTGGGAGCATGTGTGATACTGACCGGGTGTGACGTGGTGTGTCCCCCGTGGGAGCATGTGTGATACTGCCCGGGTGTGACATGGTGTGTCCCCTGTGGGAGCATGTGTGCTGCTGCCCGGGTGTGACATGGTGTGTCCCCTGTGGGAGCATGTGTGCTGCTGCCCGGGTGTGACATGGTGTGTCCCCTGTGGGAGCATGTGTGATACTGACCGGGTGTGACGTGGTGTGTCCCCGTGGGAGCATGTGTGATACTGCCCGGGTGTGACGTGGTGTGTCCCCTGTGGGAGCATGTGTGATACTGACCGGGTGTGACGTGGTGTGTCCCCTGTGGGAGCATGTGTGCTGCTGGCCGGGTGTGACGTGGTGTGTCCCCTGTGGGAGCATGTGTGATACTGACCGGGTGTGACATGGTGTGTCCCCTGTGGGAGCATGTGTGCTGCTGGCCGGGTGTGACGTGGTGTGTCCCCTGTGGGAGCATGTGTGATACTGACCGGGTGTGACGTGGTGTGTCCCCTGTGGGAGCATGTGTGATACTGACCGGGTGTGACGTGGTGTGTCCCCTGTGGGAGCATGTGTGCTGCTGCCCGGGTGTGACATGGTGTGTCCCCGTGGGAGCATGTGTGATACTGACCGGGTGTGACGTGGCGTGTCCCCCGTGGGAGCAGCTGTACTGCTGATCGGGATGTGGGCAAGAGCTTGTGGTCTGCTTCCTGTGAATTCCTCTGCCGTTTCCCTTACCAGCCAAGCTTCTAATCACATTGACTTAATGTATGACAGCTGCTTGGAAACCCATTTCCAATTAAAGTGTCCTTTGCAATTCACTGGTTTGAGGACAGTCCTAAGCTCTTGGTTATCTGATGTCCTGGAAACATAGCTGCAGGGGCAGATGGTTCACGGCTTAGATCGCCATGGATTTATTCCCTAGGAAATAAATACCTTGGATGCTGATCGCTTTGAGCTAGTCTTTATTTGAAACTTTATTTTTAGACATTTGATCTTTCTCATAAAAACAGATTTCAGAGAGTCTCGTAAGGGTATTCTGGTGCAAATCACAGAGATAGTGGTGAGGCTTCACGGGCCCAGGGGTAGAAGTCACATGCATTCTGATGATTCCCTTGAGATCCAAGTGATGTCTGCATTCCATCTTCACTCACTCCTGCCTGAGGCAGACTACTAAGGTGTTAGAGCATCAGCCTTTTTGTTTTGCTTTGTTTTTTAAACAGGATTATAGCAAGAGCTGTTATCAGACTTTGATGGCCTGTAGTTAGATTTAACTTCAGTTACCATCCTAAATGTGACCCTAGATTATGGAGATGAAGATCAGTTGCCGCCATCTTTCTCGGCAGGGATCTCATGCTTTCTGTGTTTTGCCAATGTCCTTTAAATAGCCAGCGTCCTTTAAATAAGGCTCTTTTGCTCTTCCACAATGATGTCTGTGAGTCCTCAGTCAACATAAAGTAGCTACGGAAGAGAGGGTGCAATTGGGACTGCCCATCTGGAGTCCAGGTTCTGACCTGAACTGTTCTTCTTGTATCTGCATCATAGGCAGGAGCCCAGACCCAGTCACCGATGACTCGCCAAGAAGGAACTAACTCAAGGAGTGTGCTGATGGCGAATCGAATGGAGGGACCACTCTGGGTAGTGGCACACTGAAGCACCCAGGTACACTTAGTTAAAATAAGAAGACTCTGTAGGCTGCTGGAATACCTGAAAGGGACGGAAGAGGGGGTGTGAGCGTCGGGTAGACAAAAGGTACAAAAGGAACCTAACCAGCAAGGGCAGCATGAATGGCTCAGGCATGGGCGTTTCCAACTACAACCTCACCATTGCTATGATGACAGGCTCATGCTCCAAGCATAGGTCTGAAAAAATGTTAATATTCCAAATTTTATTCACAGGGTATGAGTTTTGAGCATCGGATGAAAAAAATGATAACTTTGTGCTGGAACTACATGAGTAAGGAGTTCTATTTATAAATGAACCTAATGGTGGGGTGATGTTTGAGCTAAAAAATAGTGGATGTTATGAAATTACCAATGAAATGAATATTCTATTGATGAGACAAAACAAGAGGCAGTGGAGAAAACGAGGAAACCTAGAAATGAAATCACAAAGAAAAATAATATGGAGAAAGAACAACTTAATTGAAGCAAAAAAAAAAAAAAAGGAGGGGCTAAGCTGGGTGGAGAGGGAACAGGTAGTCTAACAGGTCCTAACAGGTAGTAATGTGGTAATTAATGTCTTCATAACACGGAATCCCCACGGCAAAGCAGACCCATCTCTAGGAAGAGTGAGACAGAATTTATTAGCATGAACGGAAAGCTACAAAGAGCATAAAAGGACCAGTAGTCCCCAGAGACTGACACAAAAGATCAGCACTAGAGACCTCTTTGTGTGCTCCAGAAGACTGTGTGGAGGGTGGTGTATGAGTGTGAGCGTGTGCCTTCCCAGTGCAGACACGGGCGACCACCTCAGGCGTGGCCTTCTCCACTTCCCATCTCACCCACCACCAAGATGACAGGTCCATGCCACCAAGTTCAGTTTTTTTTTAAAGTTGTTAACAGTTGGAGTTTTATGTATATGTGTGGGTGCCCAAAGATAAATATTTACAGGCACCGAATGCATTCTGGAACCAAAGGAGATCAGAAGAGGGCATTGGATACCCCCAAACTGAATTTACTAATGATTATGAGTCAGAGTTTGAGTTTTGGGGCATGGACCCAGGTCTTCTGAAGAGCGGCGAGTGTCTGTAATCAAGGAGCCATCTCACCAGAAGTTGGAGAAGAAAAAAGATTCTTAGGAAAGAAAATGGAGCTACGGGGCTCATTGCATGATCCCGTGAAGTGAAGGAAGGGCAGAAGTTGGTATTCATGAGCCCTACTCATACACATACATACAAACATACATGTGCCTCACTCACATGAATACACACATACATATATACAACTGAAATCTTTACTCTCTCTCTTCTCTCTAACACACACACACTTACTCAAATAAACCAGAGGGCATCGGTGTGTGGCTGTGACCAGTCATTTTCTTGTAGAGATGAGTGTCTGGTCTTCCCCTTAGCTTTCTGTAATTCAGAAGGTTACTTAATAGTTCAATGACTATGAAAGTCAGAGACATCCAGCTGTGGGAGGAGACAGGATATGTGCAGCAAGATTTATTATTCATTGTAATATTTCAAGTTATGTGTAAGGATTCTAATACATGAAACAAAATTGTGCTAAATAGTTTTATGTCAGCTTTATACAAGTTAAAGTTATCTTAGAGAAGGGAACCTCAATTAAGAAAATGCCTCCATAAGCCCGAGTTTTAAGCAAGTCTATAGGACATTTTCTCAATTAATAATTGATGGGGGGGGGGGAGCTCCTTAAGTTCCTTTACCAAAGAAAGATGGTTAAGATCATTCCTGTCTCCAAAGCACCATGGCCTGCATTGCTTTAGTCATGGCCATGAGCAAGTCTCCAACAAGATGAAACTTAAGGGACAAAGGCTAGTCCTCCTCTCAGGCTCGTAGAGGGCACAGCAGTGGAAGGAGCTGGTGTGACCTGGAAGATGAGCCAGAAGCAGCAGGTTACCTGACTGTGGCAGGCCCGACTGCATCCAGTCACCCAATTCCTTTTGCTTCATTCCACAGCTTTAGGGCTTTGTGACATACCCAAAACAGCATCCCTGCTAGATACTAAGTATTCAGACAGATGAGAAGCTATAAGACCTTTCATTTTAAACTTTATTGCGTGTTAACTTTTAGAACTGTAGCAAGGGCAACAGACTCAAGAACTCTGGTAACCTGGATGCGTGAGAGAGTGAAGTTATGGGCGGCTTCAGTGGCCTTTTCACAAGGACTCTACAGCTCTTAAATAGCTCCCTGCTACAGACTTCATCCTCTCTGCACTCTTGGTCCTCAGTTCCTTAATCTTAAACTCATAGATCATCATCTAAGGGATGACAACCCTCCTGACACTGGGATGCCATAATGGACTGCCCCTCATCATGCAAACAATACACTTTTTCGCTTTTTGTTTTCTGTGGGATTTTATTTTTTGGCACAGCAAGTATGGAAGATAGTTAACAGGATAGGCGAAATTTTGAGTTCATCAAAGCTTGGGGGAGATATTAGCACAGGTGGATATATTCAAAATGCACACTGTGGTGAAATTCCTTATTTTCTACAGCCTATCCATACTAACAAGACTTTCAAAATCAGAAAAATTAAAATTATAGATGTCAAATAAACGTGCTCACTTAAGATTAGAAGGATGGGTGCAAACAAAGAAGAAACTAAAGCAAACGCACAAGTAAATCCAAAAGCCAATTAAGAGATACACATCAAAACCCTACAAATCAAAACCAACAAACCGGGATAAAAACCACTCTTTGGAGGTCCAAGCAGGTGAACAATATCAGTTTCCAAGTGATCAATAACATCAACATCTCCAAGAACCAAAGTCTGAGTCCACTTCCCACAGCCCTCAGCAACAGCGTCTCTGCAGTGAGAACAAGCCCCAGCCCCAGCCAGGGCCTTCAGTGGGTGGAGTCTGCAGCTCCTCGCCATGACTCCTGTGATGTCACTTCAAGAAATGAACCAATCTGATGTGGGATGCCCTTCTGTGTATGTTTTGCTTTTTTCTGCTGATGAATAAAGCTGTTGCAGCCAATGGTTTAGCAGAGTAAAGCCAGGCAGGAAACCCAGAGATTCAGGGAGAAAGAAGGTGGAGTCAGGGAGGTGCTATGTAGCTGCCCAAGGAGAAAGATGCCAGGCCTGGAAACTTACCAGTAAACCACAGCCTTGTGGTGATGCACAGAGTAAAAGAAATGGGTTAAGATATAAGAACTAGCTAGAAAACGACCTAAGCCATTGGCCAAACAGTGTTGTAATTAACAATGTTTCTGTGTGAGTATTCCTGTCTGGGTGGTTGGGAAATAAACGAGCAGTCTCTGTTTACATAATGGTGCCCAAGGTCTGGGGCATGGATCCATATAAGACCTAAAAAAAAAACTTTAAAAAAGAGAAAAAGGAACTTCTAGACATACAAAAATGGGAAACCAAAGTGTAATCTCCATTTACACCAGTCACACCCATTCACAACCAATTACACCAATCATACCCATTCACAACCAAAATGAAACCTTTTCACTGTCTCCAAGCCCTGAATTCCTATTCTCATTGCCATGACTAAATTAAGAAGTGAACTAAGGTGCATAGGTTTTACATTGGCAGAGGCTTTCAGAGGACATTGAATGGATGGCTACTTCTGGGGTCCACTGCCCCAGGGTTTCCTAACCTCCCCGAAAGCATCTCCTGTGAGAGACCAAAGTTCAGACCCATGAGATGGTGTGACACCTTTCACGTACCAACCTTGCGTAGGACATTTTGACTTTAATAAGAGCAGCAGTAACAACAAGAATGGACTCAGTGAACTTTGTGCTGACCTGGGAGAGACATAGTTATTGACTATAGAGAGTGAATGCGCAGGTTTTTTTTCAGTGTCCTTTTCACTCAGACACTCAAATTCTCCAGTGATTCCAACAACTGCAGACGACCTCATCTCTACCGTCCTGACACTCACTCTCTCTCAAACTCATATTTATGGGAATCAAAAGGATGGAGGCCTGTCTGTGACACTACGGTGCCATGAGGAAATCCATGTCCCTCAAGATTCCCCAGGAAATGTTTCGTATCATGAGTGGCGTGGTGGCAGGGAAAGACACTTAAGATGACAGGAATTCATAATATGTGGAGAGGCTGGGGGAAGTTACAAAGCAGTGGGGTAGGATCCAAGTGCATGGCATAATTGGATTCCTTACTCTTAATATATATTAACAAAGGTTGAAAGGTAAAAAAAAATACAGCAAAATACAAAATGTCCAAAATAACTGAATACATGATAGTAGAAAAAAGATGGTAATTAGAAAAAACCGAATCAAATGCACAAATTGCGTTCACGTTTGAGGAATGTACATCTTCATGTGTGACACGTGACGGAGGAGAACACACAGTTCAGGTGGGGTGGGAAGCGTGGGTGACCAGGTGAGGAGGCGCTGCAGAAGGGAGACAGGGTGAGACTCGGCATGCCGCTGTCATAACACATGCTTGTGCATATGCCACACAGCTGTGAGTGTGTGTTCCAGCTCAAATTCACAGGAGGGAAATACCTCCAAAGAAGCTCGCCCCTGACGTCTGTCCACGAGATCCCTGGGTCTGTGTATTTCTAGTAACTTGGTATTTTATTCCCATCTGGTAAACGGAGTCTCAGAGCTCCTTAGTGCAGTTGCTTCAATCGCTGCTTTTAGTAACCACCTCCCACACTTCAGCCATGTTTAGCATAATGCAGAGTTAGAAACCCTCTAAATAAGGAACTGTTTCCTTCCAAGTGAGGGGGTGTGGAAACCCTAAATGCAAAAACCTTCTTTTACTACGGCAATCACAAGGTATTTTAACCTGACATCTCTTGTATTTAAATTGCTTGACGTCTGACAAGTGGTTGTGAAGTTCTTTGGCACTTGTTAATGCTTGAATAGTCTATTAAGGTTTACTAAACTGATAGAGATCTTTAAATTAATTCCTTTTCTATTTCTGTATGTGTCTGTCTGTCTCTGTCTCTGATCTATGTCTGTATGTGTATGTCTCTCTCTCTCTCTCTCTCTCTCTCTCTCTCTCTCTCTCTCTCTCTGTGTGTGTGTGTGTGTGTGTGTGTGTGTGTGTGTACCATTTGCATACTGGTGTCTGAGGAGACCACACAGGTGTGAGATCCTCGGACCTGGAGCTACAAGCTCTTGTGAGCTGCCTGCTTGGGTTCTGGGACTAAGAACTAGTCCTTGCCGGCCCAGGAGACACTATTAACTGCTGAGCTATCTCTTCAGCTCCTTAAATACATCTTTATGGATTTCAAATCCATCTGATTGTGTGCAGTGTATTTTCAGATTCAATGCTTTGTTATATTTTTGTGTCATTCTCTGTAGGATCCTGTGGGACATACTTGCTGCTAATCCATTTTGGAATAGCTCATTTTCTTGCAACTTGTAGGTGACACTTAACACTGTAACCATATCTGCAGAAATATATGCTTATATTCTCAATATTTTTGTTTCCACATACAAATTTCCAATAAACAAATTCAGAAATTATTTACTACCCTTATGTGATAGTGACTTTTAATTGTCTACCTGGATTCACCTGGAAGATGAGCCTCTGAGAATGTGGGTGATTGTCTTAATTACATTAACCGTAGAAAGATTTGTCCACTGTGAGTGACTCTATTCCCTGGGTCTGGAGTTCTGGGCTGTCTAAGTATAGAGAGGGGGTTGTGTACTACTGTCCATTGCGCCAGTACATTGCTCCACGTAGTGACCAAGGTTGTAAAGTGACCAGTTCTCTCAAGCTCCTGCTGTGTGACTTCCCTGCAATGATGGCCTCTCACCTACGATTGTGACCTAAATAAACTCTCCGGTTGCTTTTTTTATATTATCATAGAGATATGAACAGAAACTATGGCATATAAAAAAAACCAAACAGACTTTTCTGAAAGCGCCCAATTCCTCTGCTTTTCTGGGTCACTGTGTTCCCTTGGGGTCGCTTAGCCACACCCATGAGAGCATAGCCCATGTCACACTAAGTCACTGAGAGTGCTGATGGGGCACAGCCACTTCCTCGCGAGACCTTTCCCTGCCTGGGCACTGCTGAGCAGCAGGCGGTGGCAGCTGCAGGGCCTTTGGATGGTCCTCCTCTCAGCACTGATGCTCAGCTGTGCGTGTCAGGAAAGGGGTCTGTGTGACCATGATTTTCAAGATAACTGTTACTGTCTGTCTCTTACTTTTCTCTGTCTCTAGCTTTCTATCATCTATCTGTCTGTCTGTCTGTCTGTCTATCTATCTATCTATCTATCTATCTATCTATCTCTGTGTGAGTTTGTGTGTCTCTGTGTGGCTGTGTATGTGTGTGCGTGTCGTGCATGCGTGTGTATGCTACTTATATGTTTTTTATGCTTTGCCAGCTTAACAATCACCTGTGACACATTATTTAAACCCATGGTCATATTTATGGTCTTTTCTTCTTTGGGGTTCTGCTCAAGCATGGATATTAAGGATGTAGCTTTTGGCTGAGCAAAGCCCCCTCCCCCTTTTCACTCTTTTTCCATTTATGAAAAGCATCTTCTTTTGGGATTCTACTGAACCTTTAGCACATTTTCTTATAAATCACTTCTTTCCTGGAAGTTTTTTTTTTTTTTGTGCCTGTGTGATTTCATTAACATTCCCAGCAGCAGGTTTCCTTATGGTATTTCATTTTGGTTTTAGCCTACATGGTTTGGACTGACCTCACCCCCCATTTTCCTGCTCCTATCCCCCTAATTGTTTCCACCCCAAATATTTGCTTTATTTAATATCAGATGTGTCCATTTTTAAAAGCTATTTTATTTGGTGTCTATGGGTATTTTGCTTGCAGTTGTGTGTACCAAAAGTGTGTAGTACCAATAGAGGCCAGAAGAGGACACCAGATTCCCTGAAACAAGTTACAGATGGTTGTGAGCCACACTATGTGTTGGGAATAGAACCCCAGGTCTTCTGGAAAAGGAGCCAGTGCTCTTAACCACTGAGCCATCTCTCCAGATGCCAACATTTTAAATGTATATCATTTGTGAATCTCCTGGTCTCCTTCCCTGCTCCCATTCCACTTACTCAAGGAAATATTATGTAATTCTTACTTTTAAATTTTGGTACTGAGTTAATTTTCCCCATCAGGTTTCAGTTCTCTCTTATTTGCCTTTATAATGTGTTTTTAATAGATCAGATGATCCTGTTCGGACAGTGACGGAGCACATATGTTGTCTTAGCTACGGCTATCACCTCATCTTAAGGCTCCTCTCTTTTCTGTCCTCAGCTATTGGACCCACCTGTGTGCACTATTGCAGTGTGGTGTCATGGGGCCAAGGGGCCACGGGGCCATGTGAGCCGTGGTTCCCCCGTGGGGGCTTTGGGAGCCGTGGATTCTGCTTTTGTAGTCATTCTTCTTATAAGTCTTCTGTTAGACTTACCCCTCTTTCTGAATCTAGCACTTGCTCAGAGCATCTGCTGGCTCCCTTATGACTAAGAGAAAATTACCGCTCTTCCACTTCCTCCCTCTCCCCCACCGCCCCCGGGCTTCTCTCAGTTTGGTCCTTATTTTTAGGTCTAGTGGTTCCCCCTGAGCTCCAACTTGGGAGGCTGTTTTTTTTCCCCATTTCTCTCTTTCTCTCTCCCCTTCCCTCCCTCTTTGCCTCCCTCAGTCAGAATCTCATGTATCCCAGGCTGGTTTGAACCCCTATTTAGCCAAGGTTGACTTTGAACTCTTGACACTCCTGTCTCCACCTCGGGATTTTAAGATTTACCTGTCCTGGTTTATCTAGTGTTCGTGATCAAAGCCTGGGTTTTTCTGTGTGCTCAGCAAACACTGGACCAACTGAGCTGCATCCCTCCCCTACCGCATCCCTCCCCTACCGCATCCCTCCCCTACTACACCCCTCCCCTACCGCATCCCTCCCCTAGCTTTCCTCCAGCCTCGCTGACCCCTGGATGCAGGACAGAGCAGGCAACTAACGGTTCACATTTCCTGCCTCCTGCCTGATTCTTCCTTCTTTTGTGTGAATTTTATTTCTTTAGATTTACAAAATGTTCTTTTTGGAAGCAAGCTGCTCTCAGGGATTTTGCCTGAATTTCATTCCTAAACCCTTCTCTGTTGTTTCCTCCAATAGCCGCATGTGGTTGTCACTGGAACCAAGATTCAAGACTTTCCAACTGAGGCTGAGGTTTGTGCACCCACTGTAAACATTCGGGAACTGAAATCCTCCGTGGTGATGCTTTCAGAAGTTGAGATCTGGGGCTGACTAGATGGAGAGGGTGAAGCCCTCATAAACAAGATTAGCACTCTACAAACATTAAAGTGAGCCTGGAGGGAGGGCTCTCTCGCCCCTTCCACCTCCTGAGGACCTAAAGAGTAAAGACAGCGGGACCTGCCCTGCCTTGAGCCAATTTGTTTGAGCTGATTGAGCTACTGGCTGTGTTAACTGCCCCACTTCTGGCTTCTCTTCGGATTGAAGCATCCTGTATTTGACGTTCAGCGTCTTAGCAACTTTTCTGTGCTACTTTAGTATGTAGCTTGGTTGATTTTTCTGTGGCTACTGTAGTATATGTAACTGGGTTAGTTTTTCTGTAGCTACTGTAGTGTGTAGCTGGGTTAATTTTTCTGCGGCAACTGTAGTATGTAGCTGGGTTGATTTTTTTTTTCTTAGAGAGATGCAGTTCTGGCTTCTATGTCCTCTTGTCCATTCCCTTCATGTTATGGGTTTCTTTGTTGTTTGTTTTATGTGGTGATGGGAAGGGAAGTGAGGTTGTTTTGACTTTATTTTGAGGCAGGCTCTCCTCTGTCCCCAACTGATCTCCCACTCTTTATATAACTGAGGATGACCTTGAACTGGTGAGATCTAATTCTCCTGCCTCCACCTCTCAAGTGCTGGGGTTATTATAGTCACTTGGTACGTGATGCTGAAGTTCAAGTCCATGCCTGGTGAATGCTAAGGCAAGCACTCCATCCACTGAGCCATAACCACAGCCTGAGAGGTATGTTCTCTCCTCTCTCTCTCTCTCTCTCTCTCTCTCTCTCTCTCTCTCTCTCTCTCACACACACACACACACACACACACACTCCACATAATTAATTAAAAAAATTTAAAACTGACTGGTAGTTTAATATTTTTAAATTTCATTTAACTTCTAGTTTTGCATTAGTAGTGGTTTTCCCTTTAGAAGTATGTCAGATCCTGCTCCTCGGGCTAGGAACACCATTTTCATGCTACGCTGAATGCACTCCCTTCCCTCTGAAGGACCCACCGCACCGACTGTGATGTGTTTTGGATCTACCTGCTCTCCACCATTGCCATCTGCTAACTATATCCAATGCCCTTTTATCCTGCACTCAGAGACAAAGTAACTCACATCTTTGGCTTTGCAATGGGTCTATTGCTTAAAACAGAAATGTTAAAAAGAAAAGACACATGACCACACATGGAGGAAATTGAATAGAGACTTCACAAAATGTGTTGTCTAAACAACTAGGAACAAATAAGGAGGCCAGGTGGGGACCTTGTCGGTCCTTAAGGCCCTGTCCTGAGGTTTGGGTTTAAACAGAGAGGCAGAGGTCTGAAAAACCCAGCAGTCTTGGTCCCACCCACCATTATCTTGGCTGCACTCAGTCTTTCAAGGTGTTCCCAGCATGCAGTTCCTACAGAAGACCCCAGATTCAAAATAGTATGTAAGATGAGTGAGTGTTTATTATACCACATGCATGTGGGGTCGTTCACCTGTACAAAATGGCGGGGAACTTCAAGAGAAATATGTAGGCTCCTTTTACGCATAGCTAAGGAAAGTTTCAGGAGCAGTGACGCTATCTCAACCATAGCTGGTTAAGCAAGCATCAGTTACATTAGTGTATTTCTAATTGGCTGAGGCGTTGTCTTAGCATTTCTGGACACCTCTGCGCAAGCTTGGACGTGACCCAGAAGCAGGCTGCTGGGTTTGCCCTTGAGATACGGTGAGGCTGACTGGGTCACGTGCAATCATTCAACTTAACTAGAATCCTCTTCCCCTGGGGTTCTCATAGTGGATTTTCAGCCTCTGCCACCCTCCAAATCCTTCTGTCACTGTCTTTGCTCCAGCTGTGCCATGTCAGCTTGCTCCACTATTGCCATAGCTTGTCACCTACTACAGGGCTTCTGAATGCCTCTTCCTTGACACCTATGCCGGTTACTTTTTCCAAGTAACCTGACAAGAAGCTTCTTAAAGAAGAAAGAGTTTTTCTTTTTTTTTTTTTTTTTTTTTTGAGTTTTCGAGACAGGGTTTCTCTGTAGCTTTTGGTTCCTGTCCTGGAACTAGCTCTTGTAGACCAGGCTGGCCTCGAACTCACAGAGATCCGCCTGCCTCTGCCTCCCGAGTGCTGGGATTAAAGGCATGCGCCACCACCGCCCGGCAAGAAAGAGTTTTTCCAGGTACGGGTTTGATGATATAGTCCATCATGGTGGAGAAGGCCTGGTAGAAGGAGCAGGGGACAGCTGGTCACTGCCCCTACAGTCAGGAAGCAGAGGCGGCACACAGGAAGTATAGAAAGGCCCTCTGCCCAGTGGCCCATTTCTTCCACCTGCTAAAAGTTCCACGAGAGACAGTTCTAAAAAGAATCAAACATTCTGCTGCTTTCTCTCCCCTCCCCCACCAGCCCATCCCTCCACCAGCCCATCCCAGCAGGCGATGCACGTGGAAGGCAGTGTGTAGGGACACATGGGTGAAGGTCACACTACAGTTGGCTCCTGCGACAACAGGAAGAGCAGCAATGCTGGACGAGGTGGAACACAAGGGGGCATGCAGAAGGTAACAACCACGTGGACGGGCCATACCAGCAGGGAGGGGCCCCGAGACTCCTCCTGCCATTTTGCTCTTTAAACAACTATTTATGTCCATCAACTAATAAACATCACATTAATGTTTTTAAATGTCTCTAGTTAAAGTATATTAATAAGACTAATAATAACAATATTAGAAATTACAATAAAATTTTCAAAACTCACCTTACCTTCGCATGTCTAGTAATATCTATAATAAGTTAAATACCACATCACGGATATGAAAAGTTTCAATAATTGAATTTAGTCTACTGTTTTGTATATCATCAAATTTCATTAAAGTTCACAGTATTTAAATGAAGGGCATTATTTGCATCTTTTGCCTATGCAGACGCAAAGTCTTCTAGGACTGTGGCCAGAAAAAGAATGAATTCGCACATAAAATCATGACATAGTTCAGATAAACAGAGCTCTGAGTCTCAACTAATGCCTTAACATCAATTTAAGGTTGAATACTTTTGCCACAGAATGCACTGTGTGTATCAGGTACCCTGATTCATAATTCACTCTTTTTGTGGCCTGCTCTCTCCTTCCGCCTTCATGTGAGTTCTGGGGATAGAACTCAGGCCATGGCACTTGCGCAGCGGTGCTTTCTCCCCAAGGAGCCTTCTCGCCAATCCCATTCATTCTTTTTGAAGAGAATTAAAAAATGCATTTTACAAGAATAGTAAATGATTTGACACACACAACCACATGCAACACACACACAGACCTACACACATACATACATAAACACATACATACACACTCACATGTATATACACAAGAGACCTACACGCATATACGTACATACACAGTCACATGCATGTACATACACATACGTACATACACAGCCACACACACAGACCTATATGCATACATACATATACATATATACACACTCACACACATGTACACACACATACATACACACAGACCTATATGCATACATACATATACATATATACACACTCACACACATGTACACACACATACATACACACAGACCTATATACATACATACATATGCACATATATACACATTCACATGCATATACACACATATGTACATACACAGCCACACACAGACCTATATGCATGCATACATATACACATATATACACACTCACACTCATGTACACACACAGACATACACACATGCACACACGTACCAGTGAATATAATTTGGAGCATTTGATAGTGCGTGTACATCTGTTGCTCTCTGTCTTAGCACGGCCATGAACAAAGCACCCAGCCCCAGCTGGAGCAGCTGTCTTAGTTCACCAGTTTCGTGAGCGAAGCTCTGTTTACTTTCTGTGGACGAACACGCGTTACATCAAGGCTTTTCTTTTCAGCAGTGTTTTTTCCCTCTGGATTATAAAAGGGGTTGTTTTTCTCTGCCTCTCCCACAAATGTTTTGAAAAGATGGAAATGTCAAAGGCAGAGAGAGAATAAGAGTCACAAGAACAAGTACTGCCTGGCATAATGGCTCCATTTCCTAAGGCTTGCACACGGTCGCTTAGAATGAAAAGGAGACACATTCATAATTTATCTTTTTGCAGCTTTTGTGCTACTTTGGGATGCTAACAATATATGCAGCTTGAAATTATGCACTGTCAAAGCCTTAAGTGTGAATTCAATTTCTCAATAAATTTTCTGAAGGTTCATTTCATTACAGGGCAATAACTCTACTGAGAAGCCCCAGTTGATGCTTCCAGCCCATCTAAGCTAAATATATATATGGGATTTGAAATATTTCCTTTCAAGGTGTATTTATGTATTTTTTCTTGATTGTGTGTATGTTTGTGTATATATATCTGCATGATATGCATCTACTGGTCAGATATCAATTTGTGAGCATTTGTTCTCTCCACCATGTGGAAGAAAGGGGTGGGGGTGCAGGGATGGGGTACAGGGAGATGGGGTGTGGGGATAGGGTACATGGATGGGGTTTGGGGATGGAGTACAGGAATGGGGTGCAGGGATGGGGTACAGGAATGGGGTGCAGGGATGGGGTACAGAGATGGGGTGCAGGTATGGGGTGTGGGGATGGGATACAGAGATGGGGTGCAGGCATGGGTTGCAGGGATGAGGTGCAGGCTTGAAGCAAGTACTCTTACTTGCTGAGCCTCTCACCAGCACTGGCTTTGGACTATGTCAAGGGGCATTTTCTTCAGACCATTGACAATGACAAGGTTAGGAAAAGGAAGAAATCAGAGCAGCAAAGCACAAAGTACACAGCTTGAAGACTCGAGATTATATTCACCAAATAGAATGCAAAGCTTTTTCTAGCCATACTCGCCATGTTTTTCTGACAGTTTGCCAGCGGAGGGAAAACATCTCGTCCCTGGTCTCAAGCAATTGGGCTTTATCTCTCCCAGCATGCATTATGGGGAGAGATTTTGCCTTGTTGACACAAACCTAGACATACTTGAGAAATGGGACCTCAGTCAAGGATCTGCCTCTATCAGATGGACTGTGGGAACGCTTGTGGAACATTTTCCTGACTTACTACTGAGTGGGAAGGCTGGGTCCACTGCGGGCAGTGGCATCTCAGGGCAGGGAAGATAAGTCAGGGTAAGTAAGTCAGTAAGCGGAGTTCTGTAGGTCTCGCCTCTGTGCCTGCTTGAGTCCCTGCCTTGATTTCCTTCTTAGGTGGACTACGACTGGATGTGTGAGCCAAATAAATGTTCTCCCCAAGATGCTTTCTGGGCATGATATTTATCACAGCAACAGTCACAGAATAGGACAATGATCTTTCAAAAATGCATTATTTCATATGAACTAGGCTTTTGGTTCATGATCATTTCAGTGTGTAACAGAGAGTCGAAGTGCCAACTGTCATCATTGTAATGGGATAGCTTTAATTTCCTCAGAGAAGCTCTTTCGTGGACAAGTGTGTGGGCACATTTCCAGGGACCAGAACTACTTCCTCTCACTCCATCACCTTCAGGAATCCTGCTAGAATAGAAAGTACTTCTCATGGCACCATCCACCAACCTCACGCCTGCCAGACACTTGTCTTCTGTCTGTGCTACCCCAATATACAAAAAAAAAAATGTCACCACTAATCACTTCTAGTCACAGGGCATTCTCAGCTCCTGCAGTCTTGCGGATGGCATCAGAGAACTATGCTTCGTTTTGAGTATGAAATGACGCCCCCTCCCATGGGCTAATGTATGGCAGCACAGAAATCAGAGCTGGAGGAAGATATGGTGGGGGTATTCTCGAAGGTAATTCTCGAAGGTCCCTGGCTCCTTTCTTCCCCCTCACTGCCACCCTCTGTTTCCTGTCTTCCATGAGGTTCTGTTGTATGCTCCTGTATCCGTGATGTGCTGACTCACAGGTACCTGGATTGAAGGAGCCAAGGACTATGGACAGAAATCTCTGAAACCAGGAACCAGAACAAACCAGGCCTTCTGCCAGTTTTTCTCTGGGTATCTTATCATTTCTGTTCAAAGGCAACCAGAACCTCGTCTACGGGGCTCGGAAACTAAGACCCAAAGAAGTTTTTATTTATTTTTTTTTTTATTGAGCTCTACATTTTTCTCTGCTCCCCTCCCTGCTCCCCCCCCCCTTCAAGCTTCTCCCATGACCCCCATGCTCCCAGTTTACTCATTTTTGAGTGAGGTAACCCAGACCCAGAAAGACAATTATCATATGTACTCACTCATAAGTGGTTTTTAAACACAAAGCAAAGAAAACCAGCCTACAAATCACAATCCCAGAGAACCTAGACACCAGTGAGGACCCAAAGAAGTTTTAAATCTCACCGTGGATCCCCCTGCCAGGATTTGGATGTAGGGAAAACCTCAGCTCTTCTAGCCCTCTTTCCTGTCTTATAAAATGACTTCAACAGCAAAACAAATGAGTGGAATAGAAAACAGGCAAAGTGTTATGAAAATTTAGTGGATGCTTTTAAAACCCACACACTCACTAAAATCGGTTTGTGTGGATGATTCAAATCTTTAGCACAGGCCTCATCTCTTGCGTGTTGGTGAATTTTGTCAGCTGGACTGCTTCTGGACTTGCCTAAGAGAGAGGCTGCTGGGTGCGACAGAGCGAGTTTCTAGTGGCTGTTCGCTGAGGTGGGAAGACGCACCCTGAATGCGGATAGGGCTCTTTCTTATGTCCAGCGGTCCCAGGCTGAATAAGGAGGCATTGAGCTGAGCACAAGCGTTCGTATCTACTCCTGCACTGTGGGTGTCATGTGACCAGCTGCTTCGTGCTCCTCCTGTCCTCCCCACCATGACGGGCTGTGTCCTGGAGCTATGGGCCAGAATAAGCCCTTCCTTCAGTGGCTTCTGTCAAGGACTTTGCCACAGCCCCCAGAAAGGGAGTGAATGTGACCATCTCATGCTGCGCACCACGCCCCCGTGTCTGCGCTTGGTGCGCTATTACCCAGTTACCAAGCTTCAGGCAAGGGGCTGGAGGTTAAAATACATAAACACACACAGACAGAGAGACAGCGACACAGGTCATCCTCGAATTCTCCAAGAATGCCCCCTTTATTGTGTGCAGGGGCAGATTATATAGAGATAGCCACGCCCCAACCAAACCCACCAGAAACCACTCTCCTGCCATCAGGAACTCCTGAAGGTCTTGTGCTCAGAGCAGCTGTAGGCACTCAGATCAGGGGATTACAAGAAAGTCAGGATCGGGGGGTCTCACTGCTCCCAACAATCTCATCCTTTCTAGGACAGCTGCTGCTAGATAACATACGTCCCTCCCTCTGTTTCTACACATCCGTGTGTCACTGTTGAAACATGTGTGTCTGAGATTTCTCTCTAGTTTCCCAAACCGTTTATTTTATAAATCACTAAAAATGTATGTACATGTGTTTGTGTCTATGCATATGGGTGCAAGGGTCCACAGAAGCCAGGAGTTACAGATAGCTGTGAGCCACTTGATGTGGGTGCTAGGAACTGAACTCCAGTCCTCTGTAAGAGCAGAGGGAGCACTGTGAACAGCTGGACCACCTCTCCAGCCTCAATAATTGCGTTTTTATCCTTATCCATATATGTTTGTTTGCATTTATCTGTTTATTTCGTGACATGATGTGCTATCTCCTAGGGATGGTATACCATACTGCCCTTATCTGATGGTTTGTTTAGCTCTTCTTCCACGGGTACTTTAAAATAAACTTTGTCAAGTTGTGCAAAATGTTCTTGGACCTTTGACCACAATTATATTAAATGTATCAGTCTGGGTAGTAGTGCCAGGTATTTGTATAGCTTTCAGAAAAAATACTAGTTTTTAATTTCTTCATGTTACCGCCTATCTTTTAGTAAGACACTGTTGTTTTCATGTAGTACAGTTCCATCTTTCATCGTTTGGCCGACCTGGCTGACTGGCCCACCCCATCCTCCATACCACAGAGCTTCTCTGTGCTGCGAGAAGCTGTTCTTCCTTGGAATCATCTCAGTTCCAGTGGGTTTAGCTGCACTCAGGAAACTTTCAGGAGTATCTGAGATCACTTTCACAATGTTCCTTAGGATTTTAGACCTCTTGAGATAATGTTGCCTGTATTATTTTCTGAAAAAAAAAATGTGACGACTTCACTTAGATGTTTCAATTCACCGTCCTAAGCTCTTGTGGGATTCTCTGTGTTCCCTCTGAGGCCAAGTGGGTTCCGCTTGACAGAACTCTGGCTCACTAAGTTGTGTGGGGTGCTTTGATTCTTGCCCAGGGAGCATGACCTCCACAGCATACAAACTGTGTTTGCTGTAGGAGTGGGCAACGGGACAGCTTAGGTGTGCTCCAAACAGCCACGCCTCCAGCCCATGCAGCTCACTTGTTCCCACCTGGAATGCTTTCTGAGCACTGCTCTGAACCCATCCTGTGATGGGTTTTAGAACTCAGCATGCAGCTCTTTTCTTGGGTCCCCTTTTCAGCTACCATCTCCCTGCCAGGGACAATGTCTTTCAAAACAGTGAGTGGAACAAAATATGCAGTCCTGTACTTTTGGAAGCTGGGCTCAGACAGGAATATTTGGAAGCCCACTGGGCCCTTAAGGCTATATTTCTGGAGACAGACAATAGGAAGAGCTAATAAAAATCATGCAGTCATCTGACTTACTTATGGCAAGGTTTGTGTGTATACCCTCACACAGACACACATATACACATAATTAAAAATAAAATAGCCCTTTAAAAAAAATAGAAAGAGCCCTTCAAAGCATACAGCTAACACACAGCATACTCACCCATGACTGGATTTATAGTCTACTGAAAGAATCTCAGTAATTGTAACTATAAATTAGTTATCTGCGAGGCCTAAAAAGATTGCTGTGGCTGGTTTCTCAGATGGCCATCTTTCTCCTTGGAAGGCAGCCAGCATCTGAGAAAGCGAAAAGTCGTAATAATGGAGCCCGTGTGAAGACACTGAATTCAAACAGACACGCAGAGAAGTCAGCAGAAGGGTTTTTTACTATTCCTAATTTATTCTGCTTGATAATTCACCTCAGAGTTGTTATTTTTTTATGGTAAAATTTTTACGTCCAGCTGAGAATCATCCATCATTCCAAGATAAGCTTAGGTGAAGTCCTCTCTGCATAGAAAATGACGACTGCTCCTACCAAGCAGTGCTGACGGGTGTGCAGGGCCAGGCTGGCTTGTAAACACTGTTTGTCTGTGTGTCACCGCAGGCCATGGCAGGGTCTGGCCAGCACTGGTGGGCAGGAAGTGGTGTTCCGGAGACACTAATTAGCAGTGACAGCTCTGTGGGGGCTTTTACTCCCCCACCCTTCCATCTATTTGAAGATACAAAACAGCATCCAGTCCGATTCTTAGAAGAAGAACTTAGCAATGACTTTGAAGAGGATGTTTCGCAGGGGTGAAGGGGACCCCGTGTGTTGATGTGCTGTTTTGTAGAGCTGTTGTGGATGGTTTTACATTCGCTCACTTCCACTCGGTCTCTGAGCTCAGCTGATGCACTGTGGTAATTCCCTTCATGTCAGACAGACAAGATAATAACGCTGGCAGCTACAGGTTGCTGAGATCCTGGTAAAGAAGTTCATGTCCACAGATCATGACACACTTTACAATTTATATTTTAATATACTATATTGAAAATGAACTTGATATCAATTTTAGTATCTGTCCCCATTAGTTGGGAAATCTCATTTGTAACTGGAGGTTTCTCTCCCACCCCCCAGTTCCTGAATATCCACTCTGAGGCTTAATACTAATTACAAACTGTTTAGCTGATGGTTCAGGCTTATTACTAATTAGCTTTTACATCTTAAATTAATCCATTTTTATTAAACTATATAGTGCCACAAGGCCATGGTGTTATCTCACATCTTGCTTCTCCAGCAGCTACTGGAATCTCCCTGACTCTACCTTCCCCTCCCCCTGCCCCCGCTTGGATTTCCCTCCTAGCTATATTTTGCCTGGCTATTGGCCAAATCAGTTTCTTTATTAACCAGTGGTAATAAGACATATTCACAGCACACAGAAGGGCTTCCCACATCATCTCCCCTTTTCTGTCTAATTAAAAAGGAAGCTTTAACTTTAACATTGTAAAATTACATCTAACAAAATAGTTATCCAACAAGGACTTCAGTTACACTCTTTTGTCTATTTGTATTTGGCAAAATTAAAGAAAATGCTCTATCATCTATCCTATCTTTGTGAGTCTGAAGTTTCATATGTAATTTATCTTTTATCATGACTAAAGAAAACTATAATTTTAACTATCTAGTCTTCAACTCTATCAAAGAACCCAGAAGAATATAATATTACTTAAGTAAACAGGAAGTACATTATAAACAACTTCCAAAATCTAGAAATGACAGAGCCATCTGGCTGCCTGAACAGCTACCCATAGTTCTTCTATAATGTTGGGCCTAAGCCTATAGATTTAGAGCGTCTGGTAGACTTCCCAGTTAAGCAGTAAATTTGAAACTGTCCTGCCTACATTGGCAGTTTGTCAGTAATTTTCATGTCCTTCAGAATGTCTGGAAGACTCTTCTATGAAACAGGAACCCATCTTGTTTTGGCAAGTTCAGCAGTCACTTTTCTGTGGGTCCTGTATGTCCAGTTTATACAGCATATAGTCAAGCAGTCCAAACAAGAGCAGTTTCTTGCCCAAATGGCTAGCCTTGCCACATTAAAAGCAAACTTCATAAGGAGCTTTTTAAATGCCCATCATCTTCTTGAAGTAATTGGTCCTGCCAGGAGCAAATGTGTCTCACTGTCAATAAAAGTCTTAGTTCTTAAAACATTTTGAAACCCATATTCTGTCTTTGAAGTGTTTGAAGATTACCATCTGAAATATATAACTAACATGACTATAAGTTTGATGATTATAGATAACTATTAATTTTTTGACTATACATTACATTTTTGGTAAGCGTAATACCTTAAATAAGAATATATATATATATATATTATAACAAAATTGATCTTAAATTTGTATCAATATGCAAAAATCATTTAAATGAAAGTAGAAACTCATATGCAGTGTAACAAATTAACTTAAATCTATGGCAATGTAAAATATCTGAGATTAATAGTTGTCTTTTTATTCTATATTCTTACATTCCCCTCAATATAACAAGCATCTATAACCCACCAAATAACCAAAGATCACCCATACCCCCTAACTCTTGGGAATGTGGATGTAGCTTTCTTCAAACTGTTTTCTACTGTCAGTGGATGAAGTATCTTTAGGGTCCCTGATAAAATTTTGAGATAATGACCAAGTTCTGGGAGGACCAGTTGTAACCCTATCGTTCAGGAGGTCTCCCTTAATCAAAGTTGGTTCATCTTAACCTGAATGAATCCATGACCTCTTGTTTTCTATGGAAACAAAAGCAAAACCATGTCTCTAGAGCAATGCATCCTCTAAGTTCCATTTTACAAATGCATTTTTGACTTCTGTTTTAAAGTCAAGGCATTTTTAAAATGCCTCCCTTCCTCCATACCTCCTTTCCCCCCTTCTTCCCTTCTCTCTCCTGCCTGTGGATCAGGATGCAAACTCTCAGCTACTGCTCCAGCGTCAGGCCTGCCGGCCCCCATTCTTCTCACCATGATCGTCTTAAACTCACCCTCTGAACTGTAAGCATTCCCCCATTTAAATGCTGTCCTTCAAGTTTCCTTGGTCATGGTGTCTCTTCACAACAATAGAACAGAAACTAAGACTACCTTCAGCCTTAAAGATTGCCTCTTAGTTACACATTCCTACTTAATCATCAAGTCAGGTTATCCCACGGCAGGAAGTGCAGGCATCTGTAACTGATTAGGGAATCACCATAACTAGAGATGAGGGTATTGTAACATCTGTGATATCAGTAAGCATAGCCATCCAAGTGTGTGGACCAGCAATATGGCTTTTTCCTCCAGCATAAAGAAGTTTAATTGTTTTGTGCTGCAGGAATTTACTCCTGAAATAGAGACGCCTCCTAACACATTCTTGTGGGAAGATTTAAATAGGTCTCCATAAATTTAAAGCCTGTAAAAACTTTAAATCTAAATTTTACTAAATAATAAAAGGTTTTTTAATGAAAATAATGAAAATTTTGAATATTTTTAGACAAGAAGACTTGATTGAAGAAAAGTAGGAGGCCTGGGGATCACTTGAAGATGAATATCACTTAGCAACTCCAAAGGAATAAAACATAAAACTTCTGGGCTTGGAGAGACAGTTCAGAGTTAAGAGTGCTTGCTGCTCTTCCAGAGGACCCAGATTCAATTTCTAGCACCCAATGACAGCTGCAACCATCTATACCTCCTGACTCAGGGCATCCACGGATCCACACACTCTTCTGCCCCCCTGAAGCACTGCATGCACACGAACATACACAAAGATATACATACATAAATAAAAATAAAACAGATTTTAAAAAAATAAAGCTCTGTTTTCTAATTCATTTTTAAAGTATAATAAAGAGTTTTATTGTTTTAACTACAAAGATATGTTTGGGTTTTATATTGATGCCTTTAATTTTTACTTTAATAAAAGAAATTTTGATTATGTGTAACATATAATCTTTCTGCTTTATCTTTTATAAACTTTCTTATGGCATACTTTGAACATTCGGCTTTGTCTTTATCTTTCTTTACCACATTGGGTTGATCAATTAGTTTATTCAGAGTTTATTTTTAGTTTCCATACAATCTCTAAAATTTTCTTCTTGTTGCCCTATTCTTTAATCTTCCTCTTTTTAAAACCGACACATTTCCCAACTGCCTATTGATTTCTTATAACTTGGCAATTGCATCATGTCTTCTCTTAAATGCTGTAAAGTTATTTAAGTGAACTGTCCTGTGTCATCCTCCACTCTACAACCCAAGTCTTTCAGCTTGGTGTGTACATGCATACACAAAATCGCTTAAAAATGGGGACTATCAAATGTTCGTTTTAAAAAAGAGCTGAATATTCCTAATTGTCATTCATAAAAACAGCTGGAGTGCTTGATGCCATTTTGCTGTAGTTCTTTTTGTTTCCTTTCTTGAGTTTCTGTCGCCCATTTTAATGTCTGCCGTTGCTCTCAGGACCGGTTCTTAAGGGGCTGTGCTCTGCGTTGGCGATCTGCAAGACCCATGGGAACAATTCCATCAGGTCTCACTTCGGGGCAGCTGGTCCTGCTGGGTCCTGGGTTTATTCTACAGGTTTACAGGACCATGAAGGATCTCAAGACACCCAGTGATCATCCTTGTCTTCCCACTGAGTCAGCGTTTCCCTCCTTCTACATGAGTGTGCCATCCTGGGTTTCCTTAGACAGACATTTCATGTTCTGGGGAGTTCCCCTACACCTCCACCCTGGTGGGAGAGTGAGGACAAAAGCTTCCTTCTTCAGTGTCTGTTTTTCAAGATATATTTTATTTTTACTTGTGTATATGCGTGTGTTTATATGTGCCAAGTGCTACAAAGATGAGAGAGTGTGTCGGATCCCCTGGAGCTGGAGCTACAGACAGTTGTGAGCCTTCTGATGCTAACTGGGAACCCACCTGGTGTCTTCCGCAAAGGCAGAAGGTGCCCTTAGCCACTGATCCATCTCTCCAAGTCCTCTTCAGAATTGTTTTTACACTTGTTTCTTTATTCAGTATCTTTGTGATCAGGTACATTTTAGATATGTCTTTCTAATTTGAATAGAATTTCTAAAGCACAGGGTGCAATGTTGCAATCTGAACGGAAAAGAAGACAGTTACAAGAGGAATGGCGTGGGAAGGCAGAATGCTTGCAGACAAGCAGACAAATGCTCCTGCTAAATGCTCTGTAGCAAAGAAGAAGGTGCCCAACCATGAACAAACCAAAGGGGCAGGCAGGGCCTCGGGAAGGTCTCACCAACAATCTGAGGAGAGGAATCCTCAGTGAAAGCTAGTTGTCCCGAGGGCCCCACACTGGGCACCAAACTGTCAAGCAGGGTGCAGTTCTTATCTCCAAGGTAATAAGTTGGCGGCCGTTAATCTGTGGGTTGTGACCCAAAAGACATTGGAAAACATAGATATGTACATTATGATTCATAGCAGTAATAAAATTACAGTTATAAAGCAAAACAAAAATGATCTTATGGTTGGGGGTCACGCCACCACAACATGAGGAACTGTGTTAAAGGATCACAGTGTTCAGAAGGTAGAAAATGTCTGGAATTATTCTGAGCCTCATAGGAGAGATAGGAAAGACCTTGGCCCAACAGCATGGATTTTAGTTTCCCCCAAATGACATGTCCCAACATGGACACAGTTAGAGAATCATGAATTAGGGCATCTGGCAAACACATGGGTAGGGACAGCAGGCCGGCAGGCTACAACCAAGTCCAGAAAGCTGCAATGAGTTTTCCATTGTATCTGACAACAGTCTTACTTTCTGGGCTGGTAGAAACCAGTGCTAAGCTACGAACACACCCAAAGGGGTTACCTGATGGTCAGGAAGGATATCACACCAGAACCAGATCGAGGGTACCTGATGGCTGTTACGGGAGCGGCGAGATAATCTCAACTCTGATGTACGCAACATTCCAACTCTCCATAATCATAAAGTTCCAGCCAACCTAGCCAAAACGTCATCGTAGGTATGACGTTCTTTCTGAAAATATCTATAAATACTTACAGAGAACCAGAGTCTTCATAACATCCTGCTTTTGTCTCCTCAGCTTTCAGAGACCATTGAGTTTCCTTCTGTTACAGGCTGGGATGTAAACGTGGTATGTTAGATCGGTTTTCTATCTTGAGGCAATGATATTGAAGATATTCGACACAGTCTATGAGTGGGTGGAGTGGGTGGGTGGAGGAAGTGTTCTGCTGTTAGCCATGGAACTGTGATTCTTGACCATGGAACTGGTCAAGACAATACAGTTTGATCCATCTCAAAGTCTGAGAGTGAAATTTAAAGTTCTAGGTGGTCAACAGAGGGTATTCTTGGAAGACCTGGCTAGACACCAAACTTGGGCTCACACCAGAAAGTCCCTGGTATGGCAATTAGTTCTGACTACTAACACCTTATGACAGGAGGTTTGCATTGATACTTTTTAATTCTTAGGATGAAAAAATAGAAAAATAATTTTCTTGAAAGCTTAAACAGTGAAGTGATTTTAATCCTGCGAAGCAATCTGACAGGCTGTGGAAATTTGGAATCAACCCAGGGCTTGAAGCCCTCTGTTGTTCTGGCCTAAGTCATGGTGTAAGCAGCTAATCTCAAAGAACAACATGATTTCAGTAAAATGAGGAGAATTAAAGAAGAAGAAAACGCAACCCAAAGGTGTACTCTGGCAAAATGCCATCGCTGTGAGTTCACTGAGACACTAACTAGACTGTTGCTATTTCTGGAATAACGCCCCGCCCAACCCCAAGTCAAATGTACCAAATATTTTATTTTTGGAGTCTGCAGACAGTGCCTGATTACACTCTGTGTGAACACATTGAATGCTTTTGCAAAGTTTGCTGTGCCCTCATGATCGTAGAGATCATGTCATAGATGATCATAGAGATCATCTCAGGTCTATCCAGTTCATGGAGTCAAGGTGTTTGCTGCCACGGTGGCCATCCTGAGTTCGATCCTCAGGACCCACATGAAGAGAGAGAAAAAGCTGACTCCTGTAAGTTGTTCTCTGATTTTTACACATATTCTGTGGCACAGTCCCCTCCCCAATAAAAAATAAAATGAAAAAGAAAAAATTATTTCTCTTGAACACTTACAAAAGCAAACACAGCGTATGATGGTGTACTGCCCATGTAAAGCGTGGGCGTCTGGCAAGTTTAGGCATAAGCAATAAGCATTCTTCTAGCAAGAGAAGGAAAGAAATGAGTGGAAAAATGAGAATAGGCTCCTTCCTGTGTAATTCTCCCCTGACTTGGCAAGAACTGGTTAGCTATTCGCAACTCTTCCGAGTCAGGCTGGGGTTTTACAGTTTCTTTAGAACACAGTGGCCACAGATTTGGGTTCTGTGCTTTGGCTAAAAGAGGTTTGTACCTTTTCTTGCTCTCCACCCTAAGCTCTCCAGGCAAGAATGCCCCCACCCTTTTCCCTTCCGGTTGGGTGGTACATAGTTAACTCAGGCTGCACCCTGGGAAAGCACATGGAGAAATGGATGAAGCAGAGGGAAGAGCCCAGGTCCTTGCAGGACCAGCAGGAGGGTTCCACTCTCTAACTGTGCAGCTCAGGTCTGTGCGCATCTCTTCAATGTGCTAGATCTTACGCTTTAAAAATAGTTTTAGTGAAGAAAAAAATGATAGACAAATCCATAGGATTTCTCAGGAAGAAAAATATACACACAATATCTTCAGGCACATGAATTAGGATTTTTGTGTCTTCTTGAGTCTTTATTTAGCTGTATCTCAAAAGCTTTCCATCTTTGTGCCCATTGCCATTCAACTCAATGGATTTTAAATTTGCTTTATAATTATAATTTATTTGACTATTTCCTAATGATCATTTTAGGAGTATCTCACTGTCATCCATTTTTGTGTATTTTATTTGTATGTATATATATATATATGTGTTTGAGTGAGTATGCGCATGTGTACATATGCATTGGGGTCTGAGGGTGATATTAGGGTGTCTTTACAGGACTTCTTCTTCAATTGCTCCTCACCTTATATTTTGAAACAGGGACTCTCACTGAATCAAGAATTTATCAATTCAGCTAGCCTGGCTGACATGTCAGCTCTATGAATCCTTCTGCCTTTGCCTCACCACAGTGTTGAAATTACAAGTATTTCCATACCCCCCGCTTTTCATGTCTTTTCCGGATGCTATGGATGAAACCTATGCTCTCGTGTTTACAGCAGGTATTTCGCCAACTGAACCCTCTCCTCAGCCTCTGCTATTGATTTTCATGCCCAAATAAATTTTCTGTATTGTAGTCAATATCAGCAGGTTCTGGATCTTACAAGGTTGTAGCCTCGCTAGGTTCATGTAACTCAAGTCTCTTCAGAATGTATGTTCCACTCCACTTGGATAAAGAATTCCATAAAGTCTTCAAAGGGACTTAAGGGAGAAAGGGTTTAACTGGCTCACAATCCCAGGTTATAGTCCATCAGTCCAAGGCCGTCCGGGCAGTAAGCACTTGAAGCAGCTGATCATATCACACCCACAGTCAAGAGCAGAGAAAAAGCAATCAGTATGTGCCATGCTCAGCTTACTTTCTCTACTCTTGGACAGTTAGAACCCCTTGACAAAGAAATGGCACCACCCTCTGTGGGCAGGCCTTCCCACCTCAATTAACATGATTCAGAACCCCCCCTATAGGCCAAGAGGCCCATCTCCCACTTAATTCAAACTTCTGTCAGGTTGGCAACAGTAACCATCACACATACCCATCAGAGCAATTTACTGATTGCAACTATGCTTTCAATTTAATCCTGTTAATTACAGGCCATTAGAAAGGGATGTTAAAATCGCTAATCCGGAGTGTGAATATTCTTTCTTCCTTGGTTCTATCAGAATTTGCTTCGTGTGCTTGGTGTTGTAATAGTCGGTGCATAAACACTGAGGGTTTTTATGATTTCCCTGTAAATGGACATCTTTCACCTCCTGTGAGATTCTTTGCTATAAAATAGCATCTGTTGCATTCATAACATGATCGTAGAATTTTATGATCTGTGTGTAAACGTTTCCAATCACTTGACTTTCTTCCTCTCTGTCTTTACACTTAAAATAAGTCTCTTGCCATGAACTGGTGATCAGATCTCATATTTTAAAATCTGTTCTTTCTCATCTTTTCTATAGTGTGGGAGAAATTGAACATCCACAAAAATAACAACAAAAATCTTTGCCTAAGCCTTATACCTGACAAAAATAAGAACCCTGAATAGACAGTGACCTTGCACCTAAAGAATGAAAGTTTAAAAAGTTCAGAAATGATAAACACAGGATTGAGCTTCAGGAATTAGAGTCTAAAAGAAAACCCTATGATCCATAAGAGTGAAAAAACAACGTAAGAATTCATCAAATTTTAAAATATTTGCTTATAAAAGACCCTCTAATGAGTTGTCCTCTGACTTCCACTGCACAGCATGGCATACAAGCATCTATATACGTGCATGCATGACAAATAACTAAGCAGTAAATAATAAATAGGTAAGATGTGCAAGGAGTCTCTGACCTCAGCAACAGAAGACCCTCCATTCCCACTGGACACCACAGTCCTCCAGACCCTTCCACAGCCTGAAGGAAGCCTCTCCCAACCATCTCTCCTTAACTGCTTCTCTGAACTCAGCTCCACAGTTGAGGGAGAGCCAAGAAGGAGCAGAGACCACCAACAGCCCACTGCACAGTCAAGTCCCAGCCCTTCCACCTGTGAGAGAGCCACTGGCTACAGCCTCTCCTTTTCCCCCTTTCCCTCTTCCTTCTTTGCCTCTTCCTTCATACATATGTGCATTTGTATGTGTGTGTACATGTGTGCACATGTGTCCTGAGCAGCATAGAACATGATCTGAATCACAGAGAAAGGAGGTAGAAATTTCCCACAGCACCAAATAACACGATAACATGTAGATTGTACCAGGAGCATCCCCTGCCTCAAAACACAAGGTGAAGAAGCAATCAAAGAAGGTAACCAATGCCAAATGTTCACATCTGCACAGACACAGGCACCCACAAACACATGAACGTGCACACACACACACACATATAAATATCAGATACATATGCCACAAAATTACATCTTGCTGTTTTCCACACTTCCTGTTACCACGGTGAACTAGAGTCCAAATATATTAAGTGGAAATTTCCAGAAATAAATTATTCATAGATTACAGAGTATCGTCACAGTTGTCATATTTCATCACTAGGCATGGAGACTTGTTTCTAACTTCGAGTTCCCTGTTAAGTTCTGTCACACATATGTAAATGCATTTGGGGTTGCAGTCTTGAGCATGGCCACCCACTGCAGGTGGAGCTTTACAGAAAGGGAGAATTAGTCCACGCAAACATGTCTTCATGGCCGTGCCTCATTCCAGTCTTACCGTTGTATAGTCCCTTTTTCCCCAGATGACATAAAGCCATGCTGCCAAGAACAGACAGGTGGAGGCATCAGGCCTTGAATCCTCCCTTCAAATTGTCCACACATCTTCTCTGGACTGATAACGATGTTCGGAAAATATATGACTCACAGTGAGAAAACCACGATGGTTAGAAAACTGATGAAAATATGTTATTTTTCCCTTTGCATTATAATGATTGTCGTGGCTGACACACGGCCCGGAAAAAACCAGTTATATACACTGGTTTTGATTTTATCATCAAAAACAGGGTATTAATTATGCCCCACGAGTGGGGCCACACTAACCACATCATCAGCTCCATGATATAAAATCAGATTTTCCTTGGTTGGTTGTAGACTGTGATTTCGCAAAACAGATTATCCGCCCTTTCATGTGGAGAAATGGATTTTAATAAGGCACCTGGGCCTTGTCCATGCTTCCCTCCTCCCTGGCAGCTCCGGAGATAACAGCAGGGCCCTAGAGGCGGGGCACGGCCAGATGCACATTTCTCCCCTTTGGCGACAATGAAGCCAAGCAGAGAAAACGCAGTGAGTCATAGGTCTTCTGGCCCACATGCCCATCACCATGGCAACCACGACTGCCAGGTGGAGCATTCTATCATCCATCATAATTGCTATGTCCATGTTAAACAGATTAGGAAGGAAAGCGCTCACAATTGTGTCTTGGATTAAAGTAGTTTTAAGTATCTAGCATGGAATTGGCATCATCACCATTAATGAGCTGTAATTATGTCATCGTTATGGCTATAAGGAGTATGCATTTATACATAGGAACACTGGATATTGCAAACACCCTTGGCAACCTCTGCTTAATATCCGGATAGATGTGCAGTTAGCAACCTCGAGCCCAAGCGACTCTAAGAAAAAAAGAAGTTTCTTTGTGACTTTTCACAGAAATAAAAATGATGCATTTAATGTCCTAACATCCTTTGAGTAAGAAAAACAAGCTGCACTGATTTCTGAATCCTTTCCTGAAACAACAGTATGGGAAAGCTGGCGATGAATCTGCTAGAGAAGATTCTGGATAAGCAATGTGTTTATTTGTCAATATGTCTAGAATAACCTAAGAATAACAGACAAACTCATAATTAAGTCCCAGAAATACAGATAAGGACCCACACCGGCTCTATAATTTGTGTTGTCTTCCAGCTGAATGTCAGAGCTCGCCTCAGTGATTTTTTTTTAAGCTATACTGAAAAGGCAACCCTCTCCACTGACCTAGGTGTCTGCCCAAGACTGCAAAGGCATGTGGGGATATTAAACTTTAGTTTTACAATGGTTTTTATACCCTTTAATTTGATAAAGCATATAAATTTCTCTAGATAGCAAGATCCACATTTACGTTATGTCTGTTGGCCTTACGGTCCAGTCTGTAATACGCTTTTCTCATAAGCATGAGGACCTGAGTTCAATCCCCCCAAAGCACAGCTAAAGAGCCAAGGTGGTAGTGTATGCTTGCAGAAAAGGTGGAGACAGGAAGACACCCAAGGTTCACTGGCCAGCAAGCCTATTAAATCTGTGAATTCCAGGCCAAGGAGAGACGCCGTGGCAAAATTAATTGCGGACAGTACATGAGAAATGATACCCATGACTGACACCTGGCCTCACACATTTATGGCACACATGAACACTCACCTGAGCACACAGTGTTCCTGGACATGTGTACAAAAAGGCAAGGCATAAGTATAACAACATGCAGGTGCACATCCTGGAACCATTATTTCCAGTATCCTAAGGAGATTCTTGCTTTTCTATTTCCATATGAATGTTAAAGGGTAGCTAATTTTCTCTTCCACACTTAAGAGGGTATTGAGAATATTTCTACCAAGAGCAGGAAGAACACCCTTTAATGTTAATCTGTTTGAAAATAATATGAATTCAGAGGAAGCATTAACAGTTAAAGCACACTCTTAAATCTAGAGATCTATAGGTGGGCTGGGGCAATATGGAGAAGTTCTCAAGGGAATCAGAAAGGACTGAACCACCCGCCAGAAACACATGCAAACACTAGACCAGATAACTCCTCAGGAATGAAATATTATTGTCAATTTCAGGGAAGACAGAGGGGTTGCTTCATTGTTTGTCCATCTAAGCTCAACAATTCTAGACCAACGGAACACAGAGAATGACTCTGAAACCCCTTAAGGAAAGTGTGAGCCCGTGAGCAGAGGGCAGGGAAGGAATTCAGCATCTCCCCAAGCCCAGGTACATCAGGCATGTCCAGCAGTTAGTTGCTTAAACATGATTCTAAGACAGATAGGACTATACCCTGGGTGTGAACAGCAGAGCTCTGGGACAAGCTCCAGCTTGGACTAGAGCTTTTTGGTCTAAGAATCAAAAGAAGGGACAAGCAAAGGTCAGAAGGGGACAACCCCAATGATTTCCTATCATGTCTCTCAGGTCCAAGTATCAGGCAACACCACCGCTCTGGCTGCCCAGCCCAACCATAGCGGACAGGCTCTTCCTAGATCTCTACAGGGAAGAGGTTTTCCCTTGTAAGAAGAGCATTGCAAACCCAAGGCTGTAGGCCCAGCTTTACTCAGTTTACATGACTCAGTTTACTCTCTGAGAGATCCTCTTACCTCAGCCTGGCAGGTCGATAGGTGGAGTAACTGTGTAAAGACATCAAAGAGAAGCATGATCCTCTGGGGAAAGATCAAGGAAGAAGGCCTAAGGGGGACTGATGTGGAATTCCCCTCTGTATGCTGTGAATATGTTTTATTGTCATTGGTTAATAAAGAAGCTGCTTTGGGTCAATGGCTTAAACAGAGTAAAGTCAGGCAGAAAATCTGAACAGAGGTGTAGAAGGAAAGTAGGCAAAATCAAGGAGATGCCATGTGGCTGCCGAAGGAGACAACCACCCTAAAAACTTGCCGGTAGGCCACAGCCTCGTGGTGATACATAGATTAATAGAAATGGGTTAATTCAAGATATAAGAGCTAACTAGAAATATGCCTAAGCTATTGGCCAAGCAGTGTTTTAATTAATATAGTTTCTGTGTGACTATTTGGGTCTCAGCAGTTGGGAAACAAACGAGCAGTCTCCACCTACAGGGGACAAGACCATGTCAAGGAAGTCACAGAGAAGGGGCATGAAGACACAAGTATCATATTATGTGTGTGAAACCATGGTCTTGCCAGGGTTGGAAGGTTAAGCTACATGGTGGAATGCTGCATCCGCTGCAGGGGACAGCGAGATAGACAGAAAGAGGGACTAACCAGAGAACCATGAGAATACTTGGAGATGGCATCTGGGGCAACTGCTATCGTCACCCTCTCAAGACGAAAGCATGGGAAATCACACACACACACACACACACACACACACACACACACACACACACACACACACACACACGTATGTCCACTCACCCCAGACAGGAAACCCATGGCAGACTCAAGAAGAAAGGACTATACCAAAATTCCACCTCCTCCTTGAGGGAGAACGTTTCAACTCAGATGAAATCACTATGGAACAGAAGAAAAGACTTTTCTGAGAACAGAGGGCTAAAAAAAAAAATCACAAGGAAAGAATATCCAGGAGCAGCAGAAAGAAAATTCTCAGGCTGCCTTTTTTTTTTTTAATGCGCTCAACAGTGGTAGAGGGCAGATGGGAGGGGTCAGTGTGAAGGTTAAGAATTTTGATCCATACAGAAGAAGGAAAGGGGCTATAAAAGAGACCTGAGCAGAGCTGTGGGTTCCTGTGGTGCAATACTGAAAAGCTTAATATGAATGGACACCCTAAAAGCAAGGAAGAAAGAGTTGCGTGGAAACAAAATACTCGATCATAGACTCCCCAAACTTGCCCAAAGTGTAAAACGAGCAAGCTGGGCTTCTCCAAGGATGGTTTTAATCAAGAAAGAAGTTGTTGTAAGGGGGAGGGCCCACCAGCTGCAGATATATGCCACAGCTCAGAATCACCCAGAGAATGAGTTTCTTCTCTAGGTAAAGCGGAGCCGAAGAGGTGACAGTTGGCACTGACAGGAAAGGGTCCTTCGGTCAGCAGCTGAGTCCCAGGAGAAGAGATAGATGTGGGAGGGACATTTCATTTACCTCAGTGTTATTTTAAAAGTATTTGGGGTAGGGTTGGGGAGACAGCTCACTGGGTAAAACACTTGGAAACACAAAGATCTGAGTTCAAATCCCAGAACCCACTTAAAACCCCAGACCTCTTAGTGTGAGCTTATGTCCTAGTCAGGGTCACTATTGTCCTAATGAAATACCATGTTCAAAAGCAAGTTGTGGAGAAAAGGGTTTATTTGACTTACATTTCCATATCATTAACCATTATCAAAGGAAGTCAGAACAGGAACTCAAACAGAGCAGGAACCAAGAAGCAGGAGCTAATGCAGAGGAAAGGGAGGGGTGCTGCTTACTGGCTTGATCACCATGGCTTACTCAATCTGCTTTCTTTTTTAAATTAATTTTTGTTGTTTTATTGAGTTATATGTTTTTCTCCACTGCTCACCCCTCCCCTTCTATCCTCCCCTTGGGTCTGAAGATTTTACATTTTTATATTTATTCATTTTATATATTGAGTTATTTTTCCTGCACGTATATGTGTGCATTGTTTGTATGCGTCCGTCCTGGTGCTCATGGAGGTCAGGAGAGGTGCCAAGTCTCCTGGGACTGGCGTGATGGGTGATTGTGAATCACCAGGTAGGTGCTGGGAGCTGAATGTGTCCCGGTGTCCTCGGCAGGATCAGCTAGTGCTCTTCATCACCGAGCCACCCGTCTCTCACAAGTTCTCCAACCAAAGTTTCCAGCTCTCTCTTTTCAGCATGAATTCCCTCCTTCAGACCACTTCATACTTGCACCCCAGTGAACTGATTTTACCTCTTTTTCCAACCAAGGACCTGGAGCTAAATTCCAATAGAAATACTAAAACAGTTTGCAAACATATGGCTTCCACAGACATCTCATATTTGTTTTTCCAAACCCCAGTAGCACAAACTCATGACCTGAAACAATAATTGCTAACGATTTTATCCAGGTTTTCAAGCTGTCTGTTGAAAGTCGCCAGTGTTTGCTGTAGATACTAGCTGCCCTTTGCAGTTTAGTTATGAGAATATAACTCTACAATTGCTGACATCAAACAACTGTACCCTACACAGACGTCTGGCAACAAACAAGACAGAGCAGTAAGGAAATCTCCCTCTCCTGGGCACTGTGCCATCGCTAGGTAGGCTCCGAGTGTCTATTTGTCCCTAGCAAAAGGCTGTTCTATCTTGTAGCATGTTTTCTATGTTCTTAAAAATGATTTGGTCATTGTATGAGTTGACGTGAGTAATACCTTGGATACTTCTTTCTTGCAGAGGTTTCTCATGAGTCTTTCGGCTTTATTTTATTTAGTTGTGTCTATTACTACATTACCTTGACAGAGGAATGAGAGAAGGTGGTGGGCTGTAAGGTAAGGGGGTTTCTGCTTTTCCTGACTGACCCAGGGTTGCCTCTTTCTCACTTACAGAGACGGCTCAGTGGGTGGGAGTGCATAAGGCCCTGGCAGAGGCCCTGAGTTCCATTCCTGGCACACATACCAGGTGCCCTATGATTGCCTGTAACTAAAGCTCCAGAGGATCCATCGCCACCTTCTGGCCTCTGCAGGCACTGCACTTGCATACATATCCCATCCTAACCTGCTCCACACACAATTAAACATAATAAAAATGAAGGCTGGAGAGGCGGATCAGCAGTTAAAATGCCCTGACTGCTCTTTCAGAGAACCTGAGTTCGATTCCCAGCACCCACATAGCAGTTCACAACTGTCTGTGACTCCAGTTCCAGGAGATCCGATGCCCTCTACAGGTACCAGACACGCACATGGTTCACAGACATACATGAAGATTACCTTGTCTACTGTATCTAAAACCCCAGTTTCTCTACAGTTAATTCTGGATTCAGGAATAGCCCAGCTCAGCCTCAGGAAATTTTTGCTTGCTGGCTCTCAGATAGTGTTCTTCTCTCTTTTACTGGTCCAGATCTCACAGCTTAGGGACTGGTGTAAACTACAGTAGGCTGGGTCTTCCTACAATCAATTAGACACCAAGACAACCCCCCAAAAGACATGCCCACAGGCAAATCTAATCTAGATAATTCCTCATTAAACTCTCTTCTCCAGTGACTCTAGGCTGTGGCAATTGACTAATTAGTTCAGGGAGATTGTCTTGCTGTATGGCTTGAATACATGGTCTTCTCCGGAAGATTCAATGATACTAATGGAATTACCACATCTTGGACTTAATACTCTAGAACCATGGGCCAAAACATACTCACTTTGCCTCAGCGTCATTCTGTGCCAGAGATTTCATCACAGTGACACATGGCTGATGGGATTGGCACAGAGCCAATTACTCAACACTGAGTCATCTAAATAATCATTTGTTATCCCTTCATGTCTACGAGTCGGGAATCCAGCTAGGACCCAGCAGGATACTCCTGGCCTATGGTTCAAAGTGAAGGTAGAGTGGAGCTACTGGTCAGAGTGGGAGTCCAGCTAGCCTGCATGGTCGCAACCTCATTCTGAGTCACGGAGATTTTCTGAAAGGTACAGCAGGCTTCTCTAGAGATAATAGAGGGCAGACAAAACCTGTTGTGTGTGTGCTAATCTGAAAGTGATGTCCCATCCCTTTTGTCATCGTCTGTCCATCAGACCAACAAGACCAACTGAAAGGAAAGAGATTCTATTGGATGGAAATAGCAAGAGATATACATCTGGTCATGGAAAGCCATTTGAGAGCCAGGCTGGCATAGGTTCAACGTAAGAGGGAGAAAGAACATAATTCAGGTTAGTCATATTCGTCTATGGTGGCTAGAGAAGTGTAACTAAAAGGCTTTTATTTCTTTTCAGTTGAACAAAAGCCAAGAATCCGAAAATGGACCAGGTACGGTGGTGTACAGTGGTCATCCCAGCATGAAGGTGACTGAGACAGAAGAACGGCGATCTCAAGGTCAGTCTAGGCCACAATGAGACTGTGTCTCAGAGGAGCAAGAAGAAGGCTAGAGAAGCCCTGGAAGGCTGAAACCAGATCATGGGGAGGAGATAAAAACCAAGATCCTGACACAAACACTAACAGTAAAGTCGGAGTCCGGTCGGGGAGACACCTGCATCAACCTCCAGTCTCCACATACACATACACGCATGTGCGTATGAAGCTAAACATGCATGCGTATCCCCACACATGCAAGTGCTCCTGCACAGGAGGAGGAAAAAAGGGAGCGGGGAGGAGAAGGAGCAAGAGGAAAGGAATAAGGAGCAGAGGAGAGTGTGCTTCGTAGCCTAATATCAGAGCTATTATTCTTTTTACAAGAAGTAAGTTCAAAGAAAGGTTAATGGAAATAGATTTTTGATGTGTACAGCTAAGCTATATTTCTCATGAAAAAATAATGCTCACTTAGAATAGCTGCTTGCTTCTTATGTAACTAGCACGCATTGCGGTTCTCCTGCTCTCGGAGAACAAGAAGGATATGGGCATCTCTGCCTCCTTTCCACCATCGTGACTCAGCTGACCACCAGGACAAAGCAGTCCCCATTAGCACACTAGCAGCCCAGAGGCCTCACGTCCACAAGACTGAAAAGCAGAACGACTTCTTCCATTAGGGATGACACATTTTTCTCTGGGACTTCAAGGGGCCTTATTATGGTTTGAGTGCAGAGTGTTCCTCACAGTCTCATGCATTGAACGCTAGATTTCCTGGCCGTGCTGAAGTCATGGAACCTTTGAGACTACTGTCAAGCCAGCAGACGAGGATTGCTTCAGGCCTGGGAGGCATCCTCTCCTGGTTCTGGCCTGAGCTTTCTGCTTCCTGATCCACTACACAAACCACACTGTATGGCACCACAAGCTGAAACACTACACTCACTAAAGCCTTCTAGGCCATGACAGCCTGAAACCTTGAGCCAGAACTAATCCTTCCTCCCTGAAGCTGCTTCTGCCAGATATTTTGTCATAGCTATGAGAAAAAATACTACTATGAAAGCAGGAGTGGACCGTTGCTGCCACGAGCCCGACTGAACGATGCAGCAGCCTCTGTGACTGGTTTGTAAGAAGGAGAGTTGAGAAGACTGGAGAAGCCCTAGAAGTCTGTAATCAGAATTCAGTTGGTGGTCACGGCAGGAAGATGAAAATCAAGATATCAACGGTAAAGGTCGAGAATGATCAGGGAAGACACTGGATGTCAACCTCAGGTCTCCACATGAATATACAACATGCGCAAGTTCCTAAACACACATGTGTATCACCGTGAATGAAGCATGCATGCACAAACACATACTATATACACAAAAAGAGGAGGAGGAGGGAGGGAGGGAAAAGGGGAGGGAGGGAAGGAGGGAGGGAAGGAAGGAAGGAAGGAAAGAAGGAAGGAAGGAAGGAAAAGAAAAAGAAAAATGTAGATTGTGCTCAGGAGGCTTCAGAGAAGAAGAACAAAGACTCACTCTGAAACTAGACTAGTAGTCATTTGAGTATGTAACCCTTTGGCATCTAAGAATCTGCCTACCTGTTGAACATCTGCTGAAAATTTGCGTGATGCTGAATTTAAAAGCAACAGACTAGCTTATTTATTTATCAGGGGAAGTTTCATGAGAGCGTGGCATCCAAGATGTGGCGTGGTTGCTACTCTGCATTTATCCAGATTTATAGTGAGAATTCAGAGCCAGAGAAGAAGGCGAACAGGGGAAGGGCACGGTTTGGTAAGGAAAGGGACACGAACACATTAAAAGCTGTAGACAAGACAGGCCCAGACAAAGACCTGTCATTGCTAAAGAAATAGATGTCATTAGAGAGGAAGCACACACTTTCTTTCCACTGGGACAACAGGAGAGGTGGCACTGGGGACTGTTGCTCAAATGGGGCAGCCTAGGCACGTGTTTGCCCATATTCAGCCACACGGGCCCTTAAATCACGATCTGAGTGGGTCTAACTACTGCTTGAGCTATCAGCATAACTTAACATTACCCGTGTAGCTCTGCCTTGAAACAAAGGTTTTGAGGAAGAAAAATGCAGAGGTCTTGAAATGTATAGGAGGGTAGGAGTCTATGCTTGTAGTGTGGAGACAGCTGTGGATGTATAGGAGGGTAGGCGTCTATGCAGTGCTGACACAGCTGTGGATGCGGTTGTGAAAGCGAATCTGGAGTTGTAGTGGAGACCCCAGTGTGCTGGAGGTGCTAGGAATGTAGGATATCTACAAAGTCAAAACACAAGAGCGAGGTTGAACTGGCCCAAGAGGACCTATTTGCTGCAGAGAGCAAGGCTGTAGGGGTCTTAACAATATTTCTTCTTCCTGGGAGGACCATTTAGATTTCCCAGCTTCTCTTTCCTCTAGGAGGCCCAGCTGACTGGGTTAAGGGGGAATTGAATGCTGGCTCACAGGCCCCGAACAAGCCAAAGGAGCTACCATCTGGACACAGCTCCTCCAAAGTCATTGGCCCCACTCAGGACTCCAGGAAAGCCTCAGAAGGGCCACAGTGACAAAGTGAACTGTTAGCTTTATGGATTTAGTGGGATATAGGAAGAAATGAGCTTAGGAAAGGCTTACCTAGGTTTCAATACAAGGAATCCAGAAGGTTGGTGTTCTAGAACACTGGAAAAAGTCAGTAGTCATTTTCCAAAAGGAGCCCCATGAAATGAATGAAACAAGACGGGAACATTCGGTTAAATAAGGCAATTGGCCTGTGTGACAAAGACCCAGGTAAGCACCTCTCGTCCTCACACAAGCCCTTTGTGTGATGTCCTCCAGAGGGCTATGGTCAGTTTGGAAAAGAGGGATGTGGAACTGAACCCGAAAGGAAACACACTGATAAGATAGCTGAGATCTGTTGCAAGCATGTAGCTCAAAGGGCCATTGAGCTTTAGAGGAAATGACATTTTAAAAGGAGCCAGACTGTTAAAAGCTTTTGATTGTTAAATCTTGGACCAAGATGCAGAATGTCTCTTTGGCTACTCCAGGTGCTTGAGCAGGAATTGGGCTGCGAACTTGAACGGAAGACAGAAAAGGTCATTGGCCCAGATATATCTGTAGGGGCCTGTGCGTGGGAAGAAGCAGGAGGTGGTGCCTCATGGTCCTGCCCAATACTGTGCCTCTCAGTGTCTGGAGAAACCTGAGAGCATGAATAGAATCTCTGCCATTGCAGCCCACGGGTGAGCGGCGCTCACCTCCCTCCTTCCTGCCCTGGCAGGACACAAAGGACAGTCACCAAAGAACAAGAGCCTGGGTCCTGTGTCCGTGGTCATCCTGAGCAAGTCATCAAGTCCAGTTGTCCAGTTTCTTTGTACTGTTTTGTTTCCAGTTTTGGAATCAAAGTCTCGCTATGTAGTCTTGGATGGCCTCGAACTCATCATGCATGTTAGGGTGGTCTTGAACTTTGGATGATCCCCCTGCCTCTGCGTCCTGAGTGCTGGGATAATAGGTGCACACAAACACACCTGACTCTGATTTCATTTCTATTTATTCATTTATGTGTGTGAGTCTGTGTGTGCTTGAGTGTCCGTGTGTACACACACGTGTGCGTGCACCTGTGTCCCCTTGTGTATGTGGGTCTGACGTACTTTTCTGGGGTTGCATCAGTGATGAGTAGAAGCCTGTGCCCTCTGACCTTCCATCTTTGATGCATAATTATGCTTTAATTAGAACACAAGTTTTTGTATTCCCTGAAGGCACCTATGCTCTGTAGGAACCAAAATGAACGGTAAGTAATAAAACTCTAATTAAGCGGGTAGTCAGTGGTACCTCACTGCGAGCATGGGGCAAGCTGCTTCTGCTCTCACGGTATTTACCACAGGGCCTCAGAGTTCACACGATATTGTACAGCACACAAGACAACTATTATCCTGAAGTGTCATTCAATCGAGCTGCTCAGAACACTCAAATCTTAGAACCTGATGCTTGTAATTGAGTTTTTGATGTGTTATAGGGTATTCACCAGAGACACTACTGGGCATGGGTTAAAGTCAATAGAAAGTCTTTATTAGCTGGCCAGCATCTATACTGGGTGAGGTTTTAAGCACAAAACCATGTGTTTGGTTGACATACTTTAGTTGGCAACTAAAGTTCAGAACTACAGAAGCCGAAAAGCAAAGTTTAGAGACTTTCCCAGAACCACGGACTTTGACAGATTTGGTCTTTGTTTTCATTTGGCGGGTATTGTTGTCTACATGCTGGGTTTTATGGCCTGAATGGCACTTCCATTATGGAATCAGCTGTGCTAAGGTCTGGGGCCCTGTTACAGCTGTGATTAGCAACTAGATGCTCAATTGCTTAGCAGCACTAAGATTGTTCTAGACATGTGCTGCAGGTGCATAGATCCAAAATCGCAGCACCACTCAGTGAGTTACAGTTTGAGCCAGCATTGCAGCACCTTGCAGACAAAGCCCACGGCAATCTTGAAGGGAACTGTTTTTCCTTAGGGTCTAATTCCTTCTTTTATCCTTTTCCCAGAATCTAGCGTGTCCTTGGTCATCTCCCGCTGCCGCATGCAGACACACACATTTCCTTGTGTGGCTGGAGTCATATGATTTACCCGGGACTGTGTCAGCCTTATTTCTAAAGCAAATGGGTAGAGGGGATTTCTTGCGGCCAGTGTGAGTACCCCAGGTCAGTTCACACCCGACTAACACAGCCAGACTGGGTGTTCAGAAAGGTACAGTTACACACTTGTCTTCCCAAGACCCAAGACTGTCCTCCTCCACAAGGCGCTGAAACACAGAGAGTCTTAGCTTTGTCATCTTTTCAACACATTGAATATTTGAATACTGAAAAAGCTTATGTTTTTGATTTTAGCCGTTCTGACAAGTGTAAGATGGAATCTCAGAGTCACTTTGATATGCATTTCCCAGATGGCTAAGGATGTTGAACATCTCCTTAAGTGTTTCTTGGCCCTTTGGGATTCTTCTGTTGAGAATTCTGTTTAGATCTGTACCCTATTCTTTTAATTAGATTGTTTGATTTGTTGATATCTAGTTTCCAAATAAGCTTCATCCTGAGATACAGGGATGATTCAACACATGAAAATCTGTCAGCGTAATCCACTGGATAAACAAAAGAAAAAAGACACCTGATCATCATCTTAGATACTTAGAAAGCCTTTAAGAAAATCCAATGCCCCTTCATGATAAAAGTCTTGGAGAGAGCATGTATACAAGGGACATACTTAAACATAATAAAAGCAATATGAACAAGTCAATTGACAGCATCAACTTAAATGGAGAGAAACTCAGAGCAATTCCACTAAAGTCAGGAACAAGACAAGGTTGTCTACTCTCTCTATAGCTATTCAATATAGTACTTGAAGTCCTAGCTAGAGCAATAAGACAACTAAAGGAGATCAAGGGGATACAAATTGGAAAGGAAGAAGTCAAAGCATCATTTTTCACAGATGATATGATAGTATACAGAGCGATCCCCACTCTACTAGGGTGAAGTTTCCAAGGATGCAGCTGCCTTTAAGAATCCTGCTCCAGCCAGATGGTGGTGGTGCATGATTTTAATCCCAGCACTCAGCAGGCAGAGGCAGGTGGATCTCTGTAAATTCAAGGCAGCTTGGACCAGCCTGGTCAACAGAGTAAGTTCCAGAACAGCCAAGGCTACACAGAGAGACACCATTTTGAAACACTAAAAAGAGAGAGGAAGAGAGAGAGAGAGAATACTGCTCCTGTAGGTTACCCCTCACCCATGCTCCTTTAAGTGACTCTAGTAAATTCAGGGGTCCTCTGAGTTAAACTTTGATAGTTGTTACTCTGATCTGTTTGTGGTTCCCTTCCAAGGGTTTGTAGCTGTGTGTGTGTGTGTGTGTGTGTGTGTGTGTGTGTGTGTGTGTGTGATGTCTTCCCAAGAAAAATCCCATATATAGCATAGGTTCCTGGAACTTTAGAGCTTACAGAGCAAGACAATGTTCACACACAACAAATCCTTTGTTACTATTGTTATTTCTTGAAGTCCTGTGTCTGTGTCTCTGGGTTTTGTGTCTGCTGCAGCTTGCTAATGAAGTGCTCCCCCATTGACTCCCGTATTTGATCATCTGGCCTGCAGCCGTGGGGTACTGGGTTGGAGGTGGTGGGATCTTTAGGAGGTGGAGCCTCAGTGGAGGAAGCATGTTGGATTGTTTGGCCCCACTTCCTATGTGCCCTCTTCTCCCTGACTTCAGACACTGTGTGACCAACTTCCCATATTTCTGTGATGGTCACATCTTTCCAGACATGATGATATTACTTCAAACTGTAAATCAAAATAGACCTTCACCCCTTAAATTGTTTTTGTTCAAGTGTTTGGTCCCAGCAATGACAATAATATAGTGCTTGATCAGTTTTCCATTCCTGTGATTTGTTTCTTTTTGTTGTAAGGAAAGGAAACCTAGAAATCAAGCTTCGTCAGATTTTGTCAAGTACCTACGACTGCTAACTGGGCTCCTATTTTTCTCTCCATACTTCCTAATGAAGCAGATATCACAGACAAAACTTTAAATGCCATTTAATCGCACCTTGCAGAATCAGACGATACGGAAGCTGTGCCTGTTCTTTCACATAATCTAGGATTCTTCTTTTGAAAAATGGCCTCAGCACCCTCTGACTAATTGTCATGGCAACAGGTTTTAATATTTAGATTGCTTCTCTTCTCTTGGGCACGATTCCAGCTTTGGCTACCTCAGAACGTCTTAGGACAACCTACCTCATCCTTCCCACCTTTTCCCTGTCTTTTCTGGTTCTTATGGTTTTTTTTTTTTTTGAGTCAGACACTCATATAGACCAAACTGGCTTCAAATTCCCTAGGTGTCAGAGGATGACCTTGGGTTTCTGGTCCTCCTAAGTGTTGGGATGCACCTCTCTACCCAGTTTATGCAGTGCTGAGGACAGAATGCAGGTTTGTTTTTTTTTACTCTAGGCAAGCCCCCTACTAACTGAGCTGTATCCCTACCCACCATTCCTTTTCATTAACAGGGAGCTAAAGTACTTTTCCTCTGCCTACCAGATAGGATCCTCTTGCTTCCAAGATCTTACTCAAAACCACGAGATTTTGACCTTCTGTTCTTGTCGAAACCCACAGCAAATGAATACTGTGTAAAACTAGAAATACCTGGAACCAAATGACAACGAATGCGCTGTAATGGGAGGAGCGACTGATGAGCAGGCACCACCCTTGGCGTGCCATGTGGGGATTTGTTTCTTGGTCTCACACCCCCTGGCGTCCTGTTTCCTACTCTGCATAGACTTTTCTCTCTTCTTCATAAATGAATTTCTCAGTTAAGATTATGGATTCCAGATGGGTAGAGTCTGACAGAGAAACCGACAACCACTTTGAGTTTCCAGTTGTGATGATGATGATGATGGTGACGATGGTGTGTGTGTGTGTGTGTGTGTGTGTGTGTGTGTGTGTGTGTTTCGAGACAAGGTTTCTCTGTTTCTCCCTAGCTGTCCTGGAACTCTCTCTATAGACCAGGCTGGCATTGAACTCAGAATCAAAGATCCTCCTGCCTCTGCCTCCCAAGTGCTGGGATTATAGGCGTGCGCCAGCACTGCCCAGAAGGATGATATTTTTGACAGGGTTGAGGGATGCTGAAAGGTTGAGAAAGCAATCCCCCGGGTATGTCTGCGAGAATGCCTACTGAAGACACTGGTGTGCGGGTCGAAGAACTGAATATGGGAGAACCTCTTCCAACTGGGCAGCACTGTCCATTTATTTAGGTGGGAGTCTGGCCAGCGCACACAAGCAGATCTCTCTCTCTCTCTCTCTCTCTCTCTCTCTCTCTCTCTCTCTCCCCCCCCCCCTCGGGTTTGTATAGGGCTGTATTTGTTTGGATTTTTGTAACAGGGTGTCACTCTGTAGCTCAGGCTAGACTCCAGTTTATGATCCTCCCACCTTGGCCCTCCAGCATTGGAATTACAAGTGTGTGTCACTGCGGCTAGATTTTGTACTGAGCAGTTGTTATTCCAGTACACAGAACCTGACAGGAAGGAGGAGGTAGGTGCGCACACACGATTTTATAGAAGGTAAGGCCTCCCATATGGAATACTGACCTGGCTGGCATTCATTACCTCATCATTGCTGTCTGCCTGTGGGCTCTCTGCTCTTGACTGCTTTCACCCGCAAACCAGCTGGAAAAGCACAGAGACAGCTCCAGGTCCGCTGGGCTGCCAGAGAAATTCCTCATCACCCAACTCTAAAATCCCACCCCAGCCTTTGTCTTGGAGATTCTGCTACACGAACCTAGAACCAAGCGTGGGCTTTCTGGTGGGTGACACTCATTGCCCATCACAGCCTCTGTTGGCGATGGAGGAAAAAGGACCTTCAGGAAGTCTCCATCCCTCAGCTATCTCCACTGGTCCTGGTTCACCCGGCATCTGGAGCAAGAGACTTTTCGACATCTAGGGATCTGTCCTGGCACTGGGAGCAGGAGCTCACCACACACCATCACCGTAGAGAACTCAAAATGAAGGCTTCCTTAATGGGAAGGTAAATGGCAGGCTCAGGCTTCCTATATTTAGCCCTTCCTGAGAGCAGCTATTTCGGGCAATGTGTGAATGGAAGCAGGCAGCCTGGATTTGGAGCGCGGGGAGCAGCAGTGAAAATGTGACCTAAAAAAGACAGATCCCAGCAGAGCAATCCCAGACCACGTGTGCAAGACGAGTCCTCATTGATTAGCGGAAAGCCCAGCCTGACTTGAAGACAGGAAAGGAAAGGGAGGCTTCGGTTTTGATGGTGGATGCCTGGGAGGGGACCATCTCCAGCTTCTGCCTGGAACAGCTTTCTCCAGGAAACGTTGCGCGCGCATGGTAACTCACTCTGGGACAGTATGGCGCTAAGTCATCTAAGTATTTGTGGGCGTCGCCCAATCCAAAGAGATGATTCCTAACTTCCAACCGTGGTTGAGGGAACTGGCGAATTACTCCGCCCCAGTGGGCAACTCTGTTGTTATTCTCTCACTCCACCTGGAAAGGCTGAACTGCCTCCAACAGAAAGCAGAGCCCTGCTCCAAAGACTACTCAAAGGTGATTAGAAAAACAAATGTCAATTAAGAGGCATCTTCAATTCTTTGAGAGTTCTGGGTAATTTAATTCCCTGCTTGACTTAATTAAGCTCTAGCCAGTAAAACTTGTCCATTAAAACATACACACACACACACACACACAAATATATATATATCCTTGATTTGTGAACCCAATTTAAGTTTTTCACCAATGGTGCCTGGAGACGACTGGTGTGAAAATAACGTCTCGTCATCTGAGGACACATAGTTCTTCTACTAATTAAGGCTGCAAGGACATCTCTTGCTGCTGCAGTGGGATGTTCCTGAGTCTCAAGACCTTTGTAACTGGCAGCCAATGTATCCTTCCACTATGGGGAACCAAGCGGACCTGCTCGTTGTGGTTACCTCCATAGCTAGGAATAACCATGAGAAAATAGCAATAACTATGAGATGGGGAGGGGTGTTGCAAAGCAGACAGGAACTGTAGGGAGTGGTGTGCAGACAGCATGGCCAGAAAGCTGTTCAAAGGACTTCTAAATAGTTTCTGTGATTTTCTCTCTGCACAGGTCAAATTTTACACTGAAGACCTTCAAATAGTAGGTAGCCCTGGGCAGGGTTTGCTTGCTTCTTCCGAAGGCTCAGATGTGGCAAGCCAGCAGCCAGGGCTTTGTGTAGTCTTTAAGACCCTCATGCCCACCTTTCAGATTCTGATAAGCCCCATTCTGCAGCACCACAGAGTGTAAACTAAGCATTGTCGCTCTGTCAGTGGCAGAATCCGGGCTATCATTTCTTGTCTGCTTCTTAGTTTCGAAAAAGTTGCATTTTATTTCACACTCTGTGGAGTAAGAAGAATGAAAAGGAGGCAGGAACCAAGCCCAGGAACAAATGCTAGGGGCTTTGTCTTTACTTAATTGCCTGAAGGGAGGGGTTGTACAGAATTAAAAAGGAATAAAAAAAAAAAAGAATTTGCCTGCCCTGCTGTTTTATCGCGTCTTACCCCTTCCCTCTCCCCTGTCCTCGCCGGGGTATCTCTTTCCTTTCCACCAATGAGGAAAACATCCTAGGAAACATCCAGGCAGGTTTCTGTTTCTATTCAAGATGAAGTCCACAGGCCTCCAAGGTCACGTGACTGCAGCTTGCAGAGCAGCTGGTCCATGCCATGCCAGTCAGATTAACCCTTAAAAACTGGGAGAAAGTGAATGGGCAGATGGTTCAGTCAGCAAAGGGCAAGGACCCAAGATCAGATCCTCAGACCCCCACATAAAAATCCAGGCAAGCACGGTGGAACACAGAAACACACCTGTAACCTCTGTGTCGCAGTGTGTGGCTTAAGTGTCTTTCTGCTATGAAAAATAAAGTGCTTGATCCTTCCCTCCCATTTGGAGCTCATCAATTTAAACTTAAAAACATTATCTCACATTTATTCTGTTATTTAAAAAAAAAAAAGGAAGCGATCTTGAGGCAGAAGTATGGCTTAGTAGTTAATATGGGTGCTGTGCAGACTTGAAACCCTGAATCTGAACCTAGAACCTAGGGGTTTTGTTTTCGTTTTGTTTTTTAAAAAAAATATGGACAGGAGTAATAAGGAGGTGGAGACGGGATGATCCTTGGGGCTCTCTAGCTGATTAATGCAATTGACAATCCCCAGGTTCCAATCATAGACACTGTCTCAAAAAAACAAGGTGGTTGGCTCCCGAGACTACACCTGGGGCTGGCCTCTGACCTCCACAGGCACATACACACATGCACACATACACATACACAAAATAAAAACACAAACCTCTTTCCAGCCAGTGTCATAACTGAGCTTTATTGTAACTGGTTCCACGGGTTGGGGCCATCACTGCAGCTAGGACCTTGTGTGAGGTGATCATACAATCTGTCAGACATAGCCAGGTATGAAGCCAGAAGAGCAAGTTCCTGATGTGGGAGCCTGTGTCGGCATCTCGCATGCCAACGGTCACTCTCCGCAGGTATCTGATTGACACAGGTCTTTGTGGGCTACTGAATCCCAGGATGTGGCCTGTAGGAGTTCCGCATGCCCCTTTGGCTATGGTATTTCCAAATGGCTTGTGAAGGACCAACACTTTACAAACTTGGGGCAGGGAGGAATATCACAGCGCAATTTTAAAATATTTAATACATTTTTGTGTTCTACAAAGAATGAGCAGTTCTCAAATATTACAAATAGTGAAACAGATATACTAGCTTATAGATATATAGAGATAGATATATACAATTTACTACTTTATACTTCAAAAGTGCAGGAAGATAAATTACATAATATATATAATTTTAGATCTAGTGGACAATTGGATATTGCTCTTTGTTGGACTTGATGCATTGGATGCATGCCCATGGCTTGTCACTGAATGGAGAGGGGACTGGTGGGGATTAGGGAACTCATGGAGCCCCATGCTTAACCCCAGAGTGCCATCTTCAAAGCAATATTTCAAGTTTTATAATGAGCTGGGCCTGGATCAGAACGTTCCAGTCCCATTTACAATGTAGGATGTCACCAAGAATCTCAGCTTTATGACTTGGGATGGGACCAAAGCAACGCTGAAAGCCATTGGCCCAGTAGTCCTGCACCCTGGGCTCCTGAGTCAGAGGGACATTTGCAAAAAGAGATGTTGAGATAGGTGCCCAGGGCTCAGCTCAATCTAGAGGAGAAAAGCAGTGTCTGAATGAAGCCCAGCAAGGGAGGCTTTAGCAGCCTCCCAACCTCTAAACTCACCGGCAGAATAGAAAGGAACGAGGACTGTGAACGGAATAACCACAAGATTCTCATGGCAATGAAGACCAAAATACTTAGGAATATGGACACTGACTTAAAGATCTCAAAGAACCCTGACATGGTCGCTGGGAATAGCAAAGTTTGTAGCAACATTCCACCTAAAATGGCTCCTGTCAGTGAGAGAGGCAGGATTTTACTAACCGTGACGGGATCACCACAAACATATATATCCTATGTCAGCCGTGGAGTCATGGCCTTTCCTTCACTAATCTCACCCCTAAATGGCAAGGTGACACATTTCCTCTGAGAAATAGGAAGAAATGGAACAACAAATTACAGACGTTCAAAAAATAAATAAAAAATAAAACTCTGCAGCTCCATCTTCCTGTGATAGGGAATGGTTTTAGGGAACAGAAAGAGCAACAGAAGAGCCTCAGAGGGGGCCCAGAATGGATCTGAGCTCATGGTTGACTCCTGGGCTTTCCTCATTTTTCAGGGTGGCTGCTCACCCAGGTCCCCAAGGATTTTGTTCTAGAAGTTCACAGAAATGGTAAGATCACTGAGCCATACGGTATCCTGAGGGACCTTCCCAACCCTCAGCATGTCGCCAGGGTGGGCTATGATTGACAGAACAGAGTGGGCCAGACCAGACAAGGAGACTGAATTCTAGAGGCCTGAAGGAAACAAAGGAGTTTGAATACAGCGTGCTTTGGAGGCATAGGTGGAACAAGAGGCCTACCACAACACGCCAGTCTCGGGAGCTCTGCACAGAGGCCATAGGGCCACTATATAGGCCTCCCTGTGCTGCAGTCCCCTCGACCTGCTGACTGGGCAATGGTAAGATGGCTAAGAGAGTGGCCAAGCCAGCACCTGAGGCCAGCATGGGTTTGTCCCACCAGCTGAGACAGGAGCTCCTTCTCATTGGCTGAGGGAGTAAGAATTTTCAAGAACCAAAACCCAGACAGACTCCAGGATGGCAAGCAAATTGGACTAAGCTGAGGGCATTGTGCCCAGAAAAGAGAGAGTGATCTATCTGTAGCTGGCATGGCCTCTGCTGCCTCAAGCCATGGCTGGTTTGTTCTGAGGAATCCAGGGTACACGCACAGGCATTAGGAAAGAACCAGTTCTGGGGTGCACACCACACTGAGGAACTTAAGGACATTTAACAAGGAACAGGGGGGAAATTACTATTAATTAAATGCATCTTCTAGCAATCTACTTCCAATATAGATAAGTTGTTAAAAACACAGTGAATGACGTCTGTTTCTGAGTATTTCATTGAGGTGCAGTGCGTGGCATCTGCAGGCTCATGTCGTTTAGAAAAATGGGTGTGCTTTTGGTTATTAGATGCTCTTGGCTGGCTGTTTCCCAGCTGGGTACACATGGAGTTATTTAAGACAAGAAAGCCATCTTAGGGGAGGGGAAGGTAGGAGTCTAAAAAAAATGCCTGCTTTATTTGCTTTTATTTAAAAATCTGAGGGCTGGGAGAAGTGGCCACCCTCGAAGGTCAAAAGAAAGAAAGTTCATGTTTCTAAAACCCTCAAAGTATCACACACACACACACACACACACACACACACACACACACACGGGCGTTATTGCAATCTTTGCATGATGTCACAATGTCCTACCCCCAAAATGGAGGAAGTGCTGGCACAGCGTCATGCCGTAGGTGCCCTTGCCTTACATGTGAAGTGTGTACAATTGACAGACTGACACGGTACTTGTAAGAAGACTTTGAGGAAGTGAGGGCATCCCCGCATTGTGTGTCAGCAGGAACAACATGAGCATCATTTGGAGGGGGCTATGGTATTTTGTCTTTAATCCCACTAAAAATGCATTAACAGGAACCGCTAGGATCCATAGGTCCATGTTGGACCCACTGGATTCTCGCCTCCTTTGACTGCCTGCTGCTTCCCCAAAGATGTTAGTGGCTTCTGATCTAAGTTTCCTGGTGTGGGATGGTTCCAGTAGCTAAGGGTTAACCTGCTGTCACACACACACACACACACATGCAGTACAGAGTACTCTCAGTTTCTCCTATGTCCACAGCTCTGAGTCCCCTCGCCTTCAAATGGCTAAAGCCCGCTCAGGACTGGCCTCGGTTTCCAGGGATGCAGAGAGCATCGCAGATTCGGCAACTCCTGAGGGGTGGGCTGCTGGGGGATATGGAATGCCTCTTGAGGGCATTGCAGGGTATGTCACAGCCAAATGCAATGTTTAACACATGGGCATCAGACATGCTGCCCTGACGACAGTGGGGTTCACGGGGGGGGGGGGGGGGGGGGGGGGGGAAGAGAGATGCCCTAAGGGCAGCAGCTCCTTCTACGCGGAAGCCTCTCACATGACCACGCACTTGCCCTTGAGCTTCTCCTTCCGTTTCTGCTGCTTGCTCTTCTTGCCGTCAATCTGGAGGCTCACGGTCCTGCGCTTCTCCAGGTTGAGCAGTTCCTGAAAGAGTTCCTTGACGTTGTGGTTGAGCTTGGCCGATGTCTCCATGAAAGCACACTTCCACGTGCGCGCCAGGGCCTCCGCCTCGCTGCTCTGCACCTCACGGTTGGAGCTCTCGTCACACTTGTTCCCTACCAGCATGATGGGGATGCTCTCCACGTCCCCCTTGATCTCACAGATCTGCTCGTAGATGGGCTTGAGTTCCTCCAGGGACTGCCGGCTGGTGATGGAGTAGACCAGGATGAAGGCGTGGCCTTTGGAGATGGACAGCCGCTGCATGGCGGGGAACTGGTGGCTCCCGGTGGTGTCGGTGATCTGCAGGGTGCATATGCTCTTGTCACAGCTGATCACCTGCCGGTAGGTGTCTTCCACAGTTGGAATATAGCTCTCCCGGAAGGTCCCTTTGACAAACCGCAAAACGAGGGAGCTCTTGCCAACACCACCTGCCCCAAACACCGCCACCCGGTAGTCATTGCTCTGTTCTGGCATGTTGCTTCAGAACTCCAGCTACGGGCCAGAAAGTACCTAGCAAAGAAGCAGACATTGAGAGAGTTCATTTGAAAATCCCAGAAGCATGGTTTTGCCTTATTTAGCTGAAGAACATCAGGTGATGACGTTTGTCTTCACTATCGCCTCCTGAAAACCATTCCAGATTCCGTTTATCTGCTCCCACAGTTCAAAACCCAAATCCCCTCAGCTAGTCCTCCGCTTCCCAGAAGCCAGATGATTTACTTTGTAGCTAACTAGAGCCAGTCTATTCTTCTATATTGACTTGACTCTGAGCATGTTTGCTAAGACATGGGCCTTTTACCCAGGAAGAAGAGAGTCAGCCTAAGACAGGCAGAATGACGGTGGGCAGTGGGCGATGAATAGTTGACACACATGCCACATGCCTCAATGTACAAAGTCCCAGTACTATTGCATACACAACACGCTAGGCCTAAGAATGACGTGGGATAGGGCTGGGGAGATGGCTTGGTGTGTGAAGAGCTTGCTGCTCAAGCCTGAGAACCTAAAGTCAGATTCCTAGCCCCCACGCAAAAGTCAGGCATAGTGGCATAGGTCTAGAACCCTAGCACTGGGTGGATGGGAGTGGAGACAGGCAGATCCATGAAGCTCACTGACCAGCCAGCCCAGCTAAATGTGTAATCACCGGGTTCAATGAGACACTGTCAGAACAAGAGAGAGAGAGAGAGAGAGAGAGAGAGAGAGAGAGAGAGAGTTGGCCATGCTCTGACTGATGCCTCACATTCATGTATTTATTCATAGCAAATATTGGAGAACAGATTGAAAAAAAAGAGGACATGAAGTTGAAAAAAAAGAGTGAGGCAGGATTCAGAGGAGTTGGGGTGGGAGAGACACGTGATTGAAATGCATTGCATACATGTATGAAATTCTCAAAGAATAAAATTAAGTTATAAGTAAATGAGATGGCAAAAGAAAGAGAAAGATGCCCAGTGTCAAACTATGACCATCACATGTATGCACACATATGCGCATGTAATACTCTAACAAATGTGTGCCCAAATATATACACAATGCATACATATCACACACACACACACACACACACACACACACCTGGTCTACCCTCTTTCCAAATTCTGGGAGGAATAAATAGACAAAAGGGAAGCCCTCAGTGTGTGGTGTTAAGCATTATCAGTGTTTCTAGCAGCCCATGAAATCCTCCGCCTCTTAGAGACGTTGGTATCATTACTATTGTTGAATAGTGGCCACACTGGAAATAAGGGGAAAGGAATGCTGTGTCCCCATCATCATATAGCACAGAAGGACAGCATGGGCATCCCCAGGCTGCCACAGGCAAGTCTGGCCACGTTGTCTTGGGTATCGCTCAACTCACAGTATAAACTCTGTCTTCTGGGTAGGAAGACTTAAACATTAACTAACAAACTTGAATGTTCTCGTCACTGATCTCAAACAAGTATTGCTTTATGTTTTAGAAATTGTATAAATAATTTGCATTATGAGTAGAGTAGAACAATGCAGGTATATTTACTAAGATTGCATCCAGGAAGCTTTCCCAGCAAGCATTACTCACAAGTAGAAAATGTATCTAAATGTACTTTCTCTAGGACTGGAGAAATGACCCGGTGGTTAAAAGCACATTCTGGTCTTGCAGAGGACCCAGGCTTTGTTCTCAGAACTTCCTATCTAGCAGCTCACGACTGCCTGTAACTCCAGCTCCAGGTGATCTGACCTCCTCTTCCTCACTCCACGGGCACCCTGATCCCATGCACATACCAACACAGACACACACGGAAAATCAAAAACACAGCCTTGAAAAGAAATGTTCTTCCTTCATTTATAAACTCTCAAATACCTTCCCTCCATCCCTTCTTAGACAAAGAGGACGCACCACACATGAAAGCACAGAAAATTCAACCGTGCCCGCATTTTTTAAGCTAAAATTGACATCAGGCCTGCGCACTTGTAGCACCGGGTCTGTTGCTTTGTGAAGGCAGACAGCATGCTCCCTTTTCGCTCTCTTAGCTTTTGAGTAACTGAGGGACAGTAGCAAGCATTGCTGACCAAATCGATTTTCAGAGCCCAGAAGTTATTAACTGAAAATAATATAGGCAGGAAATGGTTCTGCACCCGAGAACAGCGGAGCCACCTCCCAAGCCTCCAGCGATCTACTTTCAACTTGGTCCTGCACATATGCTTATGTACTGACTAAGTTTTCATTGTTCTAGAATGTGCTGGAACATACCAAACAACTGATTCAGGTAAGTTGACAGTTTCTGTGGAATATACCGGAACTGACTAAACAACTGACTAAGCCTCAGTGCTAAAAGAGAAAACAGGAAGATGTCGGGCCATTAATTGATGGAAGTCTGTTCAGGAGTCTCATTAAGTCTATTAGATGTCCATGAGATAATTAAGACCGATGTAGGCATGCAACATTATAACAAATTGTCCTGCAATTCAGACTGGAAAACAAAATCAATGGCATCTGGAATCTGATTTGAAATGTCCCTTTCCAGCCTCAGTGTGGGAGGCTCTGACTGCTGGGAAGGCTGAGTCCTCACTCGCTCCTGTCTCGTATTATAACCAGTCAGCTCTAACTTGAATGAAAGGACCCGTCTGTAGGGTAACGTTCCATTAGATCTGGACCTTAATGTTGCCAAACGGGTTCTCAGTCCACACCACAGGAGTCTGAAGAAATAGTTAACACGTGGTGTCTTGTGTTGCACTGTTGCTATAGTTCAACAGGACTCAGAAACAATACTATCCATAGCCACTGAGGTTTATCTGTCTAAAGGAATATCTTCTGTAAGCATCCAGGAAGTCACTGTGTTTGCAAGGACCTGAGACAGGGTCTTGCCTGTCTCGTGAAAATAGAGAACTCCACAATTTTTCAGTAAATTACAAGCATGTGCTTGGCGGAGGACAGAGGTCTGAAGGAGCTGAACGAAAGGCAGGCTGGCTGTGAGGAGCTGCTTCCTCCTGCCCTGCAGAAGCACGGAAGAAGAGCAGGAGTCAGGTGCTCAAGGGGTGTGAAGTCTGATGTGCAGTTCAGTGAGAGAGAGGTCTGAGGCCCTAACTCCGACCACGGCTTCAAACGGAAGGGCTCCAACCTGAGTTGTAAATAATAACGTTCCACCTCAAAACCATTTATATACCTCATCTCGATGGAACACCCCCAAAGACATTGCAAACGTGGCATTTACCCAAGAGGTCCTTGAGGAGCAGTCTGGGGCCCAAAAGCCCAAGAGTGGATTCAGTGTGGTCCACACAGCACATGCTGTTACCCAGTGAGAGAAAAAGGTAGGAGGATCCACTGGGGCATATGACTCTGTCTGGAGCCCAGGGAACATCTTGTGGAGGACTGGGGTTGACCAGATGGCAAATGGATGGAAGGTTTGTTGGTCCAAAGGCAGGGCCAGATGGAAAGGAGAAAATGTAAGAAAAACAGGAAGTCTGTGTCCACTGGCATCATAGGGTTGGTGTGAGGAACTGTGTGAAGCCAAATGATGTGAAAGCGGGGACAGGAGGCCCTTAGATTTATGATGAACTAATAAATAATGGAGAATCCAAAGAAAAAAATCTTCAAAGTTAGTTCATTTAAAATTTAAAAATATCAACTTACCTTTAGCTATGTTAGCTACACAAATAGGTGGTAACACTGGAATTGCTAAACATCAGAAATAAAATGGAGACAAACTGACTGGCCTTACAAAAATAAAAAGACTCTAAGGAACGTGAAGAGCCCCTGGTCCTCCATGTGCCAACAGGGCAGATAATGTGAAGGAAATAAATGCAAACTGGAAAAACTGATTCAAAAAGAAATAAAAAGCTTGGGTATTCCCCTATGATATTAAATTAGGAGCTAGGAGCTACCGACATAGAAAGCCCCAGGTCTAGACAGCTTCACCAGTGAGTTCTACAGGCCCTTACAAATGAAGCAATATCAATTCTTCTTAAACTCTTACCAAAGAAGTTAAAGAAGAAATATTATTCTTGTTCTTTCTTAAATCTAATATTGTATGATCTTTGATACTAAAAACAGATATCACAAGAAAATCTATACCAGTATCTCACAATGATAGACAGAAAAACCTTCAGCCAAAACTAGGCACAAGGAATCCTTGATATATGAAGAGATTTTACAACATAGCTAAGTGGGGTTTATACCAAAATGGCGAGTTACTTCACACTTGAAACTTAAATAATGTAACACAGGACGACAAGATGGCTTAGCGGGTAAAGGCTCCGGCTGTTAAACCTGATGACCTGAGTTCAATTTCCAGGGACTACATGGTGGAAAGAGAAGTGACTCCTGCCAAGGATAACCACCATGTGTGTGTCACGCCAGCATGCACACACACACACACACATACATACAATGCACACACTCACACACACATGCACATTCACACACACATACACACAACATATACACATGAACACACACATTAAACACACATACATACACACATGAACACATGTGCACATACATACACACTCACACACATGTACACTCACACGCCCTCACACACCAGGAATAAAAGGAAAATTTCTCAAAGGGCACACTGTGAAAAACTCAGTGTGGATGGTATTAAGGGTAGAGACTAAGGTCTGCCCCCCCTCCCCCAGGAGAAAGACACGGTCCTTGTGCCTGCCATTCTTAGCTTGTGTTCAGCAAAGGAAATTTAATCACAAATATAAAGCAAAAGCCTGCATCAGATTCATGCATATCTTCTAAATGGCTTTGTGTTAATGGCTGTGGAACCTTTAAGAAATGGGGTACAGTGAGAAGTTTAGGGAGCACTGAGGGTTCGTTCTCAAAGGAGATGGAGGGACCACAGTCTCGTCCCTCTTCTCTTTTTCTCCATCCCACATTCCCACCATGAAATATCATCCAGGCTCAGAGCAGGGAGTTATCAACCAATCACCGGATGGAATCCCTAAAACGTGTGAGTCAACACGAAATTTTTTCTCTCCCTAAATTGATTATCTCTGCTGTTTGTTACAGTGCCAGATGGTTGATGGACTGGCAGAACATCTATCTGTGGCTACCCTGGGATACGGTGGGTAGACACTGGGGGACGAGAGGCGATTGATCAGGCATGGGCCCCTTTACAACAATGGAGATCCTCTACTATTAATGCTGGCAGTGGGCCCAGTCCTGGAAATCCACCGAAACCACTGACTCATAGGTTTTAATTGAGTGGATTGTACCTCTGTAAAGTTGTTCCTTAAGAAAGACACTGAAAGAAGCAGTAATCGTCTGTGTGTTATATGGTGTCTGCTGGATCTAAAAATCGCTCCTAGACACGGAGAAACAGAAATGAACCCTTTGTGAAACAAACCCGGGAAAAACAACAGGCCAGGTTGTGTTCCCAGTAGACAGATAATGGGACCAACCTGAACACTCGCACTGTGAGAAGCCTCCTGCAGAGTAAAGACATTTCTACAGGAAGCAAAAGGGCTAGGGAGAATGTGCAGACTACAGCCTGATTAAACTTGACAGTTGCCTGCTGGGGACTACGAAAGTGGAACATCTTGTCATAGGGGGTGGGGAAACTGACGCAAACACCGTGCCGTTACATAAGGTGGTTATCTAGATCATTCTCAATAACGTTTTTCTTCACTTAAAATTGGCATAGAATTGAAATCTGAAGGTTTAGATTCGTAAAGTTCTACGGATTCCACAAGGATCTGTGGTCTGACTCTCAGGTGGATGGCTAGGTGTACATAGGACCAGCTAGGAAAGAGACAGCAAGCCCTTGAGTTTGGAAATGTGGTAGTCGCATGAAGACAAAGTGAGGCAATTCAAGACATGCACGGGGGGGGGGGAGTGAATGGCAGAAGTCAGGGCATGAAGAAGTCATGTCGGAAAGAGTACGGGAGTCATGAGCATGAAAGAGAGAGCCACAGACCAGACAAGGAATGCGGAGCTCTCTTTAAGAAACGCGGTAGCTAAATAAAGGAGAAAGAAGACTACAGAGTCGTACAGGGCTTAGGGTAGGAAATACCTGCAACCAGAGTCAGTGTAGGCTAAACCATGAAATACATCTGGGAGGATCCAGGAGTCCCAGGAATCCAGTATGCATGTGGCAGGGTTGTCTTTATTCAGAGAAAGGAGCAGAGGGAGGAGGGAGGGATGATAGATAGATAGACAGACAGACAGACAGACAGACAGACAGATAGAGATAGACAGATAGATAAACAGATATTTATTTATTTATTTATTTTCGAGACAGGGTTTCTCTGTGGTTTTTGGAGCCTGTCCTGGAACTAGCTCTTGTAGACCAGGCTGGTCTCGAACTCACAGAGATCCGCCTGCCTCTGCCTCCCAAGTGCTGGGATTAAAGGCGTGCACCACCACCGCCCGGCAGACTGCAATATTTAAATTCTCTAGAGCTTGTAGCCATTTGTTCTAAACTTTGAAATCGGTGCTCCATTCTTTGCCTTTGGTTTTTTTCCAGCTCCTGTCAAGGGACTCCATGGACAGGATGTCACACAGGGGTAGACAACAGGATGGACCATCTGTGCAGGAAAGGACACCTGTTCCCATCATACTTTCCTGACTGAGGATTAATTTGCTGTTTGCAACATTTTAGATTATTTGGAATTTTCCCCCCAAATCATTCTCAGTTAAATTTGTAAAATTTAATTTACCTGCTTCCTTGAATACACTGCATTTTGGGGGGTATAAACATGACAGGTGAATTATTTTTAGCAGTGCTATGACTTTGATATGATTTCACTGTCCCTCGGGGTTTTAGTCCAGGACTTGAGAGGGTAAAAACTCCTTATGGCTCTAGCGTTAACACTGGGAATTTGAGAATCCGCTTCTGTCAAAATTGGGGTGGCAATCCCACTACTGAATCTTGTGGCTTAATAGGAAGGACAAAAGCTATGTCATGTGTACATATGCACTATGCCTTGTGCCAGCTCAGGATGCTACCATCAAGACCGCTATCGCTGGATGCGGCTCTCCATCATGCACATCAAGACCCATGGGCCAACATAAAATGATGTGGGATTTCCTCTGTATGCTGTGAATACCACTGGTTAATAAAGAAACTGGCTGGGCCTGATAGGGTAGAACAGAACTAGGCAGGGAAACTAAACTGAGTGCTGGAAGAAAGGAGGCGGAGTCAGGAAGAAGCCATCTAGCCCCCTCCCCCCCCCCCCCGCCAAAGACAGATGCCAGAACTTTACCTGGTAAGCCACAGACTCTTGGGCATACACAGATCAATAGAAATGGGTTAAATTAAGATGTAAGAGTTTCCGTGCTGTTATTTCAGGTCAATTGCTTTTATGAGACAAATAAGCTCATAGCTTAACCTTGGCTAAAAGCAAGATGTCAGGAGACTACGACAGGCTCTTAGGACAGAGACCAGACTGGCCAGATCCTGGTTGCATTTGTGAGATCTTCTTTGTTTCTATTCTTTCATGTTGGTAAAAGCAGTGAACAAGGAAAATGACATAAATAACAACACTTCCTTCTGGTTAAAGGACCAGTTATCAATGTTCAGTGCAGCATGCTGACCCCTGGGAGGAGGAACACTAAAGGGCAGAGGCCTCTGGGACCCAGGACTCTGTACATATGGAACCAGCCCGTGATGCAATGGGGTGATGCTGGCCTGAGGGCCTCACTCACTGTCAGGAACAGGAGGACAAGGCTACCCATGCATACCAGGCCAGGCCAAATAAAATGCACCAAGATAGCAAGTCACTGGAAAGGAGTTTTAAAATTTCTTTGGCTCCATATCTGAGACCTCATCTCTAAATACAAGGTCATGGAAATTTCCCATGTGTCTTCTAAGAGTCTACGGTTTTAGCTCTTCTTGCTGATCCACAATGAGCTAATTCTCGCATAAGGTATAAGCTGAGTTTCAGGCTGCATTCTCTTCCTTCCGGGTATCCAGCTGTCCCGCCATCATTTGTTCCCACATTTTCCTATTGATAGTGTAGGACCCTTGTTAAAAGTATCTCACCTGGGAGTTAGTGAGATGGCTCAGTGGTTAAGAGTGCTCATTGCTCTTTCAGAGGACCTGAGTTCAGTTACCAGCACTCATGTCGGGCAGCTCACATCCACCTGGGACTCCAGCTCCAAGAGATATTCTGGACCCCATGAGCATGTGTGCATCCTCATACACTCATACACACACATATATACAAATAAAAAAAAATAACTATCATTTGTTGTAGGGAGAGCGGGTCCTTTGTTTCGGCCACCCCACTAAATTTACACCCGAAATAATCACACAGAAACTATATTCATTTAAACACTGCCTGGGCCATTAACTCTAGCCTCCTATTGGCCAACTCTCACATCTTGATTTAACCCATTTCTAATAATCTGTGTTCACCACGAGGTCGTGGCTTACCGGGAAAGATTTAGCATGTCTGACCTGTTGGCTCCATGGCGGCTCTCTCTCTCTGCCATTCTTCCCAGCATTCAGTTCTGTCTACTCTGCCTACCTAAGTGTTGCCCTATCAACAGGTTAAGGCAGTTTCTTTATTCAACCAATGAAAACAAGACATAGACAGAAAAACTTCCTACACCAATCATTCAACTGTAAACACGAGCCTGTGTTTCTGGATTCTCACTTCTACTCCATTGGTTCCTGGGTCTCTGCACACGCTAGTGTCACATTGTTTTGATTTTTGAAACTTTGAGATAAATTTGTGGATGGGGGTATGAGTGTTCCAAGTTCGTTCTCCTGTTTTTAAAGATTGTTTTGAACCACTAAGACCCCTTACCATCTCATGTAAGTAGCTAAGTCAGGCCTCATTCAACCTCTGCCCAACAAGAATATCACTGAGAAGCTTAAGAGTGCTGACATACAATCTCAGGAGGACCTAGCACCCTCCAGATGCCAAGAATGTCTGCAACCAAGCAAGCAAAAGATAAACAAAGCAAAGTGCCAACAAGGGATCTCCACAAACATCTCTCTAAAGCAGGAGAAGAGGACCTAACACCAGCCATTGATGCAGAAACCCAAACCAGAATGAAGCACTGCCTTACACTCTCTCAAAATAACAAAAATAAAAAAGAAAGTAAAAATAATAATAAATGAGGGCTGAAGAAACGGTTCAGCAGTTAAGAGTTAAGAGTGTTTGTTGTTCTTCAAAAGGACATTAGTTCAGTTCGTTACATCCAAATTGGATAGTTCACTACAGCCTGAAACAGCCCCCTCCCACAGGCACCCATACTCAACATGCACATTCCCCACATACACACATGATTTTTTTTTAAAGATGATAACTAATGATGACAAAGATGTAGGAAAACAGAAACATTTTCACCATGATGGTGGAGCTAAAATATGGGGCTACCTCTTTGGAGAAAGCTAAATAGAGAATTATTATGGGATCCAGTAACTCCATTTCACAGAATGTGGGCAGCCAGTTGACCACTGTTCCTCAAATATTTGCAACCACCGTTATTCACAATAGCTGGGAGGTGAACGCCTTTCAAACCTCCCTGGACAATAAATGGATAATAAGCCAGATCCAACACATAATGGAGAAAGAGCACCATCCGGCTTGGGGAAGGAAAGAAACCCCAACAGTGCACACCAACCTAGAGGACAGCAAGAGTAAGATAAATGGGTTACAATGATGCTGGAGCTCAGAAGATGGCTCAGTAGTTCAATGCCCAGTGGCAGTGGTGCACGCCTTTAATCCCAGCACTTGAGAGGCAAGGGAGGCAGATCTCTGTGAGTTTGAGGCTAGCCTGGTCTACAGAGAGAGTTCTAGGACAGCCAGAAATGTTACACAGAGAAACCCAGTCTCAAAAAGCAAAACAAAACAAAACAACAAAAATATCCTTGTGTGATGGCCAACACTTAGGATCCTAGCACTGGGGATGAAAGATGGGAAGAGCCCTGGGGTTTGCTGACCAGCTGCTCTAGCCAAATGGGAGCGCTTCAGGCTAATGGGAGACCCTGTATTAAGACATGAAGTAGACTGTGTCTTCAAAATATGCATGCATGCATGAACCTGCACACACACCAACATGAAAAACACATGCACAGATCCCATGTTTTCATCTGCGATGAAATGTAAGTTATGTTCAAATTTATAGAGACAGGACACAGAATAGGGTTGTGGGGCTAACAGAAGGTGTGGGGTAAGGATGGCATTTTGGCCATGTAAGACGGAGAGTTCCGGCAATGGGATCTGTGTGGTACTGCTGTCCAACAACACAGCTGAATTAATGCTAAACTGTGCACCCGAAATGGTTAATGCAGATTGTATGCTGTGAAGGTTTTCCCAACAATAAAAATATGTAAGACTATATTTGCAAAGTTTTTTCCTAATTCTTTAGCAGAAGTGTCAGTGAAAATGTTGGTACTAGCCAGGCAAACACGCTCCTCCCGTCATTGTATTACACAGTATAAATAGCAGAGGTCTAATCTGGTCTGACAGTCACTTCCTCAATCTAATTTCTCCAGAAGACCAATGAAAACGCATGCCTGTCTCCCGACTTTAATTTGATATTGTTAATGATGGTGAGAAGCTGTGAGTGTGGCCACAACACTTAGTGCCAAGTTCACCCTTTCAAACATTCTGGCTACCAGCTACTGGGAAGCTGTATGCGTTTGGAGGCTTTTGACTCAGACAGCTCACCCCCAATTCTGTAAAGATCACACATTAAAATGATAATACTTACTTTTATACACATATTATTTAAATCAATACCACCTCTGTCTTTATATTTATTTATTACCTGTGCATGCTAAGGGAGACAGTTGTGGTGTGCATGTGGGGGTCAGAGGACAATTCTGGGAGTCAGTTCTCTCCTTTGTCTTGTGGGTTCCTGGGATGGGGCTTAGGTCATCAGACTTGGTGACAAGTGCCTTTCATCTCTGAGGCATCTTTCTCACTTCCATTTTTTTAAATTGTTTAAATGTGGTTACAGGAAGGATGTGGTAGCTCACATCTCTAATCCCAGTATTCAAGAGGTAAAGGCAAGAGGTTCAAGAGTTCAAAACCGGTCTGGGTTATATGACTCTGTCATAGAGAAAGAAATAAGTCAAAAAATACATTTCTAAATGTCCTGCATGACTGGCACGGGACATCTAGGGTCTGCATTGCCCACCTGTCTCTCTCCATCAACTTTAAGCGCATGATGTCCCACGGATCTTCAAGCTTGTGAACACTGGCCTAAGCAGTTGCAAACAAACCCTCCCAGGGTCCTGTTAAACAAACTTATAAAGGGCCAGCAAGTGGTTCAGCAGGTAAAGGCACTTGCTACTGTGCCTGAAGACCCACGTGATGGAGAGAGAAATCACTCCAAGTGTCCGCTGACCTCCATACCTCACTGTGACACACATGAGCACACACACATACACATACAATAAAAAGTAAGTCAAATTAAGTTTTAAAATCCCTAATTAAACTCGACAGGGAGAGAGAGAGAGAGAGAGAGACTAGTAGGGGAAAGGATCATTAGGAGTGGCAGGGGACAAGAGGACAATGGAGGATGAATATGACAAGATATATTATGTACAGGGTCAAATATGTCATAAAGAAGTCCATCAATACACAGGGTTAATATGTGCCTATATAAAAATGACTAAAGCTCAAAAACTTGATCATAAAACGGCAAAGCCACAAACGGCTGGGGGAAATGTTTATTTGCTTGCTGGAGGCAAACATCACACCAGCATGTATACCCGGTGGCTGAGAACTCGTTCTCTGTGTCCTGCAGGAAGAGAGAGGGCAATCACAGCAGTCCAGGAGCAGCATTATTAGAAGTCATCAGGAGGAGGGGTTTACAAAACACTTGGACGAACACACACATGCTTACATGTATCTCAGGTCATCTCTTTGGTACTCTCTAGAATGAGGTTCTTACAATAGCACAGCTCTTGGGGACATGTATTCTTCTCTTGGGATTATTTTTGTGTTTGTGTGTACCTGTTCCTCCTCTCTGCCACCCCTTCTCTTCCCTCTCCTTCTCTTTCTTCTCCTCATCCCTTCTCATCCTCTTCCCCCTCTGTCTCCTCCGCTCTCTTCTTAGACATGGGAGGCTAGTGCACTGGGGCCATCCACCATTATGTAGCTCACTGTCTCAAGACTGGGTTGGGTGCCTAGGAAACACTCCTATTTGTTGGTTATTTGCTGAGAGAATCCACTGTACGCTCAATAAAATCAGTGGCAAGGAGCAAAATAAGAGCAAAGTTCTCTGAAGAAGTCCGTGGAAGAGCAAATTCCCCCAAGATGGCGGTGTTGACTGAAATGAAAGCCACATGTAAGCAGCTTATCATCACGGCAGGAGCAGACTGAGTAAATTCATCGCCTGTGCCACCTTTTTGAGTTACATCATTTGTCATCGTTGTGCCCCTTGTCAGTGTTGCGGTGGAGGAGCTGAATCTGGAAGCGGCTGGCAGTTGCAGGCAGGAAGCCTTTAGGTTTTCATACTTAAGACCTGTGGGGTCAGCAGACCCTAATATGTCATATGAAGATGAGGGTGGCCGTGGAAGCAAGCACTAACATACAGTGGCTTAATGCAGTAACCAAAGGCTTAAGCTATAGCCAAAATTTGGCATGGTGGCTGTGGTGGTCTGAATGAAAATGGACTTTGTTTGGCTCATCTGTTTTCAAGCTTAGTGCTCAGTTGACAAACTATTCTAAAAGGATTAGGAGGTGTGGCCTTGTTGGAGGAGGTGTGTCACTGGGAAGGGGCTTTGCGGTTTAAAAAGCCCATACCAGACCCAGACCTCTCTCTGTCTCTCTGTCTCTGTCTGCCTTTCTGTCTCTGTCTCTCTCTCTCTCTCTCTCTCTCTCTCTCTCTCTCTCTCTCTCTCTCTCTTTCTGCCTGTTGTCTATGGATCTCTGCTCTCAGCTACTGTTCCTGCACCATGCCTGTCTGCTTCCCACCACAATAAGAGAAAACCCTCTGAAAATGTAAGCAAGTCCCCATTTAAAAGTTTCCTTGTATTGGAATTGTCTTGGTCATGGTTCCTTTCACACCAATAAAACAGTAACTAAGACAGTTGTATACACCGGTGATCCCAGCACTTGAAGGAGGAGGCAGGAGGGTCAGAATTTAAAGGCCATCCACAGCTACATGAAGAGTTCCAGGACAGCCTGGGCTACATGAGACTCTGCCTCAAAAATAATAAACTCAATTAAAAATCATTATCTTCTTTGAGAAACCAATCATGATGGGGAAAGAGCATCCTGAGAAGACGTATATGAGCACATATGGTACCTGAACATACATGGTACATGAGCATACATAGCAGCCTCACAGGTGTCCTTCAACATTCATGGGGTCAGTGGTCATAGATTACACCAACCTGAGATCAAAAATGTCCAAAAAAAAGATGTATTGGTTTATGACCCCAGGAATCAAACCTAGGACTTCATGCTTGCAGGCAAGCACTCTACCAAATGAACTTGTCCCCATCCCTTCCAGGTACTATTTAAAAATATTAACTTCATACCAAACTTTCATTTTTTTCCTCATTACATAGATTTGTATTGTCTTAGGTGTCATGAGGATCCCAGAGATATAACATAGGAAGGTTATATAGAGATTATATGCTAATATCATCCCATCTTATGTAAGAAACTTGAGCACTGGCAGAGAATGTCCCAGAGCTTTCAGGAGCAAAGAAGGAGGATGAGGAGAAAGAGGAGCAGGGAACAAAGGGAGGAAGAAGGAAGGGAGAGAGAGACAGAGGGAGGAAGGGAGGGAAAAAGGAGGGATGGGGAGAGAAATAGAGGGAGGAAGGGAAGGAGAAAAGGAGGGATGGAGAGAGGGGGGAGGGAGGGAGGGAGGGACGGAGGGAGGGAGAGAGAGAGAGAGAGAGAGAGAGAGAGAGAGAGAGAGAGAGAAGAACTTCTATCCTCTGGGCCAGTGAGATTGCTCAGCTGCCAAGCACTGACCTGAATTCCATCCCTTAAGCCTACATGGTAGAAGAAAACCAATACCCCAAAGCTACACCCTGTACATGTTCATGTGCAAACACTCACACACACAAAACATAGGTAGATAGGTAGGTAGGTAGGTAGATAGATGATAGATAGATAGATAGATAGATAGATAGATAGATAGATAGATAGATAGATACAGATGTAATAAGAATTAAAACGCTCCTATCTGCACAATTAAAAGCTTGAAAATCCAATTGTTACACAACACTTCCACATGGAAGGTCTCCATCAGTGTGGGTCCATTTGATTAAGACAAGTCAATGTAACATGCCCCATCCAGTCCAAGAACATATGGTATGATAGAATAAGCAGGATGCTTGGGCAATGTTCCAAGAGAGGTGATGTGGAGGGGACGGGACCTGTCCAGCACTGAGCAGCAGGTGCAGACACAGGCAGGGGCTGAGGGACTCTGGAAACAAAGGGGAGCCTTCCTATGGATAAAGTATATATAGTCAGCAAAGGCACAGACAGGAACAAACAGGTCCTATGGAGACTCGAGGGAGTGGGCTAGGTATCAGGCGTGATCTGAACTGAATGGGAAGCCACCAGGTAGCTCATACAGGGAAGCCACAGCATTCCACTTCCATCAAAACAACCACTGTGAAGACCCAGCAGGAGGGCAGGCCTAGAGACAGGAGCCTAGCTATAAGATGCCAGCAATTCCAGTGCATTCTGAGAACAGCTCCTCCAGGATGGGGAAGAATAGAGAAGGATGGGAAGATGAGTTCTGCATCCCTAACCAGGACTTCCTCCCTCCTTCCCTCACTTCTTCCCTCCCTCCCTCCCTTCCTCCCCAGCCCTAGTTACTCATTGGCTCTCCACCACAGCACAGGTGGATGCCTTCATGGACTCAAACACCACCCCTATGCCAACAACTGCCAACTTCACAACCTACGGCCAGGACCTTCCTCCTAGACTGTAGACATGACTTCCCTGACTCCTCCAAGAGCATTGCATCTGGGCAAAGCTGAGTTCCCCCACAGCCATGCGAGACTCCCCTGCAGCATCCTTATCTCAGGTACCATCAGCAGGATCCTTCCGATTACCCAGGACAAACACCCTGGCGTCTTCCTTACCCCCACATGCCCCCAGACTTCACACCAACTCCATCAGCAACACCCTCAGGTGATACCACCCACAGGTCGCTCTCCACTGCCACTGCCAGTTCTCCAAGCTTCTATATCTAGTACCAGCCTTTCTGAAGCTGTCGCCCAGGTGGCTAATTCCCCATGGCCCTAGCTCATTTCTTCCCAGCCACACAAGTTTCCACCGCTCCTGGTCACACCAAGCATGCTCCTCTCTCAGGACCTTTCTATTGGGTAGTCCTCTCCCCAGACCACTGTTTCTCTAGTCATCTATGGGGCTCCCATCCTGACCTCCCACAGGCTCAAACATCAGCCTTCTCAACCAGAATGTCTCTAGCCAAGCTGCCTCTATTTACAGCCAAATGGTGGTTTGTGGCTTCCTCTTTCTCAAAGCTGGAGCAAAGGGGCCTTCTTGGCTCCCTGCACTGTTTCCTTGTTTTGAAGTTTGTTTCTACCTCTGCTTTTAAAAAGCTATCCATGGTTGTTTGTTTTTTTTTTATCTGATCCATTCATTGCTGCTGCTGGACCCCCAGGGGTGAGAATTGAGAGCCCACGGGAAGTGTGTACAAACAGTCTGTTCAGGGCATGAATGAATCTACGCTATGCTTCTAAGGAACAAACTGAGAAGGGTTGGACTAATCAGCCGACTGTGGGAGACAGTCCCTGGGCACGGAGTTCTACCCTAGTGCCCGTGTTTTCTACTCTGGCACCTTTCATACTGTGGTATGTGGTAATGGGTTTTGGTGACTTGGTGCCCCCCTTCAGACTTCTTTTTTTTAAAGTATTTGTATGTCTGTGCACAAGTGCTGATGCCCTTGGAGGCACTGGAGTCCCCTGGAGCTGGAGTCACAAGCAGTTGTGAACTGCCCAATGTGGGTGCTGGGACCCAAGCTGGGGTCACCTTAAGATCAGTGTATGCTGGTAGTTGCAGAGCCATCCCTCCAGCCCCATGAGTGGATCTCTCTAGTGAGCCCTAAGCTACAATAGCAGGGGATTAGGTCATTGCCACCATAGCAAGACAGTGGAGCTGCTGCTCTGGTCCTACCCATGGCTCTCTGTTGAAAAATCATCTCAGCTGGTTCAAGGCTGCACATTCTGCTGGGAGGGGGTAGTGTGAGCCTTTCAGATGATAGGGGGAGAGCTACTGTCAGCAAGGGGAGGCCACACAAAAGGATACCAGAAGAAAGCACAGCCAGCATCACCGGGCTACCCAAGGACAGTGGGCTGCTCTTGCAGAGAGCCTTGGTATTCTGCAGAGGGACAAAGCAGGCCTGAAGCAAGGGAAGTGCAGACTAAATCAACAGAAAACAGTAGGGCATCAACAGCAACTAGTGATGGGCAGAGGGGCACCATTAAGAGGTAAAGTACAGGCTATGCAGGTTTGAGAAACCAAGCCCAAGTCCTGGAATCCACACAAATATGCCGCAGTGGTACCGGGTTAAAGCTTATAATCCTAGCACTGGGGAGGTAGAGACAGGCAGATCCATGGAGCCTATTAGCCAGCCAGCCTAGCTGAATCAGCAGGTTCCAAGTCCAGTGAGAGACCCTTCCCATAAAACAAGGGATATTGACTCCAGAGGAATGACACCTGAGTTTGACTTCTTATTGCCATATGAACGCCCACCAGCCCATATATGAACATGTATACACACCTACAGATACACCCATTCTCCCTACCCCACACACACCCAGCAAGAGTCTGAGGGTGACCCAGCACCAATGGCCTCATTCTCCAGATAAAGGAAGTGAGACTGAGGATGGGGTGTTTCAACTCAAGTTCAACATGCAGGGGCTAAGAAAGAAGACCCAGTATCCTAGAGGACCAGAAAGATGAGGTCTGAGAGCTGAGGAAACGTGCTATTCATTATTAATATCCAGATATTAGCTGCAGAGTCTTCACTCATGGAATGCCACACCCAGGCATGGTCAGGACAGCAAATCCAGGAAGCCTTGAAAACCAGTGGAGGCCTGCAGCCCCTGAGCATGGGGCCCTGGGTTCCAACACTCCCCATGACACGGCCAAGCAGCTTTCAAGTCTGTATCACATGCAACTGAGAAAAGCAATCCTATGACAGCTGAGCATCCTTTGACTCACCAAAGGCATTGTAGGTGCTTCGCTGAAAACCCATACCAAGAGGCGAGCAGAACACACCTACACTGTTGTGTAGTGGCTGAGCTGACACACTAAGGTGTGTGTGTGGGGGGGGGGGGGAATCACAGGTTACACCTGCATCCTGGGATAGCTCCCATTTCAGTCCAGCCAGAGATAAGAGTTCCTGCTTAGTCTAGTGAGGAAAAGCCAGGCCACCAGACATTGAGGTCAGGCTGCCTTGGGCTCTGTGCATCTCAGGAAGGAGGAATGAAATGATAAGATGATATTGAGTGTTCCTAGCAGAGGGATAATAGGGGAAAGAAAGCATCACTCTACAGGGAATCCTTGGTCTGAGGTCTGATAAGTCTCTAGACCAGTAATTTTCAACCTGTGGGTCATGACCCCAAGGGATCACATATCAGTTATCCTGCATATCAGATATTTACATTAGGGTTCCTAACAGTAGCAAAATTACAGTTAATAAAGTTGCAACGAATTAATTTTATGGTCAGGGTCACCACAACATGAGGAACTGTATTAAAGGGTTGCAGCACTAGGAAGGTTGAGAACCTCTGCTCTAGACCCTTCTGGAAAGGTAACAAGGAAGGTGTGTTTGTGTACATAGGGTGGAGATCTGTGTGTCTGTATATGCACATGCATTTATAGTACGTGTGCGGCTGGGTGTATGGTTGAAAAGAAAGGCTGATAATCTCTCTGTGTTTCTCTCTCTCTGTCTCTCTCTGTCTCTCTCTGTCTCTCTCTCTCTCTCTCTCTCTCTCTCTCTCTCTCTGTGTGTGTGTGTGTGTGTGTGTGTGTGTGTGTGTGTGTAAACAACTTCAAGTGTCAGTCCCGACCTTCCTCCTTTGTTTGAGCTGGGGTCTCTTTGCTGTTCACCCCTTCATTAGCTGGTCTGAGAGCATCTGGAAATTCTCCCATCCTCCCGTCTTCTTGTAGGAACATTGGTACTATAGGCGTGTGCTACCATGATGCTTTCAAGTGGGTTCTGAGGATCTGAACTCAGGTCTTCATGCTTGCATGAGAGCTTTCCCACTGAGACATATTACTAGTCCCAGGCACATACTTTCTATGAGTTTCCACAGTGCTAGGTTTGGGTCCCTTTGGCAGTCTCAGGGCTGTCTTTACCCTAAAGCTTGACTTGTATTTTCATTAAGAAGTCTCAGGGAGGCTAGAACTCGTCTAAAAGACGGAAATCACAAAAGAGTAAATTTTCAGAATGTCACTATCTAAACATCTCAAAACATTACCGATACAAAAATGACACTACTCATCATTAGGAAAGCAAACCGCGTAAGACAAACGAACTCCATCGTCTTCCCAGACTGCACAGAGCAGGTTCACTGCTTCACACGGATTCAAACTGGCAACTTGCTCAGTTGCCAGAAGCACTCTCTTCCAAGTGTGTAAGAGAGGAGGAAATCTTTAGCTGCAAGCTAATGTCTTGGGCAGACACTTAGGCCTAGAACCATGGTGAGGGAACAATCCAGGGGTCCACAGTTGGAGGGAGAGATCAACCAGAGGTAGGGAGTTAGAGAGACGAAACTATGCCCTCTGTCCAGGCTGTCTGTCCAGTTCTAGCCTACCATCTGTCCAGTACTGGTCTCCTGAGATTGCAGTTTGCTCACTATAAGCTGTTCAGAAGTCCATGGTGTTGGAAGTCTTTTATTCCATCAATAACCATTTTTATATAAATATTTCATCTTTAAAACCATACCTGTGGAGAAAAATCTCTTATGCATGGTACTGCTATGGTTAAAGGACATAGCCAATCTTAACCTTAGTACATTTTCACTTTCCAATCCAAAATCACTGCCAGTTTCTCTGCTTTCTCACCTCCCATGGGATGTGAACGCTGATTCCTCAAGTTTGCCTGCTGCGGTATGTTGTCAAATTCTTTGTTTCTTTCTGGTGGTTCAAAATACCTGCGTTTGACTCTGACAGAGAACATCTTTTCACGTTAAAAGTTCTTGTTCTCTGTTCAGATACCTCCTAGTACACAAGGAGACTATACTATTATCCTTTGTGTTTTGAAGTAGGTCTCTGGGAGTTTGAAGCCAGCCTGGTCTACACAAAGTTCCTCTCAAATGTCTCATGGCCAAACAGGGTCACCAGCATCTAGATTTTGAATCAGACCTGCTGATTGAAGTACTGAAACCAGCAATTTAGGGTTTTTTGTCTGTTTGTCTGTCTGTCTGCCTGCCTGTCTGGCTACCTGTTTATTTTTCTTTTGCAATTCTGAGGATCAAGCCCAGAGTTCTTGCCTGTCAGCTAATGGCTGTATCACTAAACTACACTTCAGCTCCAGTCTTAGGGCTGTGAGCTCCACAAACCCCTCAAGGGATTCTGATGAGTCTAAGCCACGAAAACCACCCAATTAAGAAATCAGGTTAACTGAAATAGGTTGTGAATTCTATTTGCTGATGCTGTTTCTATTTGGGCAAAAATGCAGAATATGCGTTGTCTTGGTTTGAGGTTGCATTGCTGCGAAGAGACACCATGACTATGGCAACTCTTGTAAGCAAATATTTAAGTTGGGCTTGCTTATAGTTCAGAGGTCCGGCCCATTATCATCCTGGTGGGGAGAATGGCGGCATGCAGGTGGACACGGTACTGATTGCATCTTGATCACAGTAAGTAAAGTTTGAGCAAACGAGACCTCAAAGTCCGCCCCTACAGTGACACAGTTCCTCCAACAAGGTCATGCTCACTCCAACAAAGCCACATCTCTTAATAGTGCCACTCCCTGTGAGATTATGGGGGCCAGTTCCATTCAAACCATCACATGTATGAATCCAACTTAGCAAATCTTCTCTTTTTAGTATCTCAGGTTAGAAAAATCCTCCCTGCTCTCAGGTTATTACACTCTCTCCCATATTTACATTTGCTTCTGTTTAGATATCTGTTCCAATGACACAATTTATCCCCCCCCATCAAAATTGCTGAATTTACTACACGCACAAACAGGATTCAGACAAGCATTCAAAGGACACAAGAACAGGGAGGTAACTCCCTATCCCCTCCCTATTCTTTCCATGTGAACCCGCCTGGGAAAATCAAAACACCAAACAAAATGCTTGCTTGGCCATCACGATAATGTAGGTGATTTAGGAGCTTTACAAATCTAGGTCACCCAGCCATTTCCACCAGCCGGTAATTCCACGCTCCTCTTTGCACCTACCTCACTACCATGGTCATGCAGGGCTCGTGAGGGGCATACATGTTTTCTTTCCATTCACTGTTCTCAATTAAAATTTAAGTGCATGTGTGTGTGTAGGGGGGTGTATATACATGCTCATATGTGCACGGTTGCACTTGGGTGTGCACAGAAGTGAGATAAGCATCACCCTCAGAAATGCTATCCAGTCCTTTGACACAAGGTCTCCCACTGGCCTGGTACCCACGTATTTGACTAGAAGGGCTGTCCAGTGAGTCCCAGGCATCCTCTTGTCTCTATCTCCTCAGCACTGAGATCACAAACTCACGCCACCACACTGCATATTTACTCACCTGCGTTTGAGCCCCTGAAGGTGATGCAAGCACCTCCCCGACGAAGCCATCTCCCTAGCTCATCCTTTTAAATTTTTAATTAAATTTGTTTTAATTTTACATATAATTGACAGATACAAACACACACAAATAATTGATGTAGCATGTTGAGTGTTGATACCTGAAAATGTCATGTATCAGGCTAAGCATCTCCCTCTCCTCAGACATTGTTTTAGGGTGAGAACTAACTTTGCACGTCAGTTCTCCTTGCTTGTTGAGATGGGCAGTTTGCTATTGCTATCTGAGATTGTTGTTGGGCCATGGCACTCCTTGCTCCTATCAGTGAGCAAGAACCCACTCCTCCCCATCTTCTCTCCTCTGCTTTCTAGTATCTGGTAACCACCAGTGAAGCTCAAAGAGGTCCTAAGAGAGAGGGCAAAGGTCAAGACAAAGAAGTGAGATGCTTGGACAACTATTAAGCATGGGGAGGGCAGTGATAGATATCTCTCTTCAAGTCTCGGGGAACCGTTTCATTGATGAGAAGAGGAAGGCAACCTACTGACCTCGGATGTGTATAGTTAGTGTAGTTGGGGCTAGGTGGTCACACTGGAAAAGGGAGTCCATGCTTATGAAGGTTCTGCCTTGAGCTGGGATGTCCTCAAGGATTAGATTTGAATGCCACAGAGAGCTGGATGACTTTGCCTTGGATGCAGAGGCATGGGTTCTGACCGTCTTCTCTCAGATCAGCCCCCAAACCCAAAAGTTCCAAAGCTGCTACAATAAGAAGCCAGCTGAAGTTCAAGCCCAGCATCAAACACACACACACAAACACCTGGAAATCTAAGGGCCACAGGTAGGAAGCTTCCTCCTCCCTAAAGAATTCTTAAATCTTTGATGTATGACTGACCCTACTCCTCTGGAAACATTGAAGAAGGAAGTGTTGTATGTCTGTTTATGAGAGAGTGTGTACAGGTGGGTAATTGGGTAGGTGGCTATATGTGTGTGTGGTTGTATGAAGATATGCAGGTATGTAGATATGTGGGTAGGGTGTTGGGGTATGGATGTATGGGTGTGCAGGAGTGTGGGTATGGATATGCAGGTAGATGGGTGTGTGGACATATGGAAATATGAATGTGTGGGTGTGTGGATTATGGTATGTGGTTGTGTAGGTATGTGGTTGTGTTAATATGTGGATGTGTGGGTGTTTGGACATGTGGAAATATGGGTATGTGGGGGGGTTGTAGATATGTGGGTATATGAGTGTGTGGGAATGTGGCTATATGGGCATATGAGTGTATGGGTATATAGGTGTGTGGTATATGGATATGTGGGTGTGGGGATGTGTGAGTTGTGGTTTTGTGGGTGTGTGGATATATGGATATGTGGGTATTGGGTTTGTGTAAGTGTTTGGATGTGTGTGTTTATGGATGTGTGTGTGTGTGTTTGTGAGTACATGGGTGTGCAGGGTATATGACTGTTCATGTGTGGGTGAGTGGACATGTGGATAATCATTGTATAAAGCCCTAATGGAAGGTTCCTGAGTTTTTCCATTTTCAAAGAAAAATAATTCTTTTCCAGACATTAACTAGCTTTGGAATTTTTTTGCCTGAAGTTTTTTGACACAAATGCTGCTCTCTTTCAAAGTCTTCCATTAGGAATTCTGAGCAGGAGATCCCAGGGGCACCAGTAGGTGCCTCTCCAGTCCTGACTGGCCTGCCGAATCACATTGAAACCTTTGCGTTCAGGTCATTCGCGACGCTGTTTCAAGCTGCAGGCAGGTTCCGAGAGTCAAGTGTAGAGAGCTACATTTCACACGAACCTTATCTAATGACGTCAAAATAAGCATATTTAAACACTGATAATACTCATATTGGTGGTAAATAGCACCCAAAGATCAGAGACACCGTATCGAGTCACACAGCAAACCACTGCCTGTTCAACGTGCATGAATTTAGCAAAGAGTTTGCTGGTTCTTCCTCAGTAGAGGCACTAAATAGGAAGCTTGGCTGAAGCAAACCCAGGACAGTTTAAGTACCTCCTAGGACAGAGCTGGTGCCTATCCCTGGCTTCTGCAATAAAGACCTCTAGTCTCCAGGAAGATTGGATGCAGACAGCTAATTCTCATAGGATCATGGCAATTATTTGAGCTGGTCCTCTTTATTTACTGGCAGAGAAGTACACAGAGGGCTGAGCAGACAGCTCAGTCAGTACAGTGCTGTTCTGCGAACAGAACCTGAGTTTGATGCCCAGTGTTCATAAAAAGCTAGAACATGGCACACATTTGTAATCCCAATGATGAAGAAGTGGAAATGCATGGAGCCTTGGGGCTAGGCGGCAAGCTAGTCTAATCAAATAATGCGTTCCAGATTCAATGAGAGACGCTGTCCCAAAATAATAAGAACTCCTGGAACGGTCCTCTAGCCTCCACATATACGTGTTAGGAGGTCAGAGGACAATATGTAAGAGTTGGTTCTCTCCTCCCACCATGTGAATCCCAGGGTTGACCTCTGGTCAATAGGCTTGGTGGCAGGCACCCTTACCCACTAAGCCATTCCATTGGCCTCTGCTAGCTTTTACTAGCCACTGGTCACACTGAGTAGCTGATCTGTATTGCGATGCCCTTGAGGATCTAAGATTTATCATGGGGAAATAAAAGAAGGAAAAAATATTGGTGCTTCATGCTGACTAAACCTTTAATTGGTTAGTTTTAACATGTAAGATACTAAATCTGAAAATATCAAAATTGATTTCACCTGCTCCTTTTTTCTCTTCTGGTGTGACTAACAATGCAATTTGAATCCCGCATGTTAGCACTCCCGGTTCCACGTCCATTGGACAGCACTGATTTTCAGGGAAGCATTTGCTGCCCCAGGGAGAGGACTGTAAGGAATCTTTTCAGAACTTGCCAGAAGCAACAGAAAAGAAAAGAGAGAAGACATCCGTTCCCGTCTCTTCAAGAACTTTTCACCAAGTCACGGAAGAGACACTTGCCTGCCACGTAATTAAAAACTAAAGCGCTATTTAAAAGCAATGAGATAACATTACGTTGATGCCTAACTATGTGTGCAGGCATTCGTAAATTTAACTTTTAAAAGAGCCCCAGGGTCTGAAGAGATGGCTCAGTCAGTATGGCTCAAGTGTAGGAAGAAAGAAAACCTGAATTCAGATCCGTGGCACCCACATAAAAAAGCCAGGGACAGCAGTTAGTGTTTGTAATCCAGGAGACAGAGTCAGGAGGGTCCTCGAGGCTCACTGCCAGCAACTTAATCAATCAGTGAGCTCCAAGTTCAGTCAGAGACTCTGCCTCAAAAAACAAGTCAGAGTGCCACCAAAGAAGCCCCTCGACAGTGATCTCCGGTCATCACTCTAATGAATGTACACGCACGCGTTTGCACATGTACCCCCCACAGGTGCTCACCCCTTGCACACAAACACACAGACAGGGGACCAGGAAGGAGAGAAGGAAAGAAGGAAGGAGGGAGGGAGGGAAGGAAGGCGAGAGAGAACATCAGCAATTTTGACAACATGGAAATTATCATCTTCATTTTTTGAAATGTTCCCTGGAGAAATCATTACCCAAATCAATTAATGCCATAGAAATCAGTTTAGTCCTGAAAAGACATCTGTCCCTGGCCAATGTGCCCCTGCCAGAAGAACAGACGATCAATAGAGATACTGACGCTCCTGTGAGAGGGAGGACAGGACACTGGCTGACTGTGCTGAAAAGTCAACGCCGAGTACTTTCGACAGGCGAGTGGCAGAGCCTTCCCACCAGGGGTGACCAGATGCTCTCTTTGACAAATGGAAATTCTCTGCTGCAAAAGCATACTGCATTTATCTTGGACATGTGATGCTTTTTGTCTAAACCCATCAACTGCTTTCAACGTGCCAGCCATCCCTTAACTGTTGAGGATGAGCAATAAAGGTTTGACTACGAGAGGCAAAATTTCTTTCTTTATGAAACAAGCCCCATTATTTCAGAGAGTTGGGTTGTTCCATCTGATGTCCTGCCATTTGTGATGAGAATAAGTCGTTTCTAGTGAAATACAGAATTACGTGTGCTGGCGAGGCTGGAACACATATGTGAAGCTGGTAGCAAGGTCCCCATCTGCCATTCTCAGGCCGAAATAGTTCTGTTGGCAAGGCTGGTTGCTAGCCAGCTGCTGGAGTCCCCAGCATGCCTTTCAACTTGTGTGTCCCAGACCTCAGGAGCATCCCTACTAAAGCAATCACAACATAAGCTTCTAGAGGTTTCTGAATAAGCCCTGCAGATTGGTTTCCAGCACAAGAAAACTGAGCAGTGAGCAGAGATTCTGAGCCTGGCTACTCAGCAGCTAGCCCTCGCTCTCTCCATCCCTGGCCTGTGCTCTCCTGGGGACAGCCACGAAATACCACGGCCTCAGTCAAATGGGCCTCCACTCTGAGGCATCTTCTGTTTCTCAGATAAATTGGGGATGGGGGACGTGGGGTTGTTGTGTCTTCTTGTGTCCCAGCTCAGGGGCCTCTCGAATATAAAGGACTAGCACAGATAAAACTGAACAGTCTGCAATCGCAGGCAACAGCAATAAAAAAGTATGATTCCCATACAAATTAGTTAAATTTATTCTAATTTTATCCTCCTCTTTTCTCTCCCGCCCACTCCACCTCCTCGAATCCAAATGCCAGTGGGAAAGAGCACATTTGGGATGATTTGAGATGTAAAATACTTCAGCTCTTTTATTGTTACTTACAAAATATCCCTTTAAAATAAGATTTTATGGGTTTTTTTTTTAAGCAAATCATAAAACTTCTGCTAGGATAAACCAGCATGCCTGGGGGCCAATTTAAAGGTAACCCAAGGACCAGAACATGAAATAAATCCCTAAGCAAGGCGGGCTGTGCACGAATTCCTCCACTCAAGTTACACTGTGTTCCACCTTTGGAAGCATGGAACAACTGAGGCGCGGGGTGTTCAGTGCCAAAGACTCCCCCAACCCCAAAGAATCTGAACTGGGACGTGAAACTGCACAACAGGGTGAAGTCCAACCCCTAGGCAGCCATCTGTCATTGTCCTCTGATGGAGACCCACATTCTTACACCTAGCCTTGCCTGGGCTCCCAGTTTCCCACCGGGAGCAGAAAGGGAGTCCCGTGGATATCCCAAGCCTGATCTTTAAAATGGGAAAGGAGACGCTGAGGCGGGTCTCTTTCCGGAGCATTAAGTCTAGAGGCCGGGTTCCAAGCATGAGGAATCCCCCAGCGGTCTCTTCTCGACTCAGAAAGCTTCTTTCTCTTGCTGTCTCTCTTTCCGTGACTTTTCCTAAATCGACGGGATCCACTTCCGCATTCATGACAATGCCTGCAGTCGAAGGATTTTCCCAACCGCAACTCATATTAGGACGGGATCCCTAATCTGTGTAAAACCCAGAGGTTTTGCTCTTTCAAAGCAATGTTATGTTCATTCTAATATTCTCCCAACAGAGCTACGGCTTCGTGCTCACCCCTCCCCTCCCCTCCTGGAGGATGCAGGATAAGGCTGGATGGTCCCCCTCTCCCAGTTCTGGGATGCATACTGTTCTTCAGCCCCGAAGAGTAATCTGGCTCCCGGGACTTGCAAAAAAGCGCCCGGCACCCGCGAGCTGCATCCAGCTCCAGCTGAGAGCCGAGGTCGCTTACCTGGGGAGAGCCCGCTCAGCGCGGCTAGTCTCCAGGCGCAGCTCCGGGACCCGCTGAGCGCGGCGCGATGCAGTGGCTGCTGAGGCGGAGCGCGCGCTGCTCCCGGGTGATGACGCTGTCAGCTGCCCTGCGCCCCGCACCGCCCCTGTGCACCGCCCAGAGTACAGCACGCCCCTTGCAAAACCCAGAGCCCTGCACCTCCAGTGCAACGCCCAGTGCAATGCCCAGTGCAACGTCCTGTGCCCTACTCTGCCCCTCACTGCCTTGTGCACCCGCCCCGGCTCTGCACAGCCTTGCAACCACCAGCACAGTGTCACTGCCGTGCACCGTCAGTACACATGCCTGGCTCTGCGCAGTCCTCCCACGCGGTGCTCTCTTGCTCTGGCCTCCCGCCTCCGGCTCCGCCCTCCTCAAGCTCTGGCTTTGGAGTAGCACGGTCGCTGCGGTGGCCACTGGGGCTCCAATGGCGCCTGCTTTTCGCCAAGAGCCTTCAGCTGCCCTCTACCGACAGTTTGTGGAATAGATGGCAAGAAACTGGAATTTTCTGAAAATTCAATGACTCAGAAGCATTTCGTTGACAGGACATTGAATTCTTCTGTTTTAAACTGTGCGCCCACCCTAGGGCAGTTACTCTCTACCACACTATAAGCCTTAGTTTGTCGCTAGATAGCCTCTTACTTTCTGTTCCTGTAGCTATGACAAAAGCAGCCTCAGGAGAAATGGGTTTGTTCTGGCTCAGAGATCACGTCAGAGAAGGCAGGACAGCAAACGCCTTAAGCATCTGATTCCCATCACATCCGTAACCAGGACTTAGGGGTGTGGAGGATGCTGCTGCCCAGATCGATGTGTATAGCTCAGGGTCCCCTGCTCAGGGAATGGTATGGCCCACAGTTAGGCCCTTGAACATCAGTTAAGTAAACAAGATAATCTTCCCACCCTCATGCCTGAAGTCTCTCTCCCAGGTGAGTCTGGATCCTGTCAACTTGATGACACTAATCATTTGGCAATCTGTCACGGAGAGGTCCCAAGAAATATCCTGCCAACCATGCCGCGTGAATTAATGCACTCTGTGACAGGAAGCCTTTTTCACCCTTACTTTGTCCTTAGTGGGCGGTAAGAGGACTACAAAACTAGAATGGTTCTCCTCCAAGTTTCGCTTAGCTTTTAGAGTCTGTAAACTATGACTTTTCTGTTTAGTAAGTCTCTGGGGTCCTGTAATTTCAGATGACATTGTCCCTTGAAGTTGATTTTCAAAGTCAATCTCTGCCCTGCTAGTCACAGGAAACAGGTGTTTATAAAAATCTTACCTAAAGTGTGTTTTCACCATTTGTAGTTAAGAAAACATCTTTTTTGTTCCTGAGATTAGCCTGATTCTGGCCTTGAAGCTGTGGCCACTAAAATATGAAGAGAGCAGACCACGTTTTAACAGAGCCATTGGAGAGTAGCCTCCACAAATACAGCCCTCCTTCAGTTATGTCTGTGAGCAGGGTGTCCACTACAGAGCTTGGTGAACAGTCACCTGAGCGTGATCCCGTCCCAGAGTTGTGGAGTCAGAAACAGGATCCCTGTGCAGCCATCCTAGACAAATAGGTGGGTTCTAGTCGATGAGAGACCTTCTCTACAACAGCAACAAAAACGTTTGACACCAGAGGTACAAAACTCGTGGTTGATCTCTGATCTTTACATGCATTTACACACATGTACACCCTCTTGTGTACAGGAAAGAAGGATGGAAGGGAGGGAGGGAGGGAGGGAGGGAGGGAGGGAGGGAGGGAGGAAGACACATGTACACTCTCTTGTGCACAGGAAGGAAGGGAGGGAGGGAGGGAGGGAGGGAGGGAGGGAGGGAGGGAGGGAGGAAGGAAGGAAGACACATGTACACTCTCTTGTGCACAGGAAGGAAGGGAGGGAGGAATGGAGGGAGGGAGGGAGGGAGGGAGGGAGGGAGGGAGGGAGGGAGGGAGGGAGGGAGGACAGACAGACACTGGGGAAAGTGACCCAGAGGAGGGAATCCATATGTAGACAGACTGATGCTGAATCTAAAATCTGAAAGAACACCCAGGCTAACAAGTCAGGTTGCTGCTTGCCATGACAACCAAAATGTAGGTTATCAGGTTAGAAGATGAAATGAGGCCTGAGATGTAAACAAGAGAGTTAAAATACCAAAGAGGGAAACACTGTAGGACAAAGCCTATTCCACTCCCGAAGTGGAGCAGGGATCTCTTTGTAGGACTTGACCATTGGAAATCACCATTCCCTCTGAGAACCTGACATAGGAGACCCAGATGTTCTAGCTAGAGGATAGGCTAAGGAATCCGAAATCCCAGCACAGCACAATTGAGAGCCTTTGCTGTGAAGGTTGCCAACATAGCAACTGTACAGAGAAGAGTGTTCAAACAGCAGCAAACCATGCACCATGCCCAAACCTACATGCCCATGAATGCAGCCTTCAGCTGTTCTCAGATACTTCCGGAGACCTTAAATGGGTAAACCTTTATTGACAGTAGAAGACCCTGACTTCCCTGCAATGCTGTGACCTAGGCCTTTACCCTACCTACAGGGATCCCATCCAATACCTAGGACCCCTCCTGTGATCTTATTTGAACTCCTTAGTAAACCTTGAGGTTAACTTTAGAAGGCACCAAAAGCAACTGCAAAGTCACTCCGTAATGACTCTCTCCTGGGCAGCCCACCCTAGTGCTCCGGAGTGGGCCTCACTCCTTCCCTACGTGTCTCCATGCCCACTAACTCCTGTTCTTAAATTTGCTGAAAATGCTTAACAAACAAACTAATCCCCAGCTCTGCTTCCTAATGGCTTGTCCTGAAATTCTTTCCTGCAGGGAAGTCAAGAATTGGGATTGACGTCATAAAGGGCCAGGGAACTGAGGATGGGAGTGAGCTTCAGGCAGTGTGGAGCAGAGCAGTGTCTCCCCCTACTGCTCCTGACTCTGTTACATCCCCTGATGTCCCTCTATGGGTCTGTCCCATTTGCTTTCCCTTGTCTGTCTGTATATTCCCAAACATTGGGGGCAACTGTAAATACCTATTAAAACAGACTCCAGCCCAGCAGCATAAGTTAAAAAAAAAAGAGGCATATGTTACCAAAGCAAATCTAAACCATCACACCATATCACTCCAAAGTTCTTTCAAATAACATGACCCCACCTCAAAACTTCAGCCTTAGAATCTTCTTTTAATTGAGACACCTCACTCCCAAAACTGTTCATGCTTGTGAGAGGAGAAGCTTTCAACCAAGGCTTCTGAATACTAGGAAGCATCAGAATTATTGGAGAGAGGAGGGAGTCTGCTAAATGCCTTGAACACAGAGTCTTTGGTTTGATTAAATCTGAAACAGGATTCCTGGTAATGGGGCTGGGGCTTACAGCAGAGCTCTAGGTAAGGGATACCCAACCATGTGCAGAGCCAGATAACAGATGATGGTGGGCTGTTCAATGCTGGGGAGTGTAGGTGGAGGCTGTTCATTTGTTTCTGGACACCAGACCCTAAATAATCACACAGAAACTGTATTAATTACAACACTGTTTGGTCAATAGCTTAAGCATATTTCTAGCTAGCTCTTAGATCTTAAATTAACCCATTCCTATTATTTTATACTTTATCACAAGGCTTGTGGTTTACCAGCAAGATTTCAGGCCATCTGTCTCCTTCAGCAGCTACCTGGCATCTCTTTTATTCCATCTACTTTCTCCCAGGATTCAGTGTAGATTTTTCACCCTGCCCTATTCTGCCTTGCTGTAGGCCTAAGCATCTTCTTTATTCATTAACCAATAAAAGCAACACATATACAGAAGGACTTCCCACATTATCTCCCCCTTTCTGTCTAAATATAAAAGAAGGTTTTAACTTTAACATAGTAAAATCACATGTACAAAACAGTTATCAAGCAAGAATTGTAGTTAACAATATTTATATCTATGTCATCTTTTACCATAACTAAGAAAAACTATTATTATAACTATTTTTCAACTCCCTCAAAGACCCCAGCAGGATATAATATTACCTAAGTTAACAGGAAGTGCATTGTAAGCAACCTTCAAAACTCTAGAAGGAGCTAAGTTCAGAGAGGGAAATGATGGAGGTGGGTCATCTGTCTATCTGTTGCTTTCATTGGTTAATTAATAAAGAAACTGCTTGGCCTTTGATAGGACAGCAGCTTAGATAGGTGGAGTAGACAGAACTAAATGCTGGGAGAAAGAAGACAGACAGACACTATAGCTCTCCTCTCCAAGATGGACATAGGTTAAGATCTTTCCTGGTAAGCCACCTCGTGGTGCTACACAGATTACTAAATATGGGTTAAAGCAAGATGTGAGAATTAGCCAGTAAGAGGCTAGAGCTAATGGGCCAGGCAGTGTTTAAAAGAATAGTTTCCGTGTAATTATTCTGGGGCTAAGCTAGCCGGTGGCTGGGAGCTGGGCGGCGGGAAGCGGCCCCCAGCTCTCTCAACACCTCACTCCATGGCAAGTGTAAACCGGCATAGCTTGTCAATCCAGTGTCTATAATTTTGAGAAAACCCTGCCCTTTTTTACTGCCTTACTGCAGGGCTCTTGGGTATATTTTAAAAGAGGCTTCATACCTCCTCCGCATTTTGCTCTTAGAACTTGGGACTGTGCAAGCTTACCCTTGGCCAATGCTCATGTTAACAGAAGGCATAGTTTCTCCCCACAACCAAACATGCATGGTTTGAAGGAAGGAGGACTCTAGGCAGGTGTAGACCCTTTCAGACATCTAGGCTGATGAAGGCCTCATCTGAGCCATCTCTGCCCCACTATCGCCCTCTGCTGGGTCATCTTTGGGTTCTGCACAAACTAGACCTCTCAAGGCTATGTAGAAACCTGCTTCTCTACTGATCTATATGAAGGCTATCAACTCACCCGAGGCAGGACCTGAGTCCACAGTGTACTGCTAAGCAGCCAGCAAGAAGTGATTCCAATGGGGGGGGGGGGAGTAGTGGTGCATTAAAATGTTGAAAACAAGAGAGCCATGGCTGTTTAAAGAGAACACTTGAGGTTAATGAGAGAATGCACCTCTGATGCTGTTCTCCTCTGATGGCATTCTTTGGAGTTTGCCCTCTTTTCATGGTTTTTTCAGGGATAGCAGCCTCAGGAACTGTGGGAAACTGTTAGAAATGTACATGCAAGGCTCCTGCTGAGGCTGAGTGCTCACCACACCACACGTGCAAAGAAAGTCCCATCCCAGCAATACAGAAACTGAACACGGAGGTTCACCTATGTCATCCCAGCACTTGAGAGGTAGAGGCAGGAGAATCAGGAGTTCAAGGTAAGTTTGGGTTACATACTGAGTTTGAAGCCAGCTCCGTGCTTCAGGAGATCCTGGAGATCAGTGGGGGGTGGGGTAAGCAGGAAGGAAGAAAGGGAGTGAGGGAGGGAAGGAAGGAGGGAGGGAACAGGGAGGGAAAAAGGAAGGAAGACAGGTGAGAACCCTCCAGCTTCACCTTAGATACACTGAAACCGATGCTCTGCAGCTCGGTGCAACATTGTTATTTAGCAAACAATCCAAGAGCTCCTGACACACAGCAGAATTTTAAACACATTGCACAAAAATTTGTCTTTTCAGAACGTTATCCCCCTGCAGATAACATATCTCCCCAAAAATTGTTGCAAGGTACCATCTTGAGGGAATGTACTCAGGGCAGCAACTTACTCACACCCCAGCAATGTGTCTGGCAGGAAGAACTCAGCAGATTCTCGCAGCATCACAGTGGTTGGCAGCTGTCCCTGCAGCCCTTCCTGCTAAGGTTCCATCGCATATGGATGGAGGAGTCTGCTCAAAAAATGTCGCAGCTCTTCGAACTCCTAGATGCGCCCAGGTGCCCCTTTGCCTGGAGTGACTGTGTCAATATTCATAGCCAGGGAGGAGCCAGACCTCACAAGCTAACTAACGCCTGGGCTCTGCATAGCAGAGAGCTCAGGACACTGGGGGACAGACATAAATGCTTCCTCCAGATGGAGAGAAGAAATCAGGGTACTCTTTGAGTTTCATCTGCAAGCTCCCCAGCTCCACAACATGAACTCTGGAATGGGGCTGGCCATCCGGATCTGGCCCATGGTGTGGAAAAGGAGTCACTTCTGCAAAAGTGTTTTCCTCCTTTGCTTTTGTGATATAATCTCGGGCAAAGTGCCTTTCCTTGGCAGGGGACAATACCCAGAAAAGCGACATTCTTCTACATAAAGACCCTAGTGCTGAGGGACGCAAGTTCAGTCTTGAATGGCAGATGTTGCACCCACAACCTCTGTCAAGCGTGACTTGTAGTGGACAATGGCTACAGATGAATGGTTTCTGAGGTGGGTCTCTCACTGAGAATATAGGGGTATGTAGGAACAAGGGAGGCGGGGCTGCGTCCCCAACACCCCGGCTGCCTGGCTAGCTTATGCCCGAAATAACAACACACAAACTGTATTCATTTAATCACTCCTTGGCCCATTTCTATCTAGCCTCTTCTAGGCTAATTCTCACATATTAATTTAGCCCGTTTCTAATCATCTGTGTAGTGCCCCTAGGTGCGCTTGCCGGGAAGATTCTAGCCTATGTCCATCCTGGGTCGGAGCTTCATCACGTGCGTCTGCCTGGGAGCTGGGAGCATGGCATCTCTCTGAGGCGTCTGCTCCCGAGAGGAGAGCTGTGGAGTCTGAGCTCACTTCCTCTTCCTCCCAGCGTTCTGTTCTGTTTACTCCTCCCACCTATCTTCTAACCAATGAGGGCCAAGCAGTTTCTTTTTATTTAACCAATGACCTTCCTCCATCAGGGGCAGTCCTGGTTCTGTGTTTTTGACTATCCCTTTGGGTTCAGTCCAAACACACTGGACGCTTTTAAGTCTAATGAGGACTCTGGAATCTTTTCCTGATCCTCCTTGGATATTATGTATGTTCCATTAAGGAGGAGGCACCATGCTGGCATTCTGTTCTTAATCGTTGCAGCTTATTCGAGCTCCACAGATGCTAAAGCTGACATCTGCTCTCTATAATCTGGGGGAGTTTCTTGTCCCCACCTCCTGTAAGGCTCATCTAGTAGTTACCCAGGTCCACCTGAATTACACACAGAAACATCGTCAAGATCTTATCCATCTGCAATGGTTCATGGTGACTGTCAAGTGGATGAGGTTTAGAATCACCATGGAAACAAACCTCCGCTGTGCATTATCTCTAGGGACTCTCTAGATTAGGTTAATGATGGTGGGAAGACCACCCTGAGTATGGGCAGCACTGGGCCTTAGGCTGAATAAAAAGGAGAAGGTGAGCTGTGCACCAGCATTCGCTTCTATTAGCTTCCTCCCTCTGGACAGAAACAATGTGTCCAGCTGCCTCACAGGCCTGCCATCTGATTCCTGGACACGGTGGACTGCACTGGGGAAGTGTTAGCCAAGAGCAACCCTCCCTCCACTGCTTCTGTCAATATTTTGTCACAGCAATAAGACAAGTAACACACCCAGGCTCACACACACATGCATGCACACGTGCATATTGCACATTCATATCCACATGCATACAGGTATATGCACATAAAGTCTCAAGTGTGCACACACAGGCACACACAGATAGATACACAGGACAATGATCCACACATGCGTGAGTGTGCACACATACACAGGCACACACGCTCACGTATACACACTTACATGCATGTATACACTGACTTGAATGTGTGTACACACACACACATGCACACACACATGCATATAAAGTAAGCCTCTCCTGACTGCCTTGTGTAAGGCTGATCTGCTCCCTGCTTTGAGTACAACCATGTTAGTTTGATTTTTCACCTCTGTGACGTAGTGGGGAAAAAAACAACTTAAAAAGATAAAAGATGTATTCCACTCACAATTTCAGTCCATCATGGCCGTCGAGGCACTGAAGAGCACCTCCCTTCTTGTTAGACAGGAAGCCAAATAAGGAAATGTTTGCACTCTCAGGGCTCACTTCTTTCTCCAGCTTTATCTCGTCTGACCAAAGAGATGTTTCTACCCACACTTTGGGGTGGGGACATTTCCCATGGAGCCACATCACAAACAGCAAGGCATCTGCCAGTACTGAGAGCCCTGAGTCCCTGCTTCAAGGACTCACAGATGTACCCAGGGTTACTGATTTCCTAGGTGCCTCTCAGTCCATTCAAGCTGATGACCAAGATTGCCCATCATTGTACCTCAGGAAAGACAGTGAAGTAGTGACTCAGATGGGCTGGATCTGGGCATGGCATTGTGGATTCGGTTGGGAGAGGTCACTTAGACGTTGGGCGGACATTTGTTTTGGATCCATAGCGTTCCTTCAGACACCTGCCCTTACTTCACAGAGTGAAAGTGGTAACACCGGTGTGATTCCCACACAGAGACAAACTCAAATACAGCAGCTATGACCTCTTCTTCAAGAGGGAACTCCAAGACCCAGGCTAAACATGGGAAAACTACAATAAGGACAGTAGGGTGCGAGCTGTGCTGTGCAGGAAACATGGTTAACAGGAAGACATGCACATACTACAAAATGGTTCGGACTCTTTCAGGTATGAGGATTAAACTGCAGGTCAGATCAGGAGAGAAAACGGCAGAATTCTTAGGCTCTTTCCTCATCTCCATCACCAGGAAGCCCTGTCAGACACCCTGACTCATGACCCAAGAAACTGAGGAGGCTGGAGAGCTGGCTCCACACGTGCCAGCACTTGTTCTGGCAGAGGATTGGAGCTCAGTTCTCAGCACGTGTGTCAGGCAGTTCCTAGCTATCATTATTCCAGCTCCGAGGTTCTGAGGCCCTCGGCTGGTCTCTGCAGGAAGCGCATGCATGTGCACATACCCCCTACACACACACACACACACACACACACACACACACACACACTCACATTTTTAAAAATTAATTTTTAAAAGAAATGAAGGCTTAGGTCATCTTTCTAAAGCCAGACAAAGATTCAAACCTTTCTAAAACGAAATTAGACACAAGCAAGCAGCCAGAAGTACACAAGGTACACAGACCGTAGGGCATCAAGGCAAGCTTACAAACCCAATCTGAACTGGTGGGATTGCAATATCATTTTGGTATCAATAAATAGCAATGGTGTCAATGAAGCAGGAAGGTCAGTAACTCTTTCCCTTTGGGACGTTTTTTTGAATCAGCTGTGTTGCTGAGTGGAGGCCTGGGGTAAAGAATACCGAGGAGAGTAAGGAAGTTCAATGAATACCCAGACAGCAGAGAACAGACACACCATGCAAAGCAAGGCAGTGATTCAAGGCAGGCTTGGAATGGGGCAAAGAGGAGGATGCATCCATCCATCAGGGTACCCACCTTGTGGTACAGAGATTCGAGCCCCCAGTCTGGGAATCACTTGTGGGTAAGCTGAAGGAGCCTGGCAGAATTGAGGAAACCCAGAAGGTAGGCTCAAAGGAACTCTGGAGTGTTCTGAGTGTTCTGAGGCATTTGAGCTATGGTTCTTTCACTCTGCTAGGACCCACGCCTCCCTGAAGAACCTCCTGTCCATGGTTCTGCCTGAGGCTTCTCCTGGCTGACTCTGCCGTCATCCGTCAGACAGAAAGGTATCTGGAAAAAACACCGATTCCAGACATCTGAGTCTGCCCAAGCCTGGGCATGCAGGGGACCACTGTGCCCCAGTGCTCCCAGTTCACTCCCTAAATCAGCATCAGAGGCATGAAGGCTGTCCATATAAGCCAAGCCATCAGGCCAACTTCAGCCATTTGTAGAGCTGATGGTTTGTACAGCTTTGTAAGAGAACTCACGGCAAGATATATCGAGGTCAAAGAAAAAAGCAGGTCCCTTTGGTGGTATACGATGGTAAGCAAAAACTGAGGGAGAGGAAACGAAAGGATAATGAGGTTACAGCTACTACCAGCTACGCCTTTGCAGGGTGTGGTGGTGTATGCTTGAAACCCAGCAGTTGGGAGGTAGAGGCAGGAGAATAAGGAGTTCAAGGGCATCCTTGATTGTCTAGTGCATTTAGGACTGCCTGGTTGTATAAAACCCTGTCTCCAACAAATAAACAAAAACATAGACAGAGTCAAAAAAAAATCTTTGAGGACTTCCAAGAAGAACTGTGGTCCGGAGTGTCAGAAAGACCAAGGAGGAAGACAGGGCAGAGAGCCTCTGTGTTACCCGAACCACCTGCAAGCCAGAGGAGAGGGCAGTGAGCCTCCGTGCTGTCTGAACCACCCTGCAAGCCAGCTTCTAACAGCCACTGCAGTAACAGTTGCACCAAGGCAGCACTCAGCAGAAATCCTGACTCCCAGAAACACCTGCAGCTTTTCCAACAGAGCAGAACCTGGACACAGAGGAGGCCTGAGAAGCAGCCAGTCTCGGACCTGATTCTCCTAACTCTCCATCGTCCACACTGGCCTCCGGCACCCTCAGCTCAGTGCTGAGGCCTTGGTTATAAGACGATATGCTGAATGTTCTGTGTGGGGTGCATGCTTGGTGAAAGCTTGGTTGTAGTTAGCTCTTTAGGACAGCAGACTGGTCACAATCTAGAATTCCACCTGTGGAGGCATTAGGTGGGGCCCCACACTGTGCAAGCCCCGGGGCTCTGAGAACCAAGCAATCCAGCTCATCTCTGCTTTCCGAGGACCACAGAAGAGAAACCTTTTCCCCAAGGCCACTGACTCACCAAAAGGAGATGCAAGTGTGCAAGGACCCATGGCAGAAATTATGTGCATAGAAACACAATTATGGGAGAACACACATGCATACAACATAAACATATGTACATCTATCCATATAGAGAGACACAGATACACATACATTCACAAGCACACACAGCACACATAGAGGCACACACTCATCCTCATATACACATACATAGACACATATACACATATGCACATATACAAAGACATACACACATACACACCCAGACAAGTGTATGCAAACACAGGCACACATGCAGATGAATGCACATAACCATACACACACACATGCACACACAAACATATTCACATGTACAGGCACATACATACATACCCATATATGCACACATCCAAACATACACTTGCAAACACATCCACATATATGTACACATATACATACACATAGAGATACATGCATACACATCCATCCATGCACACATCCACATATATGCACAAATGCATACACACTCAATGCTGCAAGGCTGTGGAATTGCTGCTGTGCCATGGGCACACTGGATAGTTTTCGCTTTGTGCTTTATTAATGGCCCCGGAAACACTCACTTTCTTCATGATCTCTTGGCAGAAAATACACTCAACAACCCTGGTCCTCTAGGATCCAGCAACCCTGCGGTGGCTCTTCCCACAGTACAACAACTCCTGTGTCCTAACAAGATGTCTGGGTGGGAGACAGCGATGACAGCGATCCGTGTCACTTCTCTAAGATCCAAGATCTGAGCAAGGGAATGCCAGCTGCAAAGTGGGCAACCCAGCACACTGCTCTGGCCATGGGCGGTACTGGCACCAATATCTTTAGGTGCCAGCTGCTGGCTCCCTTTGGCTGGCCTGTGCTGTCCCTGGCCACAGTCTGTCCAGCCTGTCCCCTTCCAGGCAGGCCTCATCCTCTGGTTTCCTTTTCCAGCACTGACAGGGGCTTTGTGTACCCTGCACTTCACTCACTTGATCAGAGCCCAGACTGAATCCTTTTCATTTTAAACTTTGCCTTGAGTAACAGGAAAAATGTAAAAGCTGATTAGCATTCAAAGTCGGCATTAGTGGAAATAACTAGACGCACAGAACGAGACAGCCATCTGCATGGCTTCAGTGACGGGCTGCAGCTGAGCTGAAAGGCTGTTTCAGTGGCTGCAGAGCTGAAGGGGTGGTCTGTGCTGCGTTTCTGCCCCTATTTGTATTTTTCCCGGTGTACTTACAGACAGGCGTACATGTCAGCCATTTCTTTGCAGCTGATTTTACATGCTGAAGCTTGAAGCTTGGTCTATGCAAAGGCGTCTCTGCTTGGTAGGAGGCTTTGTGTGTGCAAAAAAAGTCCATCTTGTAATGATGCCTCTGGCCAGAGTTCAGATAAGAAAAGCAGGGAAGTTGGCCTCCTCCTCCCAGGCACCCTGCTGACATAGGCATGCCTGGGGTCTGCCTTCCCTTTCCCAGCACCCTTCTGGCATAAGGGTGCCTGCCTCTTGCTTCCTACACTAGTTTGGAGCATCCCTCCAGCTAATGAGGACCCAATGGAGAGAGCTCCTGGTGATTGTGACTGCTTCAGAGAGACCTTCTTGGCAGGAGCAGAGAGGAGTGAGGAGAAACGCTGAGGCTTGCTCATGCCTACTCTGCTCGGATGTTGTTCTGACGGTTTAGTATGTTGAAGGAATTTCATGACACCTCATGTAAGAGGCTACTAATGATGTCTCCTTTTACTAATGTGAACACCAGGAACAGAGAGGTGAAGCAACCTTGCCCCAAAGTCACCCAGCTTATAAATGTGGAGCTTAACCACTGTACGAAAACAACCTTCAAGGTGCATTTGATCTTACCTTGGCACAATTGGCATTCAAAAGATGTTTGCCTAGTCTCCTTTGCTACCCAGAGCAGTTCTTGAGGATGTTTGTAGCTGCAAGGGTCTAGAGACAGAATTATGGACCTTATAGGAAGCTTCATGAGATTGGCAAGAGGCTCTAAAAGGTCTTGAAGAGTCTAGAGACGTGTTGGGCCAACCTCTCCCTAAAGCCCCGTCCCTCGCGTGTAAGCTTTAAAAGATGTCTAGGAAGTATATGGAGCAATTGCCTGAATGAAGTCACAGTTATTTATGTCCATTTATTGATCCCGTTCTTTTCGTTTAAAATGACACATCTTCTAGACCAACCACAAACCAGGTTGCCATGCTGCCCATGCTGACAAGTCTCGGCCACAGCTCCCTGTCTCTGCAGCCTGAACTGCACAGTGAACTGAGCCATGAGGAAATAGAAATATTCCTGCTTCAGAAAATAGAATTGACGCTGGGTATGAAAAGGCCCATGTTAGCAGGTCCAGTGCGGACAGAGATGGCAAATCCTCTTCCTCTGCAGCATCAGCACCACTGTGTACACAGCTGGATGAGCAGAACGCCTCCCTCTCATGGGCTCCCTATCTCACTTTACATATGATCAGCTAGGGAAGAAGCATGGTTGGTAGAATGTTTGCCTGCCATGCTCAAGGGCCTGGGTTGGATGCCATCACCACAAAACCCAAATCTGATGCTGAATGCCTGCCATCCCAGTACTGAAGATAATCAGGAGGATGGGAAATTCAAGAGCATCCTCTGCTACCTGGTAAGTTCAATGACAGCCTAGGACCTATGAGACCTTGCTGCCACTAGAAAACAAGGAAGGAGGGAGAGAGAGAGGGAGGAAGGGAGGGAGAGAGGGAGGAAGGGAGGGAGAGAGGTAAAGAAGGAAGAAAAGAAAGAGGGGGAAAAGGAGGGAGGAAGGAAGGAAGAAGGAAAGCATCACTTTGACCCATTAAAGCTGGATACATACGTGAACATATCAGACTGGATTTTGACTTTAAGGCAGGATAAACTCGTGGCTCACAGCCCATCTACAGATTCACGGTTGACTCTGGGTAGGTGCTGACATGGATTAAAGTTCATTAGACGAGGAGTAGCAGAAGAGTCGGTCCCTTCTCTTCTGACCCTTTTTCTTGAAGCCTGAAGAGTGTCATGGAAACTGTTAGCATTTGCCAGAAAGCTCCACACTGGCAGATTTGGAGTATCCTAAAGTAAGCTTAGTATATATAAAACTCCCCTGGGCAGTAATAATTTTCTTCCAAAATATCAAGTGACATCCAATGCTTTTGCTGCAGGCACTTGGATGGTTGGCATTTCCCTGTGCTTAATCGTTCGAAAATGACTCAACATTTCTTCCCAAAATTAATATGCTGTCTTGACATATTTGGAGATAAGAAATGAAGCTCGAGGCATTTCAAGAAAGAAGATGTGGGGTTTATTGAAAAAAAAAATCACTGTATAGGGGAAGGAGGGCTGGGAAGAGTAGCTCCTTTTCTAGCACAATGCAGGGGTTCCATTCACCAGACATCAGTCAGGCTTTCCTGCTCAACATGGCAACTCCTCCCTGTCTGGAGCCTTGTGCATGCCCACTGCCCACCATGTTCTGCTCACTCTGCTGAGGAGTGTATTGTTAGAAAATGGGCCAGGTAAGACATCGAGTCTCTGCAATGGAAAGCTAAGAGATTGGTAAGACAAGCCATAAGTTGGAGAAAATATCTGTGAATCACAACGTTAATGAACAAGTTGTATACAGTATACAGGCAACCTTCTATATGCATGCATTCAACACCACAAACTCAATAACTGTGAGGAAGAAATAGTAGGAGAGACTAGACCATCCCCAGACTTTTCGCTAGTCCTTAGTCCCTAAACAAGACAGAATAGCAGTTGTTGCATAGGGCTTCAATGGTATTAGGCATCACAAGTAACTCAGCGATGATGTCAACTCTTCTGGTGTGAATATTCCATTATTTTATGTAAGAGACTGGAACATTCCCAAATGTTGACATTGATGGGGGATTCTGGGGTTAATCCTCTACAGATCCCGAGACAACTCTTTATTAAGAACTCTCGAGAGCCAACAGTAGAATCAGAAATGACAAGGAGAAGAATCTGAGCTGGCATTTTTTTTTCTCAGAAAATGGAGAGCTTCTCTCCAGACATTAGGAAATTCGAAACGGAAACCTCTAGGAAGCACAGGGCAAATAGGAGGCTAAGGTGAAAACAAATGACCAATCAAGGCTAAGTAGGGAGGTGGATCACCTGAGGGGCTCCCGTGTTGCTCCTGAGGAGTACTGGTTGCTTCTGCTGCAGTGAAGAAACCCTCTGACTAAAAGCAGCTTAGGGGAGAAAGGGTTTATATTTCACCTTACAAGTCAATGTCCATCGCTGAAAGGTCAAGGTACAAACTCAAGCAGTGACATTGCTCATTGAAATGCAGGTACCACCTGCTCCTCCCTAAAAGCCAAGGCTAACCAAGGAACCACGGTTTGGAAGAAAGTGGTGACTGAATGTCAAGTCTCAGCTACACGGGAGTGAATATTCTGCAGACAGCTTGGTTTAGCAAGGTGCCCATGTGCAACAGGGAATCGAACTCCCAGCCTCTGCCAAGAGGGCATCTGAAGTTAAGCGTTCTTAGCCACAATCAAAAACAGTTTTGAAGACGGCTTCTCTACGCCTTTAAAATTCTCCCCAAGGGAGAGATTAGCTGGACATTCTCCCCTTTCTCCTAAATCCCAAACGAGGACTCTGTGGTCAAATAAAAATGAACTCCAGGCAGAAAAGAAATATCGGTGAGCAGCTGGGAGAGGCAGAGAGAGGTTCTGCATAAGAGCAGGTTCCCAGAAAAGGAGAAAGCTAAGGAGGAGGAGGAAACCGTGAATGGTCTACGAGGTGGCTACCTCGTGACTGTTTGCCTGGTGGCCTGTGAACCAGGACACTGCCATAGTCCATCCATTAGCTTTGAACAGGTGCACATTTCCTCTGAGGATGGAGCTGGCCAACCTGGGGCCAAGCTGCACCATCCTGAGATGGCCTGGTTTAAAGTTTGTCAGTCCTCCTACAGGTTAATTATGCTAGTGCCAGAGAATAAGCGAATGGATGGATGGATGGATGGATGGATGGATGAATGAATGCATCTCTACTGGTTCTGCTTCTGTAAAGAACATTGGTGGCTAAAGTAGAGCTTGGGAGAAGGATGGACAGCCTGGTCTCTCCCTTCATTCCCTTGATTACAGCCTGATCTCCCTTTCAATTCAGGCAGTACAGCCTGGTTCCTCTTCATCCCAGTGAGTACAGCCTGGTCTCTCCCTTTATCTCTGTGAGTATAACCTGGTTTCTCCTTCATCCCAGGGAGTACAGCCTGGTCTCCCCCTTTATCTCTGTGAGTATAACCTGGTTTCTCCTTCATCCCAGGGAGTACAGCCTGGTCTCCCCCTTTATCCTGGTGAGTATAACCTGGTCTCCCTCTTCATCCCAGGGAGTACAGCCTGGTCTCCCCTTCATCCCAGGGAGTACATCCTGGTCTCCCCCTTTATCCCTGTGAGTATAACCTGGTGTCTCCTTTATCCCAGGGAGTACAGCCTGGTCTCCTCTGCCTCACTAACACAGAGGTCTGTGCTTTACAATCAGTGTAGATCTGCATTTGGGACTAAAAGAAAACAAAAGAATTTTCTAACAAAATGAGACTGGAGAGGGAATTCAACTGGCAAAGCGCTTGAAGACCCAAGTCTGATCTCTAGAACCCATGTTAAGAAACAAAACAAACAAACAGAAATCATGTCAAGTGCTTCTACTCCCAGCACCAGGGAGGAAGAGACAGGATGGTACACTGAACCTGCTGGCTATGTCAGTCAAGGCTGTCTGTTGAGATCCAGGCCAGTGAGAGACACTGCCTCAAAACACAAATGGTGGATGGTACCTGACGAATGACACCTGAGGTTGTCCTCTGGCCTCCACATATATGTGCAGGTGTGCAAGGCACTGGCATGTGTGCACACATGCACACACTTACACATATGCACACACATGCACACACACATGCACAGACACATGCACACACACATGCGCAGACACATGTACACACATACACACACATGCACACACATGCGCGCACATGCACACACATCCGCACATGCACACACATACACACACGTGCACTTATCTAACATAATTCTGTGACACAAAGCCCTAGAGAATGTATGGAAGACCCCGTGCCTTCCCAGAGTTCAGTGGTGTCTATACAGCATCAAGGACATCTCTAAACTCTCAGATCCCAGCTAACCTACTCAGATACTGCATCAGTGGGCAGGAAGAAGGACCCAGCTAAAGGAGTCTGGCAGAGGTTGTGGCTACAACTCAATGACAAAGCAAGTGCCTAAAACATGAGATTTTGGGCTCAGTTTCCAGATAACAAAAAGAATCCTGTCTTTAGGCAATATACCCAGGACCTCGGAACCATGGTGGTTAGGAAAAATAACAAGGGGAGACGGCATCCATTTGCTGGCACCCCAAGGGCTGAAATCACTGTCCCCAGACCTTGGAGGACTGAAGCAGGTCCCACCATTGGCATCAAAAGGCAGGCATCCAGGTGCCTTCCCTTGCCTAGGACAGTCCTTTTAGAATTAGGGAAACTTAAATTAAGAGATGGTGAGTGGAACGGCAGTGGGCTCCTTTCTGAAGCAAGTGCAAGCAGCTAATTGTGCTGAGGGAAATGCAGTCTGTAGAAATGAAGGAAGGAGAAGCCACTGCCCTTGAATAATTAATTGCTTTATCTTCTCTTGAAAAACGGGTTTATTATCTCCAATGGAAATGCATTTGCTCTCGTCACCTGTGCCCGTGTGACAATAAGACGGATGTGCTCTGGCATCGCCTTGCCTCTCGCTTCGTTAGACATCTCTCCTGCATGGAAGATGGAGAGGCACTTGCCATCACAGCTGGTCTAAAGAAGCCCCTCAAGCACACGCCCAGTCCCAGGCCCTAACCGTCTCAGTGAACATCCATACAGTCAGAACAGCCATTCGGAAGCTTAGAATTTTACACTTTTACCATCAACTTCATCTTTGTTCACTTGTTCACCACACATAAAGAAAAAAAGAATCCATGACAGAGCAGAAACTAGAAGGCAAAAAGCATTGCATCTCCGGTCAGGACTTACGTCCCTTTGCCTGGCTCCCATTCTCCTTCATCACCAGACGTTACCCTCCCTTGCTCTCCTTTCTGGATGTTGCTCTACAGCCACGCTTGCATCTCTACACACATGCATTAGAAGCAGAATCCGCATCTGAGACTGGGTCACCTCGCTTAGCAATAGATTGTCCATGTCCATCCTCCTCCTGCAAATTTTGTGACTCCAACTTTTACAGCTTACTAGTATTCTGCTCTGTCTCTATACCACATTTTCACTATTTGCTCATCTGTTTATGGACATCTAAGTTGGTTCAGTTTCCTTGGTATCATAAATAGAGCAGCAATAAACATGGGTGTGCAAATATCAAGACCCAGCAACACCTTGGGAGGATCCTTTTAGATGAGCACAGCCCACAGAAACAGGCATCCCCATCCCTTTGCTCTGTAATGGCTGCTGAGCTCAGTTACTGCAGTAGAAGTGACTTCTCACTGAGATGAGAAAACAAACCTGAGCCAGTGAAGACAAAGCTGCAGGTCTCTCTCCTGATGAGCTTCATGCTCAGTATTTTCAATAAATCTATTTTTATCAGTCATGCATTGTGTGGCATGAAGCCTCATATGATACCCATGAACGTCTGTGTTTTCAAATGATGCTGGCTGTTAGAATTGAAGGTCCACCTCCTTAAAATGGTGAGGTGAAGATAAACTCACAGCTGTTGACTCTGTAGGGCCTTTTGCAGCCAGGCTATCTCTGATTTCTGGGCTGCAGGCGAAGGAGAGGGAGTCTGGGGGGAGGCACATCTAGTTAAGGGGTTCCCATTGTAACACCAATCCCTTGACTCTCCAGAGTCTGGCAACCTGAGCCCCCTGACGCAGAGTGGAAGCAACACGACATAATTATCAAAGTGAGCAGAAGATATTTGTAATGATAACTCAGAAGTCCAGGGTGGATGACATGAGAACCAACTCTCTCCTGCTGCATCAGCACAGGTTGGTGGAGTCTGCCAAACCAAGCAGGTCGTCTTGACTGCCCACATATCATCTTTTCCTCATTTACTTTCTTCCTTGATGGCCCCATGGGGTAAAAGGAGAGGACCAACCCCTGCATGCTGTCCTCTGACTTCCCTATACATACTGTGGTACGCATGTGCCCCCACACACTCACACATACAAATAAATAAATGTAAGGCTCAGATGTGGGATTTCTGAGTAACACAGAAATGGACTGTTGGGGATTAAGGAGTTGATTTAATGCCACAGACAGACAAACTGACAACAGAGTGACAGTGGCTTTAAGGAGGGTTCAGGTCCTAGCACCAGAGGCAGCATAACGGCGGACTCTGAAGCAGAATCTGTCCTTCCTGGCAGAGTTGGGGTCTTCCAGCTTCCTGGGGAGGAAGTAGTCAGGCTTTCTATTGCTGTGTTAAAACACCAAAACCAAAAGCAACTTGGGGAAGGAAGAGTTAATTATATCTTACACCTCCCAGGTTATATTACTAAGGGAAGGGTTAGTGGAGAACTCAAGGCAGGAGCCTGAAGGCAAGAGCTGAAACTGAGACCAGGAAGGAAAGCTGTTTACTGACTAACTCCCTAGGCTTGCTAGGTTTGCTTTCTTATACACCACCAGAGTGGGCTGGGCTCTCCCACATCAATTATTGATCAATTAAATGCCCCTCATTAATTAAGAAAATGTCCCATAGACTTATCTACAGGCCAAGGTTATGGAGGGATTTTTCTCACTTGAGGTTCCCTCCTCTCAGATAACTTTAGCTTGTGTCAAGTGGAAAAAAAATAATAGCCAGCCCAGAGGTGGTTTCATAGCATAAGCCTTCAGTCAGGCTCTCTGATTCCCAAGTAGAAAACATGGAAAGGGGTGGGAAGCTGGGTGTGTGGTAAGAAATCTAGACACCTACAAATCTGTTAGATTGAGATTTCACAGTGATTCAGTGGGAGCTGGCCCAGGTCTGTGAGAGGGGAGGGGCTGCCACCAGGGTGATGGCCTGAGAAGCAGCTGAATTCAACATCCCATTCTTACAGAACTGTAAATGCCATCAGAACAGGCCACCTTCCCTGCAGCGGGATCAGGGGGACTCACTCAGGCAGGACCCGGGCTGTGGCAATGGTAGGTAGCCTTGCTGGCAGCCAGAGATAAGAAACTGACCCATGAGGCAGAAGAAGAGCCATTCATATCACAGCGTCTCAGAAAAGGGATCTGCAGAAGGAGGAAGTGCGGAAGCCAGAGGCCTGTGGCAGGTACTGAGAAATCTGCGGTGCTGCAGAGGTTGCCGGCAGCCTTGAAAATGGTTTTCTTGCCTGGTAGGCACAGTGGTGCATGGTGCTGAGAGAGCCCGAACCCAAGGCAGGCTCTGGAGGAGGACCTGAGCCCAAGACAGGCTCTGGAGGATGGCCTGAGCCCAAGACAGGCTCTGGAGGATGGCCTGAGCCCAAGACAGGCTCTAGAGGAGGACCTGAACCCAAGACAGGCTCTAGAGGAGGACCTGAACCCAAGACAGGCTCTAGAGGAGGACCTGAACCCAAGACAGGCTCTAGAGGAGGACCTGAGCCCAAGACAGGCTCTGGAGGATGGCCTGAGCCCAAGACAGGCTCTAGAGGAGGACCTGAACCCAAGACAGGCTCTAGAGGAGGACCTGAACCCAAGACAGGCTCTGGAGGATGACCTGAGCCCAAGACAGGCTCTAGAGGAGGACCTGAGCCCAAGACAGGCTCTGGAGGATGGCCTGAGCCCAAGACAGGCTCTAGAGGAGGACCTGAACCCAAGACAGGCTCTAGAGGAGGACCTGAACCCAAGACAGGCTCTGGAGGATGACCTGAGCCCAAGGCAGGCTCTAGAGGAGGACCTGAACCCAAGACAGGCTCTGGAGGATGACCTGAGCCCAAGGCAGGCTCTAGAGGAGGACCTGAACCCAAGACAGGCTCTGGAGGATGACCTGAACCCAAGGCAGGCTCTAAACCCTTGCAACCTGCCACCACTTCACATCTTCCTTCAAGACCGAGACCTCCTAAAGGTCCCCCAAGTCTGCACACAGTGTCACCAACTGGTGAAGAGGTGTCCAAACACATAAGCCTTTAGGGGACATTCCCCATCCAAACCACCACTCCCAAACAGTGCCTTCCCTCTCGTTCCCAACAACTGATGGTCTTCTCATATTTATTTAGATTCTTTCACTGGGGCATCTTATTGTCCATTTTCTGTTTATTTCTTTTTTCTCCTCTCTCCTTTCTTCTTTTATCCCTTGGGTATATGGCATTTCACCCACTCATTCCACCTTTTTCCTCCCTTGTCTGCTTTGGAGTTTGTAAGTGGCTTGTCCCCTTTTTTCAGTGAGTTGTCTTGCATTCCACAGTCCGTCAACATCAACTCCACCCTCCCAAATGGCACAAAGACCTTAGGGTCTTCGAGTTGCAATATCTGCCCTCCACACCCATGGACTTGTATTGTTGGTTCACCATCTGTCTTGGTTTCTTTATCTGCTTTCATTGGTATGTTTATTTACACGGGTTGCATGTTTATTATTCCCTTTGGCCCCCATTCCTCTTCACTTTTCAAAATCTTCATGGGAGCAGTTGGTGTGTTCTAATTGGTTCTTCCCTCCCTTGCTGTTTTCATGGTCTCTCTTTGTGATTTGCATGTTTGGTGTACACACGTGTGTGTGTGTGTGTGTGTGTGTGTGTGTGTGTGCAGTTCCATGCATGTGTATGGACAAATGTGTGTGGAGGTCAGATAACACTCTCAGATGTCATGCCTCAGTGACTGTTCACGTTGGTTTTTTAGCTGGGACCTCACCCATTAGGCTAGGCCAGCTGGACCCAGGGGTCCACTGTCTCCTCCTTCCCCATACAGAATTACATATGTTTGCAACCCCTTTCTGTGAGGTTTCTGGGAATCGATATTTAGAACCTCACATCTGCCTAGAGAACACTTTGCTCGACATACAATATTTCTAGCTCTCCATTTCATCGTTTTCCATGTGCTCCTTCAATAATTTTAATCCCACGTCATTGTGTTTCCCAGATAGCCATTCCAGCACCTGCCCTCATGGCTGAGTGTATCTGTGCCACTAGGCTGATCCTCCTCTGGGTGCCTCCCTTCCCCAGCTCTTTTCCATTCCCTAATCTGTGTGTCTTGGCTTTGGGGGAGCTCTTGGGGTTGGAATTCCTCAAGGCTTGAATTAAAATCTATTCTTCTGAAGAGAGTTTCATTTGTTGCTAGGCACCTGGAATACCAGAAGCTTGACTATAATCTTTTTGTTTCCCTTGAGATTTTTCAGGCAGTCCTTTTAAAGACAAGTCCCAAACCCACATAGAGAGTTTGTGTCAGGAGCCCTCAAACACAGTTCCCATTCCTTTCCTCCTCCAGTGCAGAGTCAAGGCAGGCATGATGTACACGCAGCTGGCATCCAGGAAAGGCTGGATTCATCTTGTATTCACCTGGGACAGGTATCAGCACAGGAGCTTTTGATTTGTGGGTGAATTGTCCCTCCTGAGGCAGGTAAATACAGCAGACAGTTTAGTTATCTGAGACCCCATTTGAGTTTTCTTATATACAACCCTACTCATAATAATGTGCTTGGCAGAGTAATTCCATCACCCAAAAGGACAATGAACACACATCTTTCTCAAACAATACCCCTAGCAACCTCAGAACATGGCAAGGTACCTTTTATCAGCGAGGTATTCTCATCTTGCTTCTTCTGTGTCTGGGTTATGACTGCAAACTGATCCTTTCCTCTTCCCAGAATTCTCCTGTTCTCATTGTCCCACCTATACTTCCTGTCTGGCTACTGGTTAAATCAGTATTTTATTAAAAATACAAGTAACAAATCTTTACACGGCACAAGACCATTGTTCCACGGCACACTAGTATAGATTTCCCTGTCCCTAGCAACATCTAAATTTAGACAGTATGTATTCAAGTGTATTCTTAACATATCTGGACATAGGAAATAAAAATGATGATCCAGTCTGAACTTGTTTGGGGCGGATATGCAGTAAGACAAAACTGCCAAGAGAACTTTAAGGAAGACCCCCATGCTTACACATAATTGGGCATGCACCTGATCAAAATCAGATGCTTTATGAAAAAGGGCATTCATATTAGGAAAAATGAATATATAGTGTGACTGTTTAAATAAAAATGTCCCTCATAGGCCCATAGGGAGTGACACTATTAAGAGGTGTTGCCTTGTTGGAGGAAATGTGTTACTGGGGTAGAATTTGAGATCTCAGAAGCTCAAGCCAGGTTTAGTGTGGCATTCTTTTCCTATTGCCTACTAATACCGACGTAGGGCTCTCAGCTACCTTTCCATACCATGTCAGCCTGCCCCCTGCCACGTCCCCCCTCCACGATAATAATGCCCTAAACCTGTGAATGGTAACCCAGCCTCAATGAAATGTTTGCCTTTATAAGAGTTACCATGGTTATGGTGTCTCTTCACAGCAATGAAACCCTAACTAAGACATCCCCCTTAACCTGTCAATCAAACTATAGTCCAAACTCCTCCCTTAGTAGCCAACTCTTCCTTCTCTTGAACTCATAGAAGAAAACTCCAAATAACACTGGGGCTTTGAGGTCCTGATCCATGTGGTCAGTATGACCTGAGTGCATGCCCTCTGCTCTGTTTGCTTTACTTCTGAGTGAGATTGCCTTGTTCCATCTCACGTAGTGACCACCCTTGCTCAGCTCTTTTAGTCAGAGTCCAGTACGGTGGTTTGGATCAGAGTGGCCCTCAAAATATCATATGTTTGAAGACTCTGTCCATAGTTAGTGAAACCATTTGTGAGGGATTAGGAGGTGTGGCTTTGTAGGAGGAGGTGTGTCACTGGAGTGGGCTCTAACATTTCAAAAGATTTGAACTGCTCCCAGCATGCTCTCTGCCCCCTGTTTGCAGTTGGAGGTGTGAGTTCCCTCCCAGCTGTTTGGGCTGATGCCATCATGGACTCGAACACTCTGGAATGGTGAGCCCCATTAAATGCTTTCTTTTATTAGTTACCTTGGTCTTGCTGTCTTATCACAGTAATAGAAAGTGACTAATACCGTCAAGATCCTGGGAACACCCAGCTCAGGCCCCATCCTCTGCAAACACTTCCAGCCTGTTAGAACCCAAGATTATAACCTGGCACTATATGTGGTCCTAAACCTCCATTCCAGTCATCACTCTATACAGAGAACATGTGTGAATGTAAATTAAAAAAAAAAAACCAAGAGAGAGAACAAAGACTGGTCTATGCCCCAAGGAAGGTTCTGGCACCTGTGAATGTCTGCCTAAAGGATTTTCCCTTTCTTCTCTCTTCTTAAACAGTTCTCTTACTCTGCTAGATAATCCGTATACTTCTTTAAACTGTAGTTTTAAAAAGCTTGCCTAGACATTACCAAGCATTTGCTGGATGAGGGGAAAGCTCTATGATTTCCCAGACTGCTCCATTAGCAGAAATGGAGGTGTGCGCCTCATAAAATGAGGACAATCAAAATAAATGAGCAAATGAAAAGAAAAACTAGAAATCAATGCCCTGAGTGGTTGGCACACAGAGTCCATGAAGGCATCAATGGAGGATATTGACAGACAGACCAGTAAATACCACTCAAAGGCCAAGGTGTTCACAGCTTTCATTGTTAGGAAACAAGGATGCACTTTGAGTCATTATGAAAATTAATATCATGGAAAGAAAAGACAAGAAGAAGGAGAGGGAACGGCATGGAGTCTGAACAGATGAGGAAGATATGCATACAAGGTCAGGAAAAATAATCAGGTTCATCTAAGTTACCACATGCATACAAACGCCTGCACAGGTGTACTCAAACATGTAGAGATATATGTGTGCATGTAGGATACCTAAAGAGAAAGAAAGTAGAGCCACTTGCTATAGCTTGCTAGAGGAAGGCACATGGGCCAACTGCAAAGTCGTTCTCAAATGAGCCAAACTTTCTAGACCACATTGATGTGAAGGGAGGATGAACAAAATTGAGAGCAGAGCCCAGCATTCACAGTGACTTCTGAGTTCCGCCACACCCACTCTGAGTGCAAAGTCCATAGACAAAAGCATTTCCATGACCGTCTCCTTCGCAAGAGAAGCCACTATGAGAGAGAGTGGTCAGACTATGGGCATGTGAAGGAAAGCTGATTATTCCCCAGGGTCTGAGTCTGGACAATAGGTGCTCTTGCTCCGTCAGAGGGAGAGACAGTTAGAGCTCTAACTTTTTAAGACTTACTTTTATTAAAGCATAGATGAACCCCTTGGCTTTAATCTGCTGGTAAGGTGACCATTGCTGCCAACGAGCAGTGCTTTTGATTTCCATACACGTTCACATGTGCCGGGGCTGGGGGTGCGGGCCAGCCAGGGCCATGCCATTATGTAAAGTTCCTATGTTTGGGTTGAACTGCAACAATTCACCAAATCAACGTAATTTGGTCCCCAGAACTCAAGAAACTTGTTTCTCTATAATCCCTGCCCTCTCTACAATCAAGCCCAAATAAAGGAGGCCAAGAGAGGTGCTGGCCCATCACTTGATATTCTTTTGCTTACCACTTCCTTTCCACCCTCCCCTTTCCACCCTCCTTCCTTCCCACCTTCCCCCCCCCTTCTCCCTTCCCACTCTTCCCCCTTCCCACCCTACTCCTACAAAACCTACTAGAAGGAATTTTTACTCTGCCAATTGAACATAACTCTCCTTGGACCCCCTGCCATGCTGTCTGCCGGTCTAGCTATGACAACAATAATTCTAATAAGACTCTTACCCAAAGGACAATTTGTCTCAGTTGTCCCCTAAAACCCAAAACCTTTCAGTAAATAGAGCCTATGTTTTACTAAAACTAGGAGGAGGAAGAAGAGGAGGATGCAGAAAGGAAGAATTTCAGAGCTGAATTCCCACGTTTCCAAGTTTCCCCTGTCAGTCAAACGAGAAAATTGGATTTTGTTGCAAGGGATCCAAGCTTCATCTAAGTCTACCCGACTGTGGCAGCTGGTAAGCCACTTGCAGAGAGAGCCTTCTCTTTATCTAAAGCTCTTTCTAACCACAGAAGCCCACTCTTAACTTTTCATATTTTTGTTATTCAAATCAATGCTGCAGGCAGACAGGAAGTATTTACTCGGCCAAAATATGTACAATTTGCATAGCAAAGGAACGGCAGCCTTGCTATTATCATAACAATGCAGAATTGTTCTGCCAGCTCCCCTGAAGTAGGACTACAGCAGCTAGGGATCAGCTGGCAGGGTCACTTTCTAGAGTCAGTTAATTAGGAGCTACTCAGAGGTCTGGGCAAGACTGAGCCATTGCTTTGCTTTTTAGAAGCAATGAAGTTTCCTAGATTAGTTTGGGGATTTAGTCCCTAAAGTTTTTAATGCAAAAGTCCCACTGACTACAGTGACTAGGCTGGTGTTACACAGCATTGAAGCACTCTTAAAGGACATCTTATACTGCTTCTCGCCTTTTGGCTAAGATCGGGTGTTAAGGACAAGAAGGGCGTCTACCTCTGGGCAGAGACTTGTCATTGTCTCCTCCCTCAAGAATTAATCCATTTGTGCTGTCACTCCCGTGGCCGAGGGACCACTCCTCAGGAAGGCTGATTCTGCATAAGCTATGTTAAGGAGATGAGAGGAATAATTATCCCTTTAATGAGATTTTGCCTTCACAGGATTCCTGCTCTCCAGGTAATCATCATATAGCATGGGCACAGAGCAGAAAGAGGCTTCTTCAGAAAAGGCATTGATCCGTGGACATAAATAAATATTTAGAAGGCCCTTTGACAATACGGGACCTATTAGCACTCTTTCGTTATGTGTAAACCTATACAATGAACCACCTTATAATCTTAATAGGTTTTCTGCCCACCCTTTCCATAATAGGTTTCCCTGACAACACAGAAAGCCAGATCAAGTCGAATTGAAAAAGTATAAGAACAGGCATATTGAGCAAAGCAACTCCCAGGTGGGTTCTCCAGTTCCAGAGATGGAGGTCAAAGAAGTCACACCCCAAACAACAGCTGGGAGATTTTATGGGTTGTAGGTAAGGGGTGGTGACATGTCCTGCACAAGCTGGGTTGTGTCCAAGTATGACCAAAAGCTGAGCGCTTAGGTGGGGACTTGAGCAGCAGGCAACTTCCCTCTTGCCTCACTATTTTTGATCACTCAGCTTTTTATTAAACCAATCATAAGGTGTCTTAGGCAAGTGAGGAAGCACATAGACACATCTTCACACAATGTTTAAAAAGACTGTCTTAATAGTATACCAAAATATTTTTACTTAATTTTTTAAACTTGGATATAGATTACCTCTGTTGACCACTGTAACTTCAAAAGCTTCTAAATAATACAGAGAGCTATTTCTAAGCCTCTTTTTCTCCCCACCCCCTCTCTCCATGCATGTGATTACATCATGTATGTCTGAGTGTGACAGGGCAAGACAGTGCATCGGTTTCTCCATCTGTGTGATGTGGGATTTCCCTCTGTATGTTATGAATATGTTTTATTGCCAATGGCTAATAAAGAAGCTCCTTTGGCCTATGACAGGGCAAAATATAGCCAGGCGGGAAAACTAAACTGAATGCAGGGAGAAGGAAGGCGGAGTCAGACAGATGACACAGGGCTACCCACGAAGCAAGATGTGAGGTAACAAGCCATGAGCCTTGTGGCAAACTACAAAATAATAGAAGCAGGTCAATTTAAGATGTAAGCGCTATCTAGGAATACACCTGAGCCATTGGCTGAACAGTGTTGTAATTAATATAATTTTTACATCAGGGTTGCCAGGAAATGAAAATTATTCAGGTTTGGATGGCCGGGAAATGAAAACACAGTCTCCATTTACATCTGTGCTCTTCTTGACATCATTTCAGGTTTCACAATTGATCCCTTGATGAAAACTCCCATGGGAAATGACCCAATTCTATCCTAAGAATCCAAATCAAGATACAGCTTAGGTTCTGTTAAACAGACTGCTTGTGCACACCCCCCCTGCAGCTACAGAGTGAGATCCCAGGGTGTAGTTTTGGCCTTTAAAAGCCCCTTGGTCTAAATGCCCAGGGATACAGGCAGGTCTCCAACTCCATGAGTGTAGTCCCAGACAACTGGAATAAAGACCTTCAGTTGGCTATAACTGTCTGGGTGGTCGTCTCTGGCGGGCATCCAGTAGCATAAGCATGTCACATACTTATTTGAATACATTCCATCTTCAATTCACGGACTCATCCTGAAATTCCTTTCTGCAGAGGAAGTCGGATCTCAACTGCATCTAAGTAGCAGTTTCTCCGAAGAGTTCCTCCTCATCCAGTCCAGCTGGCAATGTCCAGTTATACTCCAGTGATGGGCAACACACAGCAAGATAAGGGGCCGAGGCGGCCAAAGTTCATCTTGCTTTTGGCCTGGTAACTGTCAAGCCACTCAGGCCCCAATCAGTGAACTGTGGAAAAGGTTTAATACAGGTATGATCTTTTCTGAACTTCAGTTGATGGTACCAAAGCCAACCACATTTATCTCAAGACTCAGAGATGGGGCAAGACAGTCAACCCTCACACAGAACATGACAAAGGACTGGTGGATTGGGCAGTAGAGGCTAAGTAAGGGGCACAGCCAGCCAGGGTTGCCTATGATAGAGTTGATGTCACTTTCTCTGTGGTCAGCCCTTGCTACTCAGAAAAGGGAGATTACGCAGAACTAGCTCCTATCTGCGTCCTCTGCTTACATAAGCAGATAGGTGCAAATCTCTTGGCACAGAGGACAGCCAGCCTAACCCTGCATCTCCAAATAACCAGTTTTTCAAGCTTGTTGCTGCTAATTGCCAGCACAGGTGTGTCAGGGAAGGGACTGGGAGGGGCACCCTCTCCAGCTTTTCCCGTGTTAAGTGCTCTGTTATGGGCAGTTTGTGTGCTCACATGGAGGTGTGCTTAAAAACACCCAGCCCACACTGCTCACTTTTATCCAATTGCTTTTGTTTTAACCTCAAGAATATGTAGCCAGCGATGACCTGGAATTTCTGATCCTTCTACCTCCACTTTCTGGGGGCTGAGATTAGAGGTGTGCACCCCTCCACAGCACATTATGTGGTGCTGGGGCTTGAAACCGGGACTCCATGAATGCTACACAGACACTCTACCAATTGAGTTCCAGTCCCAGTCTTAGCCTATAAACAGCTCCCCAACCCCATAAAATGCTAAAGTAGTGGGTGCTGGGAAGCCTTTGACAATAACTTATTCTCTAGAGCATAGAGTCGATGGGGAAACTCCCACAGTGACTATGGAAACCAAACACTCACTGTGCATAGAGGCCACTTCAGAAAACCAGGGAAAGTTATGCAATCAATGACCTGACTTGGAGGTCACCTTCAGAACGAAGGACGGTCTAACCCTGGGCCAAGCGGAATCCCTACTAGACCATTATGATGGTCTGAGATTCATGTCTAAATCTTAGCAATTGTGGCTATACATTGTTTTTCCTAAGGATTTTAAAACCAACCTGTGACATGCACGCTCTCTAAATGGGTAATTTCTAAGGCAGCAGGCCATGCCTAATGCTTGGCCAAGGGTGTCATCACGCTGTCATTTAGCCTCCCAGTCAGGTCCCCAAGGGCAGAAGAGCTTCCATTACAGGCACATTAATAACTGCTATAAATAGAGGTGGGGAGTGGATGAAAAACTGTTACCATGTCCCTTCATGCGTGAAATGCAAGGAGGACTCTGTGTTAAAGAACACCAGGCCTCTGTGATGCCTTCCGAGGAACAGCGTCCAAGCTGGCTCTACCTGGGATGGGATTTCACCCAAGTCCTTGTTGTGCCTTCTTAACCTCCTTTCTGAAGGGACTAGCCCTGGTCCAGCTGAGACTGGTTTTGGCTAAAACTGTTAGATTTTTGTCAGATTTCCTCTTAGAAGATTTCCTTCAACTTAGAAGGAGGGTGTCTGGCTGGCACTGTGCTGCCCTCTGCTGGACATCAAAAGTCAGGTCAGGCAAGAAAAATCTAGGATATAGTCTCTCTCTCTCTCTCTCTCTCTCTCTCTCTCTCTCTCTCTCTCTCTCTCTCTCTCTCTCTCATACATGTGTGTGCCGGAGCATGTGTGTACATGTGAGCTCATGCATGTGAAGTCAGAGCAAACCCTCCAATGTCATTTCTCAAATGCCTCCTGCCCTTTTGTTTGAAATAGGGTCTCTCTTGGGCCAGCCCTTTGCCAAGCAGGCTTGGTACTCCTGGAATCCACCTGTCTCCACCTTCATCTCCATCTTACTGGCTCTGGAATTACAAGCCTGTGTGGTCATACCTGGATTTTTGCACAGGGACTGAACTCAAGTCCACGTCCGTGTGCGACAAGCTCTCAGTACACTGAGCTGTTTCCCCAACCTAGATCACTCATTTTAAATAAAGCTTATGAGAATTATGAAGAGATCTGCACGGTCAGACAAGCAAGCCTGTTACAGTTTAAAAAAAAACAAGCACACAAACAACTAACTATCCAGAGACAAACCTGGGATATCTGAAAACATTTGAAGTTGGAGATACCGTAGAGACCATGAAGTATAGAGCTATAAAGAGTTCAGATAGAGGCCCTAGGCTTACAGGTCCAGTCCTGTCTACTTCAAGGGTTGGAGACTCGAGGATTATAAATGGGAATTCATGTAAATTGTTGACAGGGTTTCACTTAGCCATTGTGGTGGTTTGAATAGGAATGGCCCCCATAGACTCATGCATTGGAATGCTTGGCCCATAGAAAATGACACTATTAAGGAGGTGTGGCCTTGTTGACATGTTGCTATGGGGGTGGGCTTTGAGGTCTCGTATAGTCTACACTCAGACTCTCCTCAATATGGTCCATATTGAGCATATGATGCCTGCAGATCAAGATATGGGACACTCAGCTGCTTTTCCAGCACTATGTCTGCCTGCTGCCACGCTTCCCACCATGATGATAATGGACCCAACCTCTCACTGTAAGCCAGCCCCAATGAAATGCTTTCCTTTATAGGAGTTGCTGTAGTCATGGTGTCTCTTCACAGCAATAGAACACTAACTAAGATAGTCTTCAACAAACGCTGGTCGCCATCATTTCTCCAACCTCCATCTTAAAGCTGCAGAGGCTGAAAACCTCAGGTAAGGGAGCCGAGGTCTGTTCAGGGTTAGAGAAGGGATGAAGCCCAGGCTGCAGTCTCCACTTTGCTCTGGGTGTCCTGGCTTCTGAAGAACTTCCCTAACCCTTGTCCCAAGCCGGTGCTCATCATAGAGGAGCCTTCTGCTGGGTCTTTTGGCTGACTAATCTCAATAGCCTTACACCAGGTAACTTGGACTGGGCCTAATGCTCTCCCCAGCAGAGCAGTTTATCAGAAAGGGGCCAGGAACAGAATGGAGATCCAGGAGCTTTCAAAGTGAGGAAAGAAAATCATTCTGATACCAGCCGAGAAGTAGCAGGCCAGTCATGGAGCAGAGATCCCAGCAGAGAAGCCATGAACCCATGAGCTATAAAACATATTACTGGAAGTTCATTCATTCATTCATTTTCATTTGTTCACTCATTCCCAAGTAATTAGTGGACATTGCACAGACTGAGCATAACCTCTTGACCCCCATGCCAAAGAAGAGCAAAGTATGTGGCCTCTGGTTCCTGTCTGTCAGTGGCCTCTGACCCCTGTCTGTCAGTAGCCTTTGTCAGGCTGTCATGCCCTCTAGCACCTGCTGGGTGGACCTGTTCCTCTTTCTTGAGGTTCGTCACGCTCCCAAGGCTGTGTGACCAACGCCATGCAAAGGCATTTTCAGAAGACCTTGCCGAGCATGCAGTCCCTCCAGTAAACAGTTTGAGCAGGTGGAAGGCTCACACTGAGAGTTTCTGGTCACCAACATCCCATACATTCTGAAGGGAATGACATGTTCTGGGTGGGCATCAATGAAGACCCTTCTGATGTCTCTGGTGTAGAGTGTGGAGGTGTTACCACACAGTGCCAGGGAGGTACAGATCCGTATCACCATTGCTGGTGGAACTCCAGAACAACTGAAGTTTGGCCCTCGCACTGCCTTGCATCTCTTAATAGAATCTGCCCATCAGTCTTCCTTGGACCTTGGGAACAGGAGTACAAAGTTTGTGAACTGTTGCAAAAATTAGGGATAGTAGTAGAGATAAAGACCATGGCTGTTCTATGAACGGTGGCCATTGGTATTTCACAGTTAATAAAAACCCATGCAATGGACTCTGTGTAGTTCACTTCACACACACAAGAATGCATGTAAAAATATTCATACTAAAGTCAGGTGGTGATGGCACACGCCTTTAATCCCAGCACTCAGGAGACAGAGGCTGGTGGATCTCTGTGAGTTCGAGGACAGCCTGGTCTACTAGAGCTAGTTCCAGGACAGACTCCCAAGCTACAAAGAAACCCTGTCTCAAAAAAAAAAAACCATACTAATTACTTTCTATTCATTAAATATTTAGCCTAATATAGAAAAGAAAGGAAGAACATATATTCGTTTTATTACAATGGACAAATGGGCTTTTTTTAAAGAACTAAAAAAGAGAGGTCACAAAGTCATGACCACTACCATTCCTTTCTCATCTCTTACTAAATTTAAGCTTCTGCTCATTAAAAGGCAAGAATAAGACAAGAGCAAAGACTTGGGAGGGAACAACTTGCCCTGTGTGCCTGGCAACAGGCTTTGATCCAGCCTGCAGCTCCAAAACTAGTAATAACCAAAAGATAATTCAAAGTAGACAAACACAAGTCAAAACCCAAAACCCAAGGATAATTTTTATAGAAATTATTGAGGAAAATATTGGGCAGCATATTAGATTGTTGGAGGAAGGCCCTCTTGTTTTTTACCAGCCATCCAGCTAGCTTAAATCCAAAATAATAACACAGAAACCATATTAGTTAAAACACTGCTTGGCCCATTAGCTCTAACTTCTTATCTGCTAGCTCTTACATTTTGATTTAACTCATCTCCATTAATCTGTGTAAGGCCACATGGCAGTGGCTGACCAGCAAAGTTTTGGCATGTCTGACTCTGGTCGCGGCTCCATGGCATCTCTCCGACTCAGCCTTCTTCCTCCCAGCATTCCATTTAGTTTTTCCCCGTTTAGTTCTGTTCCCCTATAGCTCTGCTATAGGCTCAAAGCAGATCTTTTATTCATTAACCAATAAAAGCAACACATAGACAAAAGGACCTCTCACACCATTAGATACGCTCCGTAAAAAGAATAGACAACTCTGTAAGTATACAGGATATGTTCAGCTCAATTGGCCATCAAGGCAACCCACACCTCAGTGTGGTGGCACTCCAACCTAAATAGAACAGCTGAAGATGGAGGAAGGGCAGGAAGGGCTGGCCCTCCTGCTAATAGAGGCTGGGACAGGAAGCGCTGGGCCCTCCTGCTCGGCAGTTCCTGACTAGGAGCTGGTACAAGCCCTTTGGAGCCTTGGGCAGTTTCCTGTGACTCAGCAGGTGTGTTTGCATATCCCAGGCTCTCAACCAAGAGAGTTGTTACAGCACGTGTTACAGCACGTTTATAAGATCCACATAAGAATGCTCATACTAGCTTCACTCCCACTCCTTAAATAAGAAGCAGCTTCAACACAGATGTATGAACTATGTGTGCACGCATGCGCACAACATGCACAATACATACACATTACACACAACATATACATGATATACATGCAATACACAAGCACATGCATATACACACACAAAGTATAACATGTACCATACACATAAACACATGCACAAAGACACAAACATAGATTACTCACAATGCACTGCATACATACATACAATACAAAAATATATACACAATACACAAACACATTCACAGACTCAGCACACACACACAACTGTAGTAGAAAAACAAGTAAACTTAGCAACTCAACATGTGTCCATCTGCGGGAACAGTGTCCCACACCAAGCCAGGTATCTTACAGTTCAATTTATTCAACACCAGCTACCTAAAGAATATCCCACATACAGGTCGGGGCAGAGACCCTGGAGACTGACTCACAAACCTTATGTTGGGACCTACACTTCTGATCAACTTGCTACAAAATAAGTCCCTGCCATCACACCTCAGCTTGAGTTACATGACTGAAAACGGTAAATCACAGAACTCTGGGAAAACATTTGGCATTTATTATGAAATTTGTTACATAGCTGAACAGCCAGAGGTGTATAGAAGACAGTGGAGGTCCCAGCTTGGTCTCTATCATCCAAATATCCCACATGCTCACTAACCCAGAATTGCTCCAAACCCTGGCCTTGAGACGTCCACAGAGGTCCCCTTGAGGCCTGCACCTTTAGGATAGATCCCACATCTGAATCGGGCCACACCTCGCTGAAGCTCTCTTGGACAGAATTAAGAAGCTGTCTGTGCTTCTGTGCTGGAACTGGAAGCCCTCAACCATGGCACCCTGCCCTTCCATGCCCTTTGCCAGGTTTACTCTAGGGCCTAAATCATGTGATACTACACTTCCTGCCAACACTGAAAGCTCCTAAGAGTCGGATATTTCCTTGGTTCAGGGGATTTGGGTCTGAAGAATCCTGGGGAGGACTGTTTAGGTGGGCTCTCTGAAGAG